>NC_067450.1:13140736-13443408 GCF_009764475.1 Pristis pectinata
GCAGATATTTGATGGAGACACAAGAGATTCCAGATGCTGGAGGAACTCAGTGGGTCAGGCAGCATCTATGGAGAGGAATGGACATTCAACGTTTCGGGTCGAGACCCTTCATCTGGACTGAAAGAGTGGAGGGGAGGTAGCCGGTATAAAGAGGTGGGGGGAAGGGGTGGGGCAAGATCTGGGAGGTGATGGGTGGATCCAGGTGAGGAGGGGTGATGGGCAGATGGAGGAGGGGGGAGTGGAGACAGTGACAGAGGCTGGGAGGTGAGAGGTGGAGGTGACAGAGGGCTGCAGATGGTGGGATCTGATAGGGGAGGAAGGTGGGGCATGGAACCAAATAAGGGAGGTGGGGAGGGCAGATGGGAACAGTGGGGGAGGAATGTGTGGGTAATGGGCGGGTGGGGTGGGTGGAGGAATATTTGGTGGGGGCATTGGTGGCATTGCTCCAAGTGCTAAAAGAACCAGCCACCTGTGAAATAGATTCATGGCTCCATCAAGAGGACTTCTTGGCAACTGTACTGCTGATGACTGTGACCATCCACTGTCCTCTTTACAGGCATGATATGATAGCACAGTGGGTAGAGCCACTGCCTCACAGCTCCAAGGATCCAGGTTCAATCCTGGCCTCCAGCGGTGTCTGTGTGGAGTTTGCACATTCTCCCTGTGACCGTGTGGGCTTCCCCCGGGTGCTCCGGTTTCCTCCCACATCCCAAAGGCGTGCGGGTTGATGGGTTAATTGGCCGCTGTAAATTGTCAGGATGCATATGTGAGTGAGAATGCATCACAGGGAAATAATTTGTGGAAATGGGATAAATGGAGTTGCTGAGAGCTGGCATAGACTCAGTGGGCTGAATGGCCTCCTATGTTGTGAGAAATATAGTACAAAATAGTGCAGGGAGGCAATATCAGTGCTTTGTATAAGAAGAGAGAGATGCACTAAGCTACTACAGTCCTATCTGTCTCATGTCAGTGTTGCACGAATTAAATAAAAAGCAAAAAAACCTACAGATGTTGGAAATCGAAATAAAAACAGGCAATGCTGGAAATACTCAGCAAGTCAGGCAGTATCTATGGAGAGAGAAACAGAGTTAATGTTTCAGTTCGGAGTTCTGAGACACTTTGTCAGACATTGACTCTGTTTCTCTCTCCACAGATGCTGCCTGACCTGCTGAGTGTTTCCTGCATTGCCTGTTTCTGTTTCCCAAACTGAAGCTGATAATTCCTAGCGACATCATAAAGCATGTGCAGTGAGCTGTAGATCAGTAGGGGCAGTCAGTTTGCATCTGTTAAGGTGGGTTCGTCTTGGAGTGCCAAAGTTAAATATTCTCAGGAAGTCACCAGGAGAGTCCAAGAGGTTGGCCGTTGAGCTGGTATGGACTCCACAGTCTGAACACACTCCTTCCCAAAGTCAAAGTCGAGACACTCTGTACTAACTCAATGTAACTGCACTGTGTAATGAATTGACCTGTACGATCGGTATGCAAGACAAGTTTTTCACTGTACCTCAGTACAAGTGACAATAATAAACCAATACCAAAATTATTGTCACATGCACATGTATGCACAGGTGCAATGAAAAATTTACTTGCAGCAGCACTAGAAACACAACATTCACAAGAATAAACATAAATTATACAGAAATTATACATAAATTATACAAGAAAGAACACCATTAGAACAAAAAAAGTCCACTATCGTACAAAATGGTCATGGTGTTGCTATATTGAGGTAGTGATTAGGGTTGTGCAGGTTGGTTCAAGAACCGAATGGTTGAAGGGAAGTAGCTGTTCCTGAACCCGGTGGTGTGGGACTTCAGGCTTCTGTACCTCCTGTTTGATGATAGAAGTAATGTTCTGCCTCAGTCCTGCCCATCCCGAGAAGTTGAACTCCTCTCATCTCGTGCAGTCAGTATGACGATCCTGACACTGCCCCGTCCCACAGAGACTGACCTGATCCCTCTGGGCCAACACCACTGCATGGGCCCAACCTCTGTCCAGCTGTAACTGCAGATCTCCTTCCCCTCCAGCCTGGCTGCACCCACCAGTGTCAGGCGCCCCCCCCCCCCCCCATCACAGAGCACCCTCCAGTCGACGCTCTGCCCTCGGGGTGCTGGGTCAGGATGTGAATATGAAAGTGTTCTACTGCCTGCTGCCTGCAAAGTGTCACCCTTCTCCGGCACCATTTTATCACATCCCTCCCCACCATGGACAGCATCTACAGGAGGTGTGGCCTCAAGAAGGCAGCATCTATCATCAAGGATCCCCACCATCCAGGCCATGCCATCTTCTCACAGCTATCGTCGGGCAGGAAGTACAGAAGCCTGAAGTCCCACACCAGCAGGTTAAGGAACAGCGACTTCCCTTCAACAGGTCCTTGAAATGACCTGCACAACCCTAATCCTCATGGAAACGATGGCAAATATTACTCAGCCTACAGTATAACACTTCAAACAGCCTTTCTTTCGGGTCCTAGTCCAGCTCCCTTCTGTACGCTATAATTGAATCTCCCACCCTTGGCAGTGAGTTCCAGATCCCAATTACTTTCTCCATGAAAATCGTTTTCCTCCTACCACTTTTGGCTCCTTATCCAATCACGTTCACTCTATGTCCTTGAGTTCCTGACCCACTGGCAACAGGAGCGGTTTCTCTCTATCGACTCTGTCTGTACCCTTCATGATTTTAAATACCTCTCTCAGATCCCCTCACAACTTCCTCTGTTCCAAAGACATCCCCAGCTTCTCCAGTCCATTCACAGAACTGAAGTCCCTCATCCCTGGAATCATTTTGGTAAATCCCTTCCACACCCTCTCCAACGCCCCTTCTAGTGTGGCCCCAGAACCGGGCAATACTCCACCCCACCAATCTCCACATTCAACATGTCACCCTTCACAATTTGCACCACCTTGTTCCACAACCCTAATCACTAGAGTTTAGCAACACGATGACTACTTTGATCACTTTGCACTAAGATGGACTTCGTTATTTTGTTCTAATTGTGGGGTTCTTTTTTGTAAAAATTGTGTATAATTTATGTTTAGTTTATGTTTTCTTGTGAATGCTGCTTATCTGATGCTCTGTGCCTGTGTTGCTGCTGCAAGTAAGTTTTTCATTGCACCTGTGCACACACGGACTTGTGCTTGTGACAATAAACTCAACTATGACTATGACCTTGACATCCAGACCAATGATTCATAGCTGTTCATCATGTCTTCCTTGCTCTTGTACTCAGTGCCTCTACTTATAAAGTCCAGGGTTTTAAATGCTTTTTTTTAACCACTTTTGAAACCTGCCCTGTCTCTTTCAATGAAAATCAGATAACTGCAGATGCTGGAACCCTGAAACACAATCAGAAAGTGCTGGAAACACTCAACAGGTCAGGCAGCACCTGTGGAAACAAAAACAGTGTTCGTCAGAACTGGGAGAGAGAGAAAATGAGATAGTTTTTTGTGTGGGGGTGGGGGGGGATGGATTGGACAAAGGGAATATCTCTAATAGGGTGATACCAGGGTTGTCGTGGGGATAAGCTGTCGAGAGTTTAATGAGGGCAGTTAGAAAACACAAGAACACAAAGAAATGTAAAAGCTGTGAAATGCAGAGCTGTAAGAAATGCCCAACAGGTCAGTCTGTGCTAGTGGAGAGAGAACAACTGAGCCAATATCACAGATAAATGACGGACGCCAGAAGTGGCCGATTCTGATGCAGACAGAGAAGGTGAGTTACCTGACGTTGGGGAATTGATATCGAGTCCAGAGGCTGCAACGTGCCCAGATGGAAGCTGAGGTGTTGTTCCTCAAGCTTGTGTTGGGCCGCATTGTAATAGTGCAGGAGGTCAGAGTGGGAGTGGGGTGGAGAATTAAGTGGCAGGTAACAGGAGCTCAAGGTCACCCTTGCAGACTGAACACAGGTGCTCCACAGAGCGGTCAGCCAGTCTGCATTTGGTTTCTCCAGTGTAGAGGAGACCACATTGTGAACACTGAGTGCAGAACGTCAGGTCGGAAGAAGTGAAGGTGAATCCCTGCTTCACCTTGGAAGGACTGTTTGTGTCCCTGGATGGTGGGAAGGGAAGGAAAGGGAAGGGAAGGGGTGAAATGTCAGGTGTTGTATCTCCTGCGGTCACATGGCAAAATTCAATAAGAAGGGGAATGGTCGTACATAAGATCACAAGGAAACAAGAGCAGGAGTAGGCCTCTCGGCCCCTCAAGCCTGCCCCCACCATCGGGTCTGATCGTGAGTGATCTACACTGGCCTCAAGTCCTCCTCTGTGCCAGTTCGCCACACCCCTCTATTCCTTGATCTATCAAATACTTATCCACTTCCACATTAAATACGTCTAATGATCCAGCTTCCACCACGGGCCAAGGCAGAGAATTCCAGAGATTCACCAGGTACCTCAGTTTTAAGTGACTGACCCCCATGTTGTAACTGTGTCCCCTTGTTCGCAACTCTCCCACCAGTGAAAACATCCCAACATCTACCCTGTCAAAGTCCTTCAGGATCTTCTATGTTTGAATAAGGTCACCCCTCATTCTTCTAAGCTCCAAGGATACCCGGCCCAAATTATTTAGTCTCCCTCAGTAGGACAACCCTCCCATCCCAGGAATTACCCTGGGGAATCTGCCTCCAATGTTATTATATTTTTTTATGTAAGAGGACCACACCTGTACACAGTGCTCCAGGTGTGACCTCACCAACACCCTGTGCAACAAAACCTTCCGGTTCTTAAACTCCAGCCCCTTTGCAACAAAGACCAACATCTGTTTGCCTTTGTAACTACCTGTTGAAGCTGCCTGCTAACCTTCCATGATTCATGCACTAGAACACCATGATCCCTCTGAACTTCACTCACTTAGAGTCATATAGTCATAGAGCTGTGGAGTCATACATCACAGAAACAGGCCTTTTGGCCCAATCGGTCCGTGCCGACCTAGGTTCCGATCTAAGCCAGTCCCATTTGCCTGTGTTTGGCCCATATCCCTCTAAACCTTTCCCATCCATGTACCTGTCCAAATATCGTTTAAATGTTGTTAATGTACCTGCCTCAACCACTTCCTCTGGCAGCTCGTTCCATCTACGGACCACCCTCTGGGTGAAAAAGTTGTTCCTCAGGTCCCAATTAAATCTCTTCCCTCTCACCTTAAACCTGTGTCCTCTAGTCCTTGATTCCCCAACCCTGGGGAAAAGACTGAGTGCATTCACCCTATCTATGCCCCTCACGATTTTATACACCTCCAAAAGATCACCCCTCATTCTCCTACACTCCAATGAAAACAATCCCAACCTGCTCAACCTCTCTCCATAACTCAGTCCCTCGAGTCCCAGCAATATCCTCGTAAATCTTCTCCGCACTCTTTCCAGCCTAATGGCATCTTTCCTACAGCAGGGCGACCAAAGCCAAACACAATATTCCAAGTGCAGCCTCACCAACGTCTTCCCAACTGCTGTACTCATTGCCCTGACTGATGAAGACCGGCGTGCCAACAGCTGCCTTCACCACCCTGTCTACCTGTGTCACCACCTTCAGGGAGCCATGTACCTGTACTCCTCAGTCCCTCTGTTCTACAACACTCTCCAGGGCCCCACCGTTCACTGTGAAAGTCCTACCCTGATTTGTCTTCCCAAAATGCAACACCCTGCACTTATCTAAATTAAACTCTATTTGCACTTCCTCTGCCCACTTACCCAGCTGATCAACATCCCTCTGTAAATCCTGATAGTGACCTTCACTGTCAACAACAAGACCTACTTTAGTGTCATCTGCACACTTACTAACCATGCCTTGTACATTCTCATCCAAATCATTGACATAGATGACAGACAACAATGGGCCCAGCACCGAGCCCTGGGGAACACCACTCGTCACAGCCTCCAGTCCGAGAAACAACCTTCCACCATCACCCTCTGCTTCCCACCGTCAAGCCACTTCTGTATCCAATTAGACAGCTCTCCCTGGATCCCATGCGATCCAACCATCCATAGCAGCCGACCATGCAGAACCTTATCAAAGGCCTGACTGAAGTCCATATGGACCACGTCTACCACCCTTCCCTCATCGATCTTCTTGGTTAGTTCTTCAAAAACCCAAATCAAATTCGTGAGACGTGATCTCCCAGACACAAAGCCATGCTGACTATCTCTAATCAACCCCTGTCTTTCCAAATTAATGCACATCTTATCCCTCAGAATCCCCTCTGATAGCTTACTTACCACAGATGTTAGTCTTACTGGTCTGTAGTTCCCAGGTTTTTCGTTGCAGCCCTTAAATAAAGGCACAACATTTGCCAACCTCCAGTCTTCCGGCACTTCACCCGTCGCTAACGATGATGCATATATCTCAGCCAGGGCTCCCGCAATTCCTTCTCTCGCTTCCCACAGTGTTCTTAGATGTACCTGATCAGCCCTGGAGATTTATCTACCTTCATACGTTTTAAGACATCCAATACCTCTGCTGTAATACTACCTATCTCCAAGACCTCCCCATAAACTATGTCAAGGTCCGAAGTCTTCATGTCTTTCTCCACAGTAAAAACAGAGGAGAAATACTCATTGAGGACCTCGCCCATCTCCTGCGGCTCCACACAGAGATGTCCACTTTGGTCTTTGAGGGGCCCTGTTCTCTCTCCAGTTACACTTTTTCCCTTAATGCACATCAAATCTCTTTGGATTCTCCTTAATCTTCTCTGCCGAAGCTCTCTCGTGCTCCCTTTGTGCCCTCCTGATTTCCTTCTGGAGTACACTCCTGCATCCCCTGTACTCCTCCAGGGATTCACTTGATCCCAGCTGCCTGTACCTGACCCATGCCTCCTTATTCCTGACCAGAATCTCCCTCATCATCCAGGGTTCCCTACCCCTACCAGCCTTGCCCTTCACTCTAACAGGAACATGCAGACCTTGAACTTCTCGATATCTCACATTTAAAAGCCTCCCACTTGCCAGATGTCCCTGTACCTGCAAACAACCTACTCCACTCAACTTTTGCAAGTTCCTGTCTCATACGGTCAAAATTTGCCCTGCCCCAATTTTGACCTTGAACCTGTGGACCAGATCCGTCCCTTTCCATAACTAGTTTAAACCTGATAGGACTGTGGTCACTGGTCCCAAAGTGCTCCCCCACTGACTCCTCAGTCACTTGTCCTGCCCTATTTCCAAAGAGTAGGCCAAACTTTGCCCTCTTCCTGGTAGGGTCTTCAATATATTGCCTGAGGGAAATTTCCCGAACACACTTAACAAATTCCACCCCATCAAAGCCCTCAGCACTATAGCTGTCCCGGTCTATGTTAGGAAAGTTAAAATCCCCTACTGTGACAACCCTATTACCCTTGCAACTTTCTGAAATCTCCCTGCGCATTTGATCCGACAGTTAACAATCCACCTTTTTGAGTTCTCTTACTGAAGTGCATGATCTCACACTTTCCCACATTAAACTCCATTTCCCAGACTTTTGTCCACTCACTCAATCAATCTATCTATATCCTGTTGCAGAATCACAATATCCTCATCACCACATGCCCTCCCACCTATTTTCATATCATCAGGAAATTCGAAAACCCTACATACTGTTCCTTCCTCTGGGTCATTGATATAAGTGGTGAACAATTGTGGACAATCGCTCTGCTCGGGAGGGGAGTGGGGTGAGGGCGGAGGTGTGGGTAACAGATGAGATGTGGTCAGGGCCTCTATCCACTCTGGTTGAGGGGTAGCCATGGTGAAGGAAGACACTTCAGAGGGACCTGTGCAGAATGTCTCAACGTTGGAGCAAATGTGACAGAGAGGAACTGGGAGAATGGAATGGAGTCCTTGCAGGAGGCAGGATGGGAGGAAGTATAGTCAGTGTAGTTGTGGGAGTCTGTGGACTTGTAATGGATGTTTATGGTTAGTCTGTCCCCAGAGATGGAGAGATTTAGAACAGAGAGGGAAGAGTCAGAGGTGGACCATGTGAAGGTGAGAGCAGAGTGGGAAGTGGCAGCAAAATTGATGGAACATTTGAGTCCTGAACAAATGCAGGAAGCAGCACCCATGCAGTCGTCGATGTACTAGAAAAAAAGAGTTGAAGAAGTGGGCCTGGGAAGAATTGAAACAAAGACTGTTCCACTTAGGCCCATGTGAGTGCCCATGGCCTCACCTTTGATCTGTAGAGAGTGAGTGCAGGAGAAATTGTGCAATGTGAGGACGAGTTCACCAATGAGTGTGTTGGTGGAGAGGAACTGGTTGGGCCTCTGCTCAAGGAAGGAACAGAGGGCTCTCAGACCCTTCTGATGTAGGATGGAGGTGTAGAGGGACTGTATGTCCATGGTCTGGAATTGGAAATGGTCAAAGTGGCAGAGGGCATCAGAGGTGTCTTGGATATAAGCAACCTCGGATGCATACAGTCTGGACCAGGTTATTTATCCATGTTAAGCACAGATCGCCTTTCTGGTACCTCCTCTTTATCAACTTTCAGGCATGACATCAGTCTTCATCAGAGTGTTCATTTAGGTCCTCTGCCTCCAGGAATAAATGTCCTTTTTTTTTCTTGATTAATCCCTCGTCTCCTCTGACAACCCTTTCCCTATTCAAATACCCATAAAATGTTACTGTATTCCCTGTTATATTTATTGACAGGCTTTTCTCAAGCTCTCTTCCTCTCCTTTATTTTCTTTTTACTTCCCTTCTGAACTTCCAGTCAGCAGCCTGGCTCCCATTGCGTTAGTGCCCCAGCATCTGCCGAATGCTCTTTTATTTGCTCCACTTTAGTCTCTATCTTTTTTTGTCATCCAGGGATCTCCCTGGCTTTCTCCACCCCTCTCCTGATTGGGAACATACCTGGGCTGGAGCTGAGACAGCTCCACCTGTTAATGCCATTGTTCAGTTCATAAAGAATTATCGACTCGAATCAACTCAACACAAATCTATGGGATATTAGGCCAGGAACAGAGCAAGGATGTTGTTGTATTGAAACTTAATTACAATGGTAATATTGAGAGCAACATGAAGAATGATCGTAGTTTCTGACTTTATAAGTCAAAATGGAACAGTTGGCATGGCTTGCTCACTATATCTGTCATGGCGCCAAGTCAACAAAAGAACTTGCTCAGACAGGGGTGGTATGAAAACAAAGGCTTGGGAATAGTGGCAGGGGTGCACATAATTCTGAGATAGTGGATGGATGGATATCTTTATTAGTCACATGTACATCGAAACACACATTGAAATGCTTCTTTTGTGTAGAGTGTTCCAGGGGCAGCCCACAAGTGTCGCCATGCTTCCGGCGCCAACATAGCACGCCCACAACTTCCTAACCTGTACGTCTTTGGAATGTGGGAGGAAACCGGAGCACCCGGAGGAAACCCACGCAGACACGGGGAGAACGTACAAACTCCTTACAGACAGTGGCCGCAATTGAACCCGGGTCGCTGGCGCTGTAAAGCATTACGCTAACCGCTACACTACTGTGCCTGTTGACATATAATCCCCACAACAAGGTGTGTTCAGTTCAGACCCATCCTAATAGCCTGGCTCTATGAACACCAGAGACCACAGATGCCGGAATCCAGAGCAAAAAGCAAACTGCTGGGGGAACTCAGCGGGTCAGGCAGCATCTGTGGAGGGAAATGGACAGTCGACATTTAGGGATGAAGGGTCTCTACCTGAAACATCGACTGTCCATCTCCCTCCACAGATGCTGCCCGACCCGCTGAGTTCCTCCAGCAGGTTGTTTTTAGTGGCAGGTACTAATGCTGCTTTTAATCATCCTCTTGAGCCTCCACATAGACAGATGTGTCTGCAAGGATATGCAGAACTCCCCTTGCATTCACACTGGGTGAACAGGTGTAGATGCAGAAGTTCCAAGAAGTTTCATGCCCTTCATTTGCCCAACATCCTAAGGTAGCAGAGAATAAATACATCAAAAGAACAATATTGGTGGCAGAACAGCGTAATCAGCAAGTGACACTGAAACTATTCTCAGGAACGGTAATTTACCTTTTACAATCCTAAATTCAGCATAACAAGCTCCATGATTGAAAAGAAACCTTGAAATAAATTGCATAAAATGGACTTGATCAATCCTACAATAAATCATTAATCAGAATTTTATTTCACCTGAAAAGCACAGCACCTGTGGAGAGAGAACCGGAGGTAACCTTTCAAGTCACAGAGCCTTTGTCAGAATTACAGACGCTGTCTGACTTGCTGAGTGTTTCCAGCGACCCGGGTTCAATTCCGGCCACTGTCTGTAAGGAGTTTGTACGTTCTCCCCGTGACTGCGTGGGTTTCCTCCGGGTGCTCCGGTTTCCTCCCACATTCCAAAGACGTACGGGTTAGGAAGTTGTGGGCGTGCTATGTTGGCGCTGGAAGCGTGGCGACACTTGCGGGCTGCCCCCAGAGCACTCTACGCAAAAGATGTATTTCACTGTGTGTTTTGATGTACATGTGACTAATAAAGATCTCTTATCTTATCTTTCCGGTTTTGTTTCAGATTTCCAGGATCTGCAGTTTTTGTTGATTCTTTTGATTTGCGCTCAAAGATGACTAGATTCCTTCCAGCAGTGCACTGTTCTAATTCGGAGCATTGGTGACACATTATGCCCCTACGCACTAGAGAAGGTAAACACGGGTAGGAGGGGAGGAGGGGTGGTGGTATAAACTATATCCATGAGTCATTTTGAAATGATCTCTGGTTAAGTAATCTTATACCAGTTCATAAAGGGACCTATAAAATTGTTAAGAGAATAAATCTAATACCTGAGGATGTGGGAAAAATGGAAACAGTGCACATTTTCTAGATAAACACATTAAAATGCCAATAGAGGCTGCACAGTTTATTGAACTGGCGTAATCTCCATAAATTTGAAGGGCACTCTATCAACATTAATCCCGCAAGACATGCCACTCAACTTCCACACATTAAAAGGATTACAGAAACATAATCGCCAGTTTGTCTTCTCGGCCTGCAAGGAACAACCTGCTGCAGTATTTAAACTGCTTCTCAACATGAAACTAATATTTCAAGCAGATTGGTTCCCATCACTTTGAATTTTGATGCATGGGGTGGCAAAGTCTTTACAAGGACTGGAAACAACCAGACCTTGAGTTACTGCTTGTGTCTTGATCCGCTGTCACAAGTCACAGCTGAGGAGCTTTCAGCAGGCTGCCAGCTCACATTGCAGAGGACATGCAAGTGTCAAGTGCAATGGGGTTGTGGAAGCATTGGCTGTGGACTCGGCCTCCACCTCTCAATATAGAATCACTTAACACCCAATTGCCCTTCTAAGCACAAAGTAGACGAGCTTTAAGCTCCTGGGATACCATTACTGCAACATTAAAAGCTTCCAACAAGAGACAAGTTTTCAGGTGATTAATTTCAAAGCAGGAAAACACAAAGACGTAACTGCTGAGGGAAACATTTCAGTGGCTATGAAGCAATGTTATCACATTCAAGGAGTGACTCTGCATGAGAATTTCAAGTCCCAACACCATCCCCGTCTGGTGTTAATGGGCGTAAATGTGAATAGAAAGGAAACGCGTTGGCCCAGAATACTGCTGGGAAAATGACAAAGGATAAACCCTCTCACTGCTATTCATGTGAAAATAGTTTAGCATCTGCAGCAAGAAAGAGATAAGTTTCCAACGGAGGATTGCCTATCTCAGGTGGTGAGGAAACTCCAAGTTTCCTCACCACCTACTGGTATTGGTATTGGTTTATTATAAGATCAGATATCTTTATTAGTCACATGTACATTGAAACGCGCAGTGAAATACATCTTTTTGCGTAAAGTGTTCTGGGGGCAGCCCACAAGTGTCGCCACACTTCCGGCGCCAACATAGCATGCCCACAACTTCCTAACTTGTACGTCTTTGGAATGTGGGAGGAAACCGGAGCACCCGGAGGAAACTCACGCAGACACAGGGAGAACGTACAAACTCCTTACAGACAGCGGCGGGAATTGAACCCGGGTCACTGGTGCTGTAAAGGGTTATGCTAACCGCTTCACTATTGTCACTTGTACCGAGGTACAGTGAAAAACTTGTCTTGCATACCAATCGTACAGGTCAATTCATTACACCATGCAGTTACATTGGGATAGTGCAGAGTGCATTGAGGTAGTACAGGTAAAACAATAACAGTACAGCGTAAAGTTTCACAGCTACAGAGGAAGTGCAATGCAATAAGGTGCAAGGTCACAACAAGGTAGATCGTGAGGTCAGAGTCCATTGTATAAGGGAACCGTTCAATAGTCTTATCACAGTGGGATAGAAGCTGTCCTTAAGCCAGGGGGTACGTGACCTCAGGCTCCTGTATCTTCTGCCTGATGGGAGAGGAGAGAAGAGAGAATGTCCCGGGTGGGTGGGGTCTTTGATTATTACCTACAGAGCCAAGTTAACTGGTCACTGCCTGAGCTGCAAATGACCATTTTGCCTGTTAGCCAGCCTCTTGGGAATTCAGTAGTGTCTGATGCTCAAGACAAGGTGAAGCCATTGGCTGCACTAGTGCTGTTGCACAAAGGAAATCAGGAAAGTCTGGGGCTGCAGAATTGTGGGGGAGAGCGGACGGGGGTTGGGGTTGGAAGGGTTGGGGTTCAGAAGGAATTGGAATCGGGCAAGGAGTCAACTGCCAGCGATCTATGGTAGGGGTTGTAAGGTACCCTATGATGAACAGTTGGCGAAGAAAGTTGGTAATTCACAGGGCTGTGACTGCCCATCAGGGTGAGGGGTGATGTCAAGTGATCAGTAGATGGAAGAAGCAGGTCTGACGAAGGTTGCAAGGTTGGGGTGGGGGGGGGGGGTAGAGGGGTGTGGGGATTACCTAAAGTGGGAGAATTCAATGTTCGTGCCGTTAGGCTGCAAGGTTCCAAGACGGAAAATGAGGTGCTGTTCCTCCAGTTTGCGCTTGGAACTCTCCTGGCAGTGGAGGAGGCCAAGGACTGACATATCTGTGATGGAGTGGCAGAGGGAGTTGAAGTGACTGGCAACGGGGAGATGCAGATCCCACCCCGGGAACTTTCCACTGCCCCTGCCATAGGTGTAACACCTGCCCCTACACCACCTCCATCACCTCCATCCAGGGACCCAAACAGTCCTTCCTGGTAGGACAGAGATAAGATAAGATTTCTTTATTAGTCACATGCACATCGAAACACACAGTGAAATACATCTTTTGCATAGAGTGTTCTGGGGGCAGCCCAGAACACTCTACGCAAAAGATGTATTTCACTGTATTTCAATGTACATGTATTTCTGGGGGCTTCCGGCGCCAACATAGCATGCCCACAACTTCCTAATCCGTACACCTTTGGAATGTGGAGGGAAACCAGAGCACCCGGAGGAAACCCACGCAGACATGGGGAGAACGTACAAACTCCTTGCAGACAGCGGCCGGAATTGAACCCGGGTCGCTGGTGCTGTAATAGCGTTACGCTACTCCTTTTTCGACTTCTACCCCCCCCTTTTTCCTCCTTACCTTTGACCCCTCCCCCAGTGGATCTGCTCTCCCCTCCTCCCCCACACCTACCTATCACTATCTCTGACCTGCATCTACCTATCACCACCCTGTGCCCACCCCGCCTCCCCTCTTTTGTCCACCTATCACTGCTCTGCTTTTCCCTCCTATATATTGGGCTTCCCCTTTTCCTATCTTCAGTCCTGAAGAAGGGTCCTGACCCGAAACGTTGATCGCCTGCTTTTCTCCACGGATTCTGCCTGGCCTGCTGAGTTCTTCCAGCATCACGAGGCTTTAATTAGCCTTGTGGCAATGAGTGTACAGGTCCCAAGCACCTTCAGTACTTTAGGGTGACACGATTATGTGCTGTATCACTCTGTCTTAGATACACCTCAAACCTCAGCCTCTGATAACAAGGGGAGCCAGTGTTGGCATTTTGCTTTATACAGAACTCCAGAACATTGCAATATTGGCCCCAGCACGACATTAAAAGAGAGGAAATTGTTGTAGATTAGAGACTGCATGTTATTGGACTGTAGTTATTGGTATACATACGAGTTAGTGTGGAGTCTAGAGTTCTGTATCAAGCAAAGTTCTGTGGTGGAGTGGAGCCAGTGAAATGTAATCTTCAAAAATGACAGCTATATTTAAGCCTGTGTTTAAGCATTTGATAGTGTGCCAACGTTACAATAATTCTAGCCATGATTGAACCTGGTCACAATGTCAGCACTATTTAAAGATACAAACCAACAAGTAACAGGTGCAGTTCTGATAGAGTGGCTAAGCTGGGGATCTGAGTTATCCCTTGTAGGACACAGAGCTTAATAAGAATGAGAGGATGTAACTGAGTATCATGATGGTTTCTTAGCTGTTGGCAAATCACACGTTTTCCCTTTCCTTGATGCAGTCCGAGGAAAGGTCCTCATCGTCAGGCCAAAACCCAGGCAAGGGCAATGGGGTTGGGTGACTGGATAAACATTTAATAAGTCTGTACAATTCCCTCTGTCCACTATTTGAAGAGAGGCAGTAAACTAATATGCAGCACCAATGGACATCAACCTGAAACATAAACATTGTTTCTCTCTCCACAAATGCTGCCTGACTTGCTGACTATTTCCAGTTGTTTCTGTTGTTCCTTCGTATTTCCAGTAGCTGTGGTATTTTGTTCTCCAATTGTGATTGGTGCAATGGCCTGTGTCTGCAGGTGCTGTACAGTCTGGGGTGTGGTGCAGTGTGGGCTCCAGGAGTTTGCAAATTGTGGAACCTGAATGCTCCCTGCTCATTCATCTTTAATACTCATGTATTGGGGCAGGCACGGTAGTGTAGCGGTTAGCGTAACGCTATTACAGCGCCAGCGACCTGGGTTCAATTCCGGCCACTGTCTGTAAGGAGGTTGCATGTTCTCCCTGTGTCTGCGTGGGTTTCCTCCGGGTGCTCCGGTTTCCTCCCACATTCCAAAGACGTATGTGTTAGGAAGTTGTGGGCATGCTATGTTGGCGCTGGAAGCGTGGCAACACTTGCAGGCTGCCCCCAGAGCACTCTATGCGAAAGATGCATTTCACTGTGTGTTTCAATGTACATGTGACTAATAAAGATATCTTATCTTATCTATCATGTACTGTAAAGAGAAACATGACAGGCCTCAAGGCAAACACAAGTGCATTGCAAGACAGATTGCAGACACCATATTCTTTTGGAGAAGGGAGAGATGGGTTTGTGCTCTGTAAAGTGAAGTATGTTGTGAGGAACTCCTGGATCAGATGTACAAATGATGTACAGAGGGATCTTTGATGTACAGAGGGATCTTGGGGAACAAGTCCATACATCCCTGAAAGTGGTCATGCAAATAGGTAAAGATGGCGTATGGTAAGATTGCCTTCATCGCTAGGGGCATAGAGTATAAGAGTCAGGAAGTCATGTTGCAGTTGTATCAAACTTTGATTAGGCCGCATCTGGAGTATTGTGTGCAGTTCTGGTCGCCCCATTACGGGAAGGATGTGGAGTCTATGGAGAGGGTGCAGAAGAGGTTCACTAGGTTGCTGCCTGGATTAGAGGGTATGAGCTGTAAGGAGAGGTTGGACAAACTTGGGTTGTTTTCTCCGGAGTGTCAGAGGCTGAGGGGAGACCTGACAGAGGTTTATAAAGTTATGAGAGGCATAGATAGGGTAGATGGTCAGAATTTTTTTTCCAGCGTAGAAATGTCAAATACTAGAGGGCATAGCTTTAGGGCTCTTAGATAGACACATGAATATGCGGGGAATGGAGGGATGTGGACCATGTGCAGGCAGAAAGGATTCGTTTAATTTGGCATCATGTTCGGCACAGACATTGTGGGCCGAAGGGTCTGTCCCTGTGCTGTACTGTTCTGTGTCCTATGTACTATGTAATGTCACCAGCAGAAAAATAGAACTTTCTGCACCTCAGAAGGACCACTCACTATTATAAAGCTCTCTGCTTATCTCCATTTATCAGGTGTACAAGATGCTGCCATCAACGTCCATCCCTACCGATCCTGAGAGGTTGATGTCCAATGGCGTGTTAGCTGCAGTTCAGTGGCTGGTTCTCTTGCCTTTGTGTGAAAGGTGTGGCTTCAAGTTCCCTGCAGAGACTCGACTCCATAACGAGGAAGCAAAACACAATCTGCCGGAGGAACTCAACGGGTCATGCAGCATCTGCGGAGGGAAACGGACAGACGACGTTTCGGGTCGAGACCCTTCATCTGGACCAGTGCTTTGGATGAAGTGTGAAACTGGGGCCCCACCTGTTTGCTCAGGTCGATGCAATGGATTCCATGACACTACTTCAAAGAAGAGAGGGGGATTACCCCTCAGTTCCTGTAGGGGTTTATAGCTGAACCAGCTTGATTGAAGAAAAATAATCAATTGGCTGTTTGCTGTCAATGAGGCGAGAACTTGCAGTCCACAAAATGACTGAACCATTTCCTACATTTCCATAATACATCATAGGCTGTGAAGAACTATAGGCTGTGAATTCTGAGGCAGTGAAAGCGAGAATAATAATGGAAGTGTGTTCTTCCTTTATAATTGAGTGACCACTTCTTGGGAAACAAGTGATGCATCCCTGGACCCACAGTTATGCCAAACCAGGTTAGGTGGTTCTCCAAAGGATCTTGCCTGGTCAACTTTCCTCTTTGATGGAGATCAGCAATTGGCACCAAACCAAGAATAGTTCTATGCTTTGTCTGCTTCTCGTGTCAATCCACCACAGTCATGGATCCTTTGTGACTGGACATCGTGGGATCGGCTATCAAAAAGACCCTCAGGTCCGCAATATGGAAATTCCTGCTATGGTTCCAGCTCCTGCGATAAACTCATTTCATGCACTGCCCTTACAACCAGTATACCTTATTCAATTCAATTCAAGTGCAAGCTCCAGTACTGAATAGGCAGCTTTTTAATCTTCCCCAGTCTTTCACAATGAGCTATGGTGTTGTCTATTTGTGCCAAAGGTTATTGACCACCGGTTACTGATATTTTGATTGATGAAAGCCCTGATGGAGTACACAGATACCATCTTTTCCCAATCATTCATTGCCTGTAAAATGTGCACTATATGTATGGTAGTCGATGGCCAGAAGACAGCTGCATGGATACTTGGCTTCATGCTTTATGATTAAGCAGGTCAGATAGATTTTCTGTATTGAGTAAACAATTGCTCCCTATAAATAGATACAGGCAACCAAGCAAGCTGCAGCATTCAATGAACCATTGAGCAAGGGGGATGCAAATCTACAGCAATCCCTTTCAGCACGGCATCCTCCACCTTAGTGCAACAACAATTTGCATTTACACGGCACCTTTAATATAGTAAACATTTCCCAGGAGCATTATTAGACAAAATTTGCCACCAAGCCACAAATATTAGGAGAGATGAGTGAAAGAGTTTTAAGGTATATTTAAAAGGAGGGGAGAGAGGTAGAGAGTCGGTGGGACTTTGGGAGGGAACTCCAAGGGTTAGGGCCTTGACAGCTGAAGGCATGGCCTCAACAAAGGCTGGGAATGATCAAGGGACCAGAAATGGAGGAACATAGAGATCTGTGTGGACATCTATTATTCAACCTCATGTTATGTAGTTTACTCTCTATATTCTATACTCCAGATTCTAGCCAGGTTTCTGGTGTGTGCTTACAGGGAGAACATGCAAACTCCACACAGACAGCACCTGAGAACCAGGGTCTCTGGAGCAGTGAGGCAACAGCTCTACCAGCTGCACCCATGCATATTCTTCCCCTCCCTACGTATGTAGGCACACTTTGTGATTCAATGTGTGTCGTGCCACGGCTGAACAGTCTATCAAACCTCTTGGTCTAGGTTTACCTAGGAGGAACTGGTACTCTGATGAGGCTCCAGAGGATAGTGAGCACTCCAGCCAGACTCCATGCCACTGGAGAGGGAATGTCCAGAGAGAGTTGGGAAATAATCATCTCCTTTGCTTTGACTGTTCACATTTTATTCCGGTTGGGTAAGTCCATGCTTTAAAACCAGAATGTCAATGACCTCCATCCTTTACATTAGACTGAGTTTCTGATACACACAGTGTTTAAATACAAAAAGCATGATGTGCAATGAACAGAAAATTCTGGTCAATTATTTATGATTTGATTGATTAGTGCAGGTACCTTGCCCATCTTCACGTCAGTCAGTGTTCACATTGGCTCTTTATAAAGCTATTCTTTTGTAACACTTGAAGAAATGGTGACAGCTTCACATGTAAAAGAGGTACATGCATCAATGGTTAATGATAATGCAAGTTTATCAAAGTGTCTATAATGAGAAAAGTAAATCAAAATACTTAAAAGGGAGTCGGTAGGAAGCAACTCCCTGACTAGAGATGGCCGGTGAATAAACTTCAATTAATCTTCACCCTCATCGTGTGCCTGATGAGCTGCTTACCTCAGTTTCCTTGCTTAACCAACATTAGCAGTAAGGAGCACTATGATTTTTATCAATGCACAGTGTTAGTCAAATGTCTAACCCGTGCAAAATCCTCACATTATGCATCCACAAATTCACGGCAACAGATGCACCTTGTACAGTTAGTGTCACAAGTATCAATATTAACAAGCATCTATAAAAATCGGCATGTCCCCTTTGACCCTCACCAATTTTTATCGATGCACCATAGAAATAAGATAAGATATCTTTATTAGCCACATGTACATCGAAACACACAGTGAAATGCATCTTTTGTGTAGAGTGTTCCGGGGGCAGCCCGCAAGTGTCGCCGCACTTCCGTCGCCAACATAGCACGTCCACAACTTCCTAACCCATACGTCTTTGGAATGTGGGAGGAAACCGGAGCAGCCGGAGGAAATCCACGCAGACACAGGGAGAACGTAAAAACTCCTTACAGACAGCGGCCGGAATTGAACCGGGGTCACTGGCGCTGTAATAGCATTACGCTAACAGCTACACTACCGTGCCAGCATCCTATCCGGATACATCACGGCTTGGTATGGCAACTGCTCTGCCCAGGACCGCAAGAAACCGCAGAGAGTTGTGAACACAGCCCAGCACATCACAGAAACCAGCCTCCCCTCCACAGACTCTGTCTACACTTCCCATTGCCTCAGTAAAGCAGCCAATGCAATCAAGGACCCCTCCCACCCCAGACATTCAAGGGAAGATAGATTATGAAAGTAAACTAGCACAAGATGTAAAAACAGATAATAAAAGCTTTTATAATTATATAAAGCAGAAAAGGGTGGCTAAAGTGAACGTAGGTCCCTTGGAAGATGAGAAGGGGGAATTAATCTTGGGTAATGTGGAAATGGCCAAGGCCTTGAACGATTATTTTGTGTCAGTCTTCACGGTGGAGGATACGTCTAACATGCCAAAGAGAGATGTTATGGATGTGATGGGAGGTGAGGCTCTCGATACAATCGCTGTCACCAAAGGGGTAGTGCTGAGCAAACTAGTGGGCCTAAAGGTAGACAAGTCCCCTGGTTCTGATGGGATGCATCCCAGGGTACTGAAAGAAATGGCAGAAGTTACAGTAGAGGCGTTTGTGATAATTTACCAAAATTCTCTGGACTCTGGGCCGGTCCCGGCAGATTGGAAGATAGCGAATGTCACATCACTGTTTAAAAAAAGGATGTAGGCAAAAGGCAGGTAACTATAGGCCAGTTAGCTTAACGTCTGTAGTTGGGAAAATGCTTGAAACTATCATTAAGGAAGAAATAGCGAGACATCTGGATAGAAGTGGTTCCATCGGGTAGACACAACATGGATTCAGGAAGGGCGGGTCCTGTTTGACAAACTTACTGGAGTTCTTTGAGGATATAATGAGCACAATGTATAGAGGGGATGTTGTATACTTTGATTTTCAGAAGGTCTTTGATAAGGTGCCGCAAAAAAGACTTATCCATAAGATAGGGATGCATGGAGTTGGGGGTAATGCAATGGTGTGGATAGAGGATTGGTTAACCAATAGAAGGCAGAGAGTTGGGATAAATGGGTGTTCCTCTGGTTGGCAATCAGTGGTGAGCGGGGTGCCGCAGGGGTCAGTGCTGGGCCTGCAACTGTTCATGATATACATTAACGATTTGGAAGAGGGGAGCGAGTGCAGCGTATCTCAGTTTGTTGATGACACTAAATTGAGTGGAAAAACAAATTGTGCAGAGGATGCGGAGAGTCTGCAGAGAGATATGGATAGGTTAAGTGAGTGGGCAAGGGTCTGGAAGATGGAGTACAATGTTGGTAAATGCGAGGTCATCCACTTTGGAAGGAAAAATAGAAGATCAGATTATTATTTAAATGGTGAAAGACTGCAGCATGCTGTTGTGCAGAGGGACTTGGGAGCGCTTGTGTATGAATCGCAGAAGGTTGGTTTGCAGGTGCAACAGGTTATCAAGAAGGCAAATGGAAGGTTGGCCTTCATTGCTGGAGGGATTGAATTTAAGAGCAGGGAGGTTATGCTGCAACTGTACAGGGGACTGGTGAGGCTGCACCTGGAGTACTGTGTGCAGTTCTGGTCTCCTTACTTGAGGAAAGATATACTGGCTTTGGAGGCAGTGCAGAGGAGGTTCACCAGGTTGATTCCAGAGATGAGGGGGTTAACATATGAGGAGAGAATGAGTCGCCTGGTACTATACTCACTGGAATTCAGAAGAATGAGAGTGGATCTTATAGAAACATATAAAATTATGAAAGGGATAGATAAGATAGAGGCAGGAAGGTTGTTTCCGCTGGTAGGTGAGACTAGAACTAGGGGACGTAGCCTCAAGATTCGGGGGAATAGATTTAGGACAGAGGTGAGGAGAAACTGCTTTTCCCAGAGAGTAGTGAATCTGTGGAATTCTCTGCCCAGGGAAGCAGTAGAGGCTGCCTCATTAAATATATTTAAGACACAGTTAGATAGATTTTTGCATAGTCGGGGAATTAAGGATGATGGGGAAAAGGCAGGTCGGTGGATCTGAGTCCACGGCCAGATCAGCCATGATCTTATTGAATGGTGGAGCAGGCTCGACGGGCCAGATGGCCTCCTCCTGCTCCTATTTCTTATGTTCTTATGTACTCGATGCCCCATCTGATGAAGGCAAGCGTGCCATATACCTTCTTCATCACCCTGTCTACCTGAGTCACCACTTTCAGGGAACCATGTACCTGTACCCCTTGGTCTCTCTGTTCTACAACACCCCCCAGGGCCCTGCCGTTCACTGTGTGCGTCCTGCCTAGGTTTAGCTTCCCAAAATGCATCACTTCTCACTTGTCGGAGTTAAACTCCATCTGCCATTCCTTGGCCCACTTCCCCAGCTGATCCCGATCCTGTTGTAACCTTGGACAACCTTCTTCACTGTCCACCACACCACCAGTTTTGGTGTCATCCACAAACTTACTAACTGTGCCACCTACATTCTCATCCGAACCGTTAATATAGATGACAAACAACAGAGGACCCAGCACCAATCCCTGCAGCTGAAAAAGATCCCTCCACTACCACCATCTGACTCCTTCCACCAAGCCAATATTGAATCCAATTGGCTAGCTCACCCACGATCCCAGATGATCTAACCTTCTGGACCTGCCTAAAGTGTGGGATTTTGTCAAAAGTTTTTCTAAAGTCCTTGTGGGACTTTAGGAAAACTACCCTTGTCAGCCCTCTTGGTCACCTCTTCAAAAAACTCAATCAAATTCATGAGACACGATTTCCCACACACAAAGCCGTGCTGACTCTCTCTAATCAGTCCTTGCCTTTCCAAATGCAGGTAGATCCTGTCTCTCAGAATCCCCTCCGGTAACTTCCCCACCACTGATGTTAGCCTCACCGGCCTGTAGTTCCCTGGCTTGTCCTTGCAGCCCTTCTTAAATAAAGGCACAACATTGCCCACCTTCCAGTCTTCTGGTACCTGACTCTGGCTAAGAAAGGTATAAAAACCTTTGCCAGAGCCCCAGCAATTTCTTCCCTGGCTTTCCACAACATCCTAGGATACACTTGGTCAGGCCCCAGGGGTTTATCCACCTTTATGCCCCTCCAGACCGCCAACACCTTCTCTTTCATCATATCTCTATGCTCCAGGACATCGCTATTCTCTTCCCTAAGTTCCCCAGCTTCCATGATCTTCCCCACAGTAAATACAGATGAGAAATATTCATGTAAGACCTCGTCCATCTCCTGTGGGTCCACACATAGACGACTACACTAATCCTTAAGAGGCCCTATTCTCTCCCCATTACCCTTTTGCTCTTAATATACTTGTAGAATCTCTGAGGATTCCCCTTTACCTTATCTGCCGAATCTATCTCATGTCCCCTTTTTGTCCTCCTGACTTCCCTCTTAAGTGCACCCCTACATCCCTTGTAGTCCTCAAGGGATTCACTTGATCCCAGCTGCTTGTACCTGGTATACACCTCCTCCTTTTTCCTGACCAGAGCCTCAATGTCCCTGGTGAACCAGGGTTCCCTACCCCTGCCAGCCTTGCCCTTAACTCCAACAGGAACACGCTGGCCCTGAACTCTCCCCATCTCACGTTTAAAAGCCTCCCACTTGCAAGCCGTCCCTTTACCTGCAAACAGTCTCTCCCAATCAACCTCTTCAAGTTCCTGTCCTAATGCCATTGAAACTAGTCTTACCCTAATTTAGGACTTGTGGACCAGTTCTACCCCTTTCCATAACTATTTTAAAGTCAATGGGCATCAAAGGGGAAACACTTCAATGGGTCGAGTCACAAAGGAAGATGGGTGTGGGCGTTGGAGGTCCATCGTCCCAGCCCCAGGACATCACTACAGGAGTCCCTCAGGGCAGTGTCCTGGGCCCAACCACCTTCATCAGTGACCTTCCTTTCATCAGAAGGTCAGAAGTGGGGATGTCCACTGATGATGCACCGTGTTCAGTTCCATTCACAGCTCCTCAGCAGATGAAGCAGCCCATGGTCTGCCTGTAGCAAGACCTGGACAATATTCAGGGACGGGCTGATAAATGAGAAATATCGTTTGCGCCACAAATGTGCCAGGCAATGACCATCCCCAGCAAGTGAGAATCGAACCACGTCCTTGACATTCAATGGCATTACCATCGCTGAGTTCCCACCATCAACATCCTCAGGGGTCACAGTTGTCCAGAAATTTAATCGAACCAGCCACATAAATCCTGTGGCTACAGGAGCAGGTCAGAGGGTGGGGATCCTGTGGTGAGTGACTCACCTCCTGACACCCCAAGGCCTTTCCCCCATCTACAAGGCACCAGTCAGGAGTGTGATGGGACACTCCCCACTTGCCTGGGTGAGTGCTGCTCCAACAGCGCTCGAGAAGCTCAACACCATCCAGGACAAAGCAGCCGCTCGATCAGCACCCATTCACCCCCCTAAACACTCTCTCCCTCCACCACCGGTGCACAGTGACTGCAGTATGCACCGTCTACAAAGTACACTGCAGTTACTCTCCCAGGCTACTCCGACAGCACCTCCCAAACCCGTGAACTCTTACCACCAAGAGGGACAAGGCAGCAGGTTCCTGGGAACAGGTTCCCAGCCGAGTCACACACCATCCTGACTTGGAAGTGTATCGTCGGTCCCTCACTGCTCTGGGAAAGGACAGTTCTTATTTCCCTCCAGAACAATTGGGTGTTACTCACTTGTTTTCTGTGAACCTGTGCCATTTAAAGGGACAATGCTCAGACTGCACTCCTGTCCTCACGGAGACCTGTGACCTCCAGCAACCTTGGTTACAGCCTCATGTGTACCTTGGAAGCTTTAACCATGGAGATCAAGGTCACACTCACTCACCCCAGGACCATTCCAGGCTGCTGCTCTCTGCCATATCTCACGGTTTGCTGCTCACTGCTGCATTAGGGACGTCTCCAAGGGGAGGAGACTTCATCTCTTCTCCTCCAATCCCCAGGAGCAGGCAGAGTGACCACGGATATCTGCCTGCACTGCAGGTTTACCCAGAGTACAGGCAGTCAGACACTGTACATGTCCCTACAGAAACCCTCCGATATCATCCTGCCAGGGGCATCTGACTAAAACCCAAAAGGGTCTCTATTGCCCCTTTGAATAAAGAACATGCCTGCTGCAGGGACTGTTCTGCACCAGCCTGTCCAGGTCCCCCTGATCCCTGGGAGCACTCTTCCACTCACCCATTCCCACCATTCATTAGCAACCGTCCCCTGTTACTGGAAGAGTGCCCGTCCCTTTAAGAGCTGCTGCAGAGATTGCACCTACTATGCCAAATGCTGGAAGCTGCAAGAACATGCAACACATCAATAGGGAACACCTTGTTGAAACTGACTAGGTCAGTATAAGTATGGTGTTACACAAGGAAACCCAACAATGTTGTTCTGTGACTCTCAGCATTGAAGTTCTCTCTCTTTTCACAGAGTGGGTATGACTCACAACTATCTTAATCCCATTAAAAGGTAGCAATGCAGGTTTTAGCCCAAGAATTTCTTATCTGAGGACACTCCAGCATGGCACCCTTGGATTAGCAATTGACCTTTCACCTGTGGACCAAATTTTGAACTCAATCCAGACTGGGATTAAATCACATTTCTACATTAGCTGTGAAATTCATAAATTCAAAAAACAAGATGCTGGAGGAACTCAGCGGGTCAGGCAGCATCTGTGGAGGGAAACGGACAGTCAACAGTTTGGGTCCAGACCCTTAATTTGGGAAGTCAAAGGGTGTTCATCCATGATAGACCTTCTCCCAAAATGATATTAAGTACACCAAGCTCACTTAGAAAGTGAAGTCGGACTGTAGGAGAGAATGTCCAAGAACCATTTGATCGGTAGTTTGCTGTATTTAACTATGCATATGATACCTCGGTACTTAACATTATGGGTTTCCTGTTGGAATCTCATTCCTCAGTGGTACGTTTTGTTATTTCTGATTCACCCACTTAATAAACTGAATTTTTACATGATACTATAGATAGGTACTTACTTAAACCAATCTTGAGTGTTGGTCCTACAGATATGTGACAACCCAAAGTGCGACATTTTTGAGGCTGCAGTTCTGCGCAGGACTCTGTCATAAACTTGTGGTCCCTTCAGGGATCACAATTAATCCAGAAAAAGTTGAAGACAATTAGGCTCGGTCATTCTGGATCGGGCCTGCTTCCCAGTCCCACCACCTTCCCAGTCTACCCACCTGCCCGTTCACCTGGAGCTAATTGATCTGGATGCAGAGGGTTGGACTCGCTGACCCTCTGCACCGGAGTGGGAACCATGAGGTGGTCCGGGCTCCAAGGTCCGAGTAGGTCTCAGGTGTCATACCCCGAGGCCCTGTCCCAGAATGCCATGACTGCTCACCACAGCCGGAGACATTCAAGTTATTCAAATCAATACAAATAATGACAAAAAGAAATGTTTTATAAATTAATGAAAATTAAAATATGGAGATAAGATTACTTGAGCTGCTAACAAATCACTAAAATCATTAATATAAAGTAAGGCAACTCAAATACTTACCGACAGTTGCCTTTTCTCCACAGGGTCCACGACCCCTGTCCACCCTGACTTAAGGCTGAGGGCCAGATGTGAAGTGGACCAGAACCCTCTCTCCAGGATGCCCGTTCACCTGGAATTAAATGATCTGGAGGCAGAGGGCCAGTCTCGCTGAGCCTCCACACCAGAGTGGGAGCGGTGAGGCGGAGTATGCCCTGAGCTGTGACTAGGCCTCAGCATCCAAACCCCAGCTCACCTCAGGCTCCCACATTCGGCGAAGCTCACGCAGATGTTCTGAGGGTCGAGCAGCTGACAGCCGGCGGCTCCCTTCAGAACCACCAGCTGTCAGTCAGCTTGACCTGGCCCAATACTTAGGGTGACATAAAATTGTACAATCGTATAACCCAAAGCTGTGACATCAGGACTCTATGGTGACCTGAACTGTGTGTTTGACTCTTTGCTACATGCTGCCACTTGCATGCCTGCAACCTAATCAAAGACAGACCAAGAAAGCACTTGGTAAAATGAGACAGCTTAGTAAGCTGCTTTTTTTGACAGTCACAAATGAACAGAGCAGCAGTTATACTGCACTCAATTCAATTAGTGTAACTAATAATAAAACAAAATGCTATTTTTAGATGTTAACCTGTTCGAAGTGCCATGGAATATTTCAAACTGAATACAGGGTGGATGGGGATGTTACATGCTATGCATTTGCATTTACATCGAGACTTTGAAGATCTATCCCAATGAATTAAATTCAGTTTATGGAAACATCACTCACTCTGTGGCTAATGAAGTAAAACATCATCCCTGAAAACTGTTTTACAAATTCCTTAACAACTTTATGAATCCTTAAAACATCCATTAGCACGGGACTATTACCCTTGGCGATATAGAACCATAGCTGAGGAGTCATAGCAACAGAGTCATTCATTAATACTGGTCTATATTTCATTAAAAGTTGCTTTCTCAGCATGTGTCTTATGCAAGGACTCTCTGTACAAGGATGCTAGGCTGAAATTTGATAATGTTACAGTAATAAAATAGATGATTTTTGTGTTGTAAATCTGTCATGAACATGTAGTCTCAAAAGGCTGCGAAAGACGCAATGTGCTGCCGAATGGGGCTCCTATAGACGAGTGACAGTGTGACCTTACCAGCAGTGGCTACTTTGTAGCACTTGGACAAAGTGATATTTTGCTGAAATTGGGCTTCCTGTCAATGGCTGTGGTAACTGGGGTCACTTGGCTCAGGTCTGCATCAGGAAAAATAATCCGAGCCTCCCACACGAGTTCCTGTGACACTCTACCACCTGCTATTTTAGCAAAGGCATTAAGCCAGCTAAAATAAACTGCCTGTCACTAACATGATGAGAAATTCATTGCAAGCCCATCCACATGCTCAGTGGTTAAGTTGCTCTCTTTGATTTCCTTTTCCGCTGTTTCACAAGAATTCCATTTGTGAGATGGCTGGTGACTGACACATACCTGGAGTGGACAAGCCTCCAGGATTGTTGTGAGGTCTCCAGGGTTTGAGGATGAATCGGTTGCTGAGGCAACCTGGGAAAGAAATCATGGTAGAAAAGTCATAGGGGCATGCAAAACCATATCCCAGAAATTCGGAGGCTCAGCAGTGTTTGCTCAGCGCTACACATCTGAAAAGAAGTTCATAGATTTATGGAGTTATTCCGCATGGAAACAGGCCCTTCGGCCCAACTGATCCATGCTGACCAAGCTGCCTATCTGAACATTGCATTTGCCTGCTTTTGGCCCATATCCTTCTAAACCTTTCCTATCCACGTACCTGCCCAAAGGTCTTTTAAACTTTACCCACCTCCACCACTTCCTCTGGCAGCTTGTACCACACACCCACCACCCTGTGTGTGAAAAAGTTGCCCCTCAGGTCCCCTTTTATATCTATCCCCTCTCACCTTCAACCTATGGCCTCTCATTTTAAATTGCCCTACCCTGTGACTATCTACTCGATCGATGCCCCTCATGATTTTATAAACCTCTGTAAGGTCACCCCTCAGCCTCCTTCGCTCCAGGGAAAACAGTCCCAGCCTGTCCAGTTTCTCGAGCCCTCCAGTCCCTGCAACATCTTCGTGAATCTTTTCTGTACCGTCTCCAACTTAATCACATCCTTCTTATAGTATGGTGACCAGAACTGCACACAATATTCCAGATGTGGTCTCACCAATGTCTTATACATCTGTAACATGATGCCCCAACTCTTGTACTCATTGTCCCATTCGATGAAGGCCAGCGTACCATATGCCTTCTTCCCCACCCTGTCTACCTGTGTCACCGTTATCAGGGAACTATGTACTTGTACCCCTGAGGTCTCTGTGTTCTACAACACTCCCCAGGGCCCTGCCGTTCACTGTGTGCGTCCTGCCCTGGTTTAACTTCTCAAAATGCATCACTTCACACTTGTCGGAGTTAAACTCCATCTGCCATTCCTTGGCCCACTTCCCCAGCTGATCCCGATCCTGTTGTAACCTTGGACAACCTTCTTCACTGTCCACCACACCACCAGTTTTGGTGTCATCCACAAACTTACTAACCGTGCCACCTACATCCTCATCCGAACCGTTAATATAGATGACAAACAACAGAGGACCCAGCACCGATCCCTGCGGCACACCACTGCTCACAGGCCTCCAGTCTGAAAAACACCCCTCCACTCCCACCCTCTGCCTCCCACCACCAAGGCAGTTTTGTATCCAATTGACGAGCTCACCCTGGGTCCCATGTGATCTAACCTTCTGAACCAGCCCTCCATGGGGACCTTATCAAAGGCCTTGCTAAAGTCCATGTAGACAACACCTGCCACCTGCCCTCATCAATCCTCTTGGTTACATCTTCAAAAAACCAAATCCATAGAACAAGATTTCCCACACGCAAAGCCGTGCTGACTCTCCCTAATCAGTGCCTGCCTTTCCAAATGCAGGTAGATCCTGTCTCTCAGGATCCCCTCCAGTAACTTCCCCACCACTGATGTTAGGCTCACCAGCCTGTAGTGCCTTGGCTTGTCCTTGCAGCCTTTCTTAAATAAAGGCACAAAATTACCTACCCTCCAGTCTTCTGGTACCTCACCCATGACCAACAATGATACCTGAGCCCCAGCAATTTCTTCCCCAGCTTCCCACAATGTCCTGGGATACACTTGGTCAGGCCCTGGGGATTTATTCACCTTTATGCCCCTCAAGACCACCAACACCTGCTCCATAACGTGGATATGTTTCAGGATATCACTGTTCTTCCCTGAACTCACTTGCTTCCATGCCCTTCTCCATAATAAATACATAGGTGAAGTATTCCTTTGAAACATCACCAATCTCCCACTGTTCCACACACAGATTACCGCACTCATCCTTAAGGAGCCCTGTTCTCTCCCCTGTTACCCTTTTGTTTTTAATATTCTTGTAGAATCTCTTAGGATTCCTCTTTACCTTATCTGCCAAAGGTATCTCATGACCCCTTTTTGCCCTTCTAATTTCCTTCTTAAGTGTACCCCTACATCCTTTATATTACCATAGAACCATAGAACCATAGAACTATAGAACAATACAGCACAATACAGGCCCTTTGGCCCACCATGTTCTGCCACCCTTCAAACCACACCTAAGGCTATCTAACCCCTTCCTCCCACATATCCCTCTAACTTAAATTCCTCCATATGCTTATCTAACAATCTCTTGAACTTGTCCAACGTATCAGCCTCCACCACCACCCCAGGCAGCGCATTCCATGCACCAACCACTCTCTGGGTGAAAAACCTGATATCTCCCTTGAACTTCCCACCCAATACCTTAAAGCCATGCCCTCTTGTATTGAACATTGGCGTCCTGGGAAAGAGGCGCTGGCTGTCCACTCTATTTATTCCTCTCAATATCTTGTACACCTCTATCATGTCTCCCCTCATCCTCCTTCAATGAGAACAGCCCTAGCTCCTTTAGTCTCTCCTCATAATCCATACTCTCTAATCCAGGCAGCATCCTGGTAAATCTCCTCTGCACCCTTTCCAACGCCTCCACATCCTTCCGAGAATGAGGCGACCAGAACTGGACACAGTACTCTTGTGTGGCCTAACCAGAGTTTTGTAAAGCTGCATCATCACTTCGCGGCTCTTAAACTCGATCCCACGACTTATGAAAGCCAACATCCCATAAGCTTTCTTAACTGCCCTATCCACCTGCGAGGCAACCTTCACTGATCTGTGGATATGAACCCCCAGATCCCTCTGCTCCTCTACACTGCCCAGAATCCTGCCATTTACCTTGTATTCCGCCTTGGAGTTTGTCCTTCCAAAGTGTACCACCTCACACTTCTCTGGATTGAACTCCATCTGCCACTTGTCAGCTCAGCTCTGCATCCTATCAATATCCCTCTGTAAGCTTCGACAGCCCTCCACACTATCCACAACACCACTGATCTTTGTGTCATCTGCAAACTTGCTAACCCACCCTTCCACCCCCTCATTTAAGTCGTTAATAAATATCACAAAAAGTAGAGGTCCCAGAACCGATCCCTGCGGGACACCACTAGTCACAGCCCTCCAATCTGAATGCACTCCCTCCACCGCAACCCTCTGCTTTCTACAGGCAAGCCAATTCTGAATCCACACGGCCAAGCTTCCCCGGATCCCTTGGCCTCTGACCTTCTGAAGAAGCCTACAATGTGGAACCTTGTCAAACGCCTTGCTAAAATCCATGTAGACCACATCCACTGCACGACCCTCATCAATATTCCTGGTCTCCTCCTCAAGGAACCCTGTCAGGCTTGTGAGGCAAGACCTTCCCTTCATAAAGCCATGCTGGCTGTCCCTAATCAGTCCATGTTTCTCCAAATGCTCATAGATCCTATCTCTTAGAATCCTTTCTAACAGCTTGCCCACCACAGACGTAAGGCTCACTGGTCTGTAATTCCCTGGACTATCCCTACTACCTTTTTTGAATAAGGGGACAACATTCGCCACCCTTCAGTCCTCCGGTACCATCCCCGTTGACAACGAGGACTCAAAGATCCTAACCAATGGTCAGCAATCTCCTCCCTCGCCTCACGAAGCAGCCTGGGGAATATTCCGTCAGGCCCCGGGGACTTATCTGTCCTAATATTTTCTAACAGCTCCAACACATCCTCTCTCTTAATATCTACATACTCTAGAACATTACCCTCACCAACACTGTACTCAGCATCATCAAGACCCCTCTCCTTGGTGAATACTGAAGAGAAGTATTCATTGAGAACCTCACCCACTTCCACAGCTTCCAGGCACATCTTCCCACCTTTGTCTCTAATTGGACCTAACTTTACTCTAGCCATCCTTCTGCTCTTTACATACAAGAAAAAAGCCTTGGGATTCTCCTTAACCCTACTCGCCAAAGCCTTTTCATGTCCCCTTCTCGCTCTCCTCAGCCCTTTCTTAAGTTCCTTCCTTGCTACTCTATATTCCTCATGAGCCCTGTCTGATCCTTGCCGCTTACACCTTATGTATGCTGCCTTCTTCTTCCTAACTAGTTGTTCCACCTCTCTCGTCACCCACAGTTCCTTCACCCTACCATTCCTTCTCTGCCTCACTGGGACAAATTTATCCCTAACATCCTGCAAGAGATCCCTGATCGTCGACCACATCTCCATAGTACATTTCCCTTCAAAAATGTCACCCCAATTTACACTCCCAAGTTCTCGCCTTATAGCCTCATAATTCGCCTTTCCCCAATTAAATATCTTCCTGTCCTCTTTGCTCCTATCCCTGTCCATGACAATGCTAAAGGTTATGGAGCAGTGGTCACTGTCCCCCAAATGCTCACCACCGATAGATCTGTCACCTGACCCAGTTCATTACCTAAAACTAGATCTAATATGGCATTCCCTCTAGTCGGTCTGTTAACATACTGTGACAGGAGTCTGTCCTGGACACACTTAACAAACTGCGCCCGTCTAAACCCTTGGCACTAAGTAGGTGCCAATCAATATTTGGATAGTTGAAGTCTCCCATTATAATAACCCCGTTATTTTTGCATCTCTCCAAAAACTGCCTCCCAATCTGCTCCTCGGTATCCCTGCTGCTACCGGGGGGCCTATAGAATACTCCCAGGAGGGTAACTGCCCCTTTCTTGTTCCTAACTTCCACCCATACTGACTCTAGAGAGGATCCTTCTACATTATCCACCCTTTCTGCAGCTGTAACAGTGTCCCTGACCAGTATCGCCACTCCTCCTCCTCTTCTCCCCCCTCCCCACATCCCTTTTAAAACACTGAAAACCAGGAATATTCAATATCCATTCCTGCCCCGATGTCAGCCATGTCTCTGTAATAGCCACAATATTCAAGGGATTCACTTGATCCCAGCTGCCTGTACCTGGTATACACCTCCTTCTTTTTCCTGACCAGAGCCTCAATATCCCTCCTGAACCAGGGTTCTCTACCCCTGCCAACCTTGCCCTTCACACTGGAACACGCTGGCTCCCCATCTCATACTTAAAAGCCTCCCATTTACCAGATATCCCTTCTTTTTCCATAACTATTTTAAAGCAAATAGAATTATGGTCACTGGTCCCAAAGTGCTCCCCCACTGACACTTCAGCCACTTGCTAATAGGAGGTCAACTGTGGTTCCTTCTCTACAGGACCATCTACATAGAGCTTCAGAAACTTTCCTGGATACACTCATCAAATTCTGCCCCATTTAATCCCATCTAATCCCAGTCAATATGAGGGAAGGTAAAATCACCTGTCCTCCTATTCCTGCCCTCACTAGCACAGGGCACCGGGAGTAACCCAGACATCACAACTCTTGAGGTTAACCTTCTGCCTCACTCCTTATATTCACTCTGCAGGATCTGATCCAGTTTTCTACCCATGTTGTCGGTACCGATGTGCACAACCACCTCTGGTTGCTCACGCTGACCCCTGAGACTGTTCTGCAACCGATCAGAGACGTCCTTGACCCTGGCACAGGGAGACAACACACCATCCTGGAGTCTCGTTCGTGGCCACAGAATCTCCTATCTGTCCCCTCCCTGTGGAGTCTCCTGTCACTACAGGTGTCCCTATCACCACCCTCCCCTGTTGTACATCAGAGCCAGTTGTGGTGACACAGACCTGGCTGCTGCTCTCCTCTGAAAGGCCATTCACCCCCAGCAGCATCCAAAACAATATACTGGTTAGTGAGGGGACTGGCCCCAGGAGGACCCCGCACTCCCTGCCTACCCCCTCCACCTTCACTTGCTGCCTGTGCCTTCGACACAAGCACCTCCCTAAAGCTCCTGTCCATCACCCTCTCAGCCTCACGGATGCTCCTGAGTGAGTCCAGCTGCAGCTCCAGCCCCTCGATACGGTCGGGCAGGAGCTGCAGTCGGACACACTTCCCACAGGTGGAGTCACCAGGGACACTAGAAGTTTCCCTGATCTCCCACATCCTGCAGGAGGAACATGTGACGGCCCTGACTGTTGTGTCGAAACCACGAGGAATACAGAGGAAAGTGAGAGACCTTATCTCATCTTACCCTTACCACTGCTCAACCTCCTTAGCATGTATGCCTCAAACACAGCACTTCAACTGTAAAACAGCCACACTCCTCACAAGTGGTCCCGGTCTGAAATTATCATTGGACCTTGCTCACTAGGTCCTTCAGGAGCAAAAAATCACTTCTTTCTGGGGTGAACCGTGAGTGTGACCATTCTGGGCCAAACCCTACCATTCGACCAGCCGCTTCCAGTCACAATTCAGCCTTGCACCGATAACATGATTTCCATGTTCTGCCATGCACAGGATGATGTCAATCCCTCTGCAATGCTCCTTGGGAAGTTGTATCCTATTGCTCTGGGGAGCACCATCCTTTTGTAGGCAGAACCACGAATTATGGCAACTGCTCTGTCCAGGACAACAAGAAACTGCAGAGAGTTGTGGCCACAGCCCAGCGCATCACGTAAACCAGCCTCCCCTCCATGGACTCTGTCTTTACCTCTCGCTGCCTTGGTGAAGCAGCCAGCATAATCAAAGACCCCACCCAGCCGGGTCATTCTCTCTTCTCTCCTCTCCCATCAGGCAGAAGATACAGGAGGCTGAGGGCACGTACCACCAGGCTCAAGAACAGGTTCTATCCCACGGTGATAAGACTATTGAACAGTTCCCTAGTACGATGAGATGGACTCTTGACCTCACGATCTACTTTGTTATGACCTTGCACCTTAATGTCAACCTGCAATGCACTTCCCTGTAGCTGTGACACTTTACTCTGTACTCTGTTATTGTGTTTACCTGTACTACCTCAATGCACTGTGTAATGAATTGATCTGTATGAATGGTATGCAAGACAAGTTTTTCACTGTACCTCGGTACAAGTGACAATAACAAACCAATTCCAATAAAGGGTGGCTCCTTCTGTGGGTCCCTGCCCAGGACTGGGAACCTGGTCCAGGTAGGGTTCCTTAATCTTTCTTTAAACATGCCTGCTCTCCTCATGTTCCCCACCCACCTCAGCCACCGCACCAAGCCCCTCTTCTCTATGACTGCCCAATGACCAGCTCCCCCCTCACCCCCCACCCCGCCCCTATGTCTTGGGCCTCAGGTGCTGCTGAACTTTCCAGCAACATGCTTACCACCAAAATTTTAAAGGCACAGTTTGATTTCTAGACCAATGTCCTTGAAATTCTCTTGGTTATTAATTTCAGAAATACTGGTGGTGGAGAAAAAGGCTTTTGGACGACATGAGGCAATCAGCGGTGGGAATTATGGGACCTCCACGTCTAACCTCAGTAACTTTCAACTCCTTTTGTGAGAGAGAAAGCACGTATAGGGAAGAGAAAGCAAAACTTGCCTTCCTATGATATATTCATCCTTCTGGGACATCCCAAAGCACTTTACAGCTGATGAAGTGCTTTTAGTCACGGAGTCATGGTGTCATACAGCACAAAAGCAGGCAAAGAGAGAACGTGCAAACTCCACACAGACAGCACCCAAGGTCAAGATTGAGCCCAGAGCTCTGGAGTGGTGAGGCAGCTGTTCTCCACTTTGTTGTATTGTCACTGTTAAGTAGGAAACTAATTAACATATGTCTGGGAGACAAGAAGTGAGGCAGCTGAATTCACACCACAGATATTTACACGCTGGGACCTGCAAGATCAAAAACCTGCTCTCACTGCCAATCCCTCTCTCTCTCCATGGCCCTGCCTCCTCCTCCTCTCTGAATACAACTTTCCAGTTGGTATTTGCCTGTGCAACAGATTGAACTGTTTGTGATCTAGAGTGGGAGACAAGGTGCATTGAAGACACCGGGCACCAATGCAGCTGATCAGGGTTAATCCCAAGTGCAATATGGGTGACACAATGGCGCAGCGGGTAGAGCCGCTGCCTCACAGCTCCAGAGACCCGGGTTCAATCCCGACCTCCGGCACTGTCTGTGTGGAGTTTGCACATTCTCCCTGTGACTGCATGGGTTTCCCCCGGGTGTTCCGGTTTCCTCCCTCATCCCAATGGTGTGCTGGTCGGTGGGCTAACTGGCCGCTGTAAATTGCCCCCAGTGTGTGGGTGAGGGGTAGAACCTGGGGGGAGTTGGTAGGAATGTGGGGGGAATAAAATGGGATCAGTGTAAATGGGTGTTTGATGGTCGGTGTGGACTCAGTGGGCCGAAGGGCCTGTTTCCATGTTGTGTGACTCTATACAAGGCTGTGAGATTGCAGCTGAGAGCAGACGTCCACAGTGTGAATAGTGAGCACCTCAGAATCGAGTGTATAGATGCTCACAATCTATGGGCCAAACGTGGGAGCAGAGCACAGCACACAAGCACATGACACAGAACCGTGCAGCTTATCAAAACTGAACACTCACCCAACATCTTCACTGTACACCATCAAAACTCATTCTAATTCCTTCCTCTTCTCCAAGCTCTTAATGTGTTTTTTACATTAAACAATTCATAATGGAATCAACTGGGAAAACCTTTTTGCTGGCAGGTCCACATTGAGCATGTGGGAAGTGTTTAAGGATCAAACACAGAGTACAGGAGAGGTATGTCCCAATTAGAAGCAAGGACATGAATGGGAAAATAAGGGAACCTTGGATGTCCAGAGAAGTGATGAACTTAGTCAAGAAGAAAAAGGACAAGTATGTAGAGCTTCGGAAGTTAGGTTCAGACAGAGCACGTGAGGACTATAAAGAAACTAGAAATGAACTCAAGAAAGGAATTAGGAAGGCCAGGAGGGGCCATGAGAAGTCCTTAGCAAGTAGGATTAAGGAGAATCCAAAGGCATTCTATACCTTGGTCAGGAATAAGAGGATAACGAGGGAAAGGGTAGGACCACTTACGGATAAAGAAGGGAATCTATGTTTGGATGCAGAGGATGTGGGTGAGGTTCTGAATGAGTATTTCTCTTCAGTATTTACCCAGGAAAGGGACATGCAGGACGCAGAAATTGGAACTGAGGGCGGAAAGATCTTAGGGCATTTAGAGGTCAAGGAGGAAGTAGTGTTAGGTCTCCTAAACAGTATTAAGGCGGATAAGTCCCCGGAGTCCGATGGGATATCCCCCAGCTTACTGAGTGAGGTGAGAAAGGAAATCGCTGGGGCCTTGACCAGTATCTTTGTGTCCTCTTTGACCACGGTTGAGGTCCCTGATGACTGGCGAGTGGCTAATGTTGTTCCTCTGTTTAAGAAAGGAAACAAGGAAAAATCCAGGAAACTATAGACCGGTGAGTCTCACGTCAGTTTAGGGAAATTACTGGAGAAAATTCTTAGAGATAGGATATACGAGCATCTGGAATCCAATGGCTTGATTAGGGAAAGCCAACGTGGCTTTGTGCGGGGCAAGTTGTGTCTTACTAACCTGGTTGAGTTTTTTGACAAGGTGACGAGAGACACTAATGAAGGTAGAGCTGTGGATGTCATCGAAATGGACTTCAGTAAGGCATTTGACAAGATCCCACATCATCAGTTAATCAAGAAAGTTCAGATGCATGGGGTCAGTGGAGAATTGGCTGTGAGGATCCAGAACTGGCTTGCCTGAAGAAGACAAAGGGTGGTGGTTGAAGGGACTTATTCGGGCTTGAGGCCTGTGAGTAGTGGTGTTCCGCAGGGATCTGTGCTGGGACCTCTGCTGTTTGTGATGTTCATAAATGACCTGGACGAGTATGTTGATGGATGGGTTAGTAAGTTTGCAGATGATACCACGATTGGTGGAGTTATGAATTGTGCAGAAGACTGGCAACAGATACAACATGATATAGATCAGCTGCAGATGTGGGCAGAGAAATGGCAGATGGAGTTTAACCCGGATAAATGTGAGGTATTGCACCTTGGTAGGACTAATGTCAAGAGAGAGTACACTCTTAAGGGCAAGACCCTTAACAGTGTTGAAAAGCAAGAGAGACCTTGGGGTGCAAGTCCATGACTCACTGAAAGTGGCTACATAGGTAGACAGGGTGGTTAAGAAGGCTTATGGAAAGCTTGCATTTATTAATCGAAGTATTGAGTATAGGAGTCAAGAAGTTATGACGCACCTCTATAGAACTCTGGTTAGGCTGCATTTAGAGTATTTTGTGCAATTCTGGTCACCTCACTATAGGAAGGACGTCGAGGCTTTAGAGAGGGTGCAGAGGAGGTTTACTAGGATGCTGCCTGGATTAGAGGGCATGTGCTATCAGGAGAGGCTGGACAAACTTGTGCTCTTTTCTCTGGAGCGGTGGAGGCTGAGGGGGGATCTGTTGGAAGTGTATAAAATGATGAGGGACATAGATAGGGTGGACAAGCAATATCTTTTTCCCATTATTGAGTGATCCAATACCAGAGGGCATGCATTTAAGGTGAGAGGGGGTAGGTTCAGAACAGACGTGAGGGGTACGGTTTTTACTGAGAGAGTGGTGGATACCTGGAATGCATTCCTGATAGGGTGGTGGAGGCAAACTCAATGGGGGCTTTCAAGAAGGGCTTGGCACATGAATGAGAGGAAAATAGAGGGATATGGGCATTCTGTAGGTAGGAGGGAATAGATATGTTGGCACAACATTGTGGGCCAAAGGGCCTGTTCTGTGCTGTACTGTTCTATGTTCTAAAAAAGCTGCCTTTCACTCTGAAATTCCTCTGTCGAATCATGTGTAGCAGAACTTGGTCTGAAGAGAAACCAATTTTGTGTTTACACATGAGTAAACGACACAAGCTACTGAACTCGGGGAGTGTAGGTATTCACTGTTTCACAGGATCATTACCTAGAGTGAGGGAACCACTGACTTGTCACCTACCACTGGCATGATGAGTACTCACGTGATACCTCAGTACTTGACCTCAGGAGGCAGAGACTCTCACAACATTGAAGACTTATCTGGAAGAGCACTTGAATCACCAAGGTATGGAAGGCTATGGACCAAGTGCTGGGAAATGGGATGAGTGTAGATGGGTTAGCACGGACTCAGTGGGCTGAAGGGCCTGTCTCTGTGCTGTAGGACTCTTTGATTCTCTGGCCTTGGCTGTAGAACCTCGTGCAACTACAACAGTGTAGCACCAGCGTATCAACCTGGGTGTTTATACACATTGTGGGCATGACCTGTAATCTTGTGACTCAGAGCCCATGGTGTCACCCCCAGAACCTCTGCAGGTGACGAAGAAGCCACCAAAAATCCACTAACTGGACTCCTGAGCCAGGAAAAGAGTTCCAAAGCCTGAAGTGGAATTTGCTGACCGAGTCGCTTTTGCTGACCAGGGATGAGGAGTAAAGGAAGGCAGCTTAAGAAAGCCTCCCCAGCATCTGATCGAGTATTGGCATCGAATGAGGCTGCAGTTCATCCCGGCTGGGTCAAAAGGAGAGCGTGGATGGGGGAGGGACAAACAGAGTGTGAGGAAAACTTGCGGAAAAACAGCATCACATTCCTCATCAATCACTAATAATTACACCACTGTGATTAAATTCAATAAAGAGTGCATTCATCATAAACACTCAGAACTCAGCCTGTTTCATTCCCGATTAGGATCTTGGGATACTATGTGGAAGCCAAGCATGAACATTTGACCATTATCGCTGATAAAGGTCCTCCATTACATTATCTTTTTTGTTGCCATTTTGCAAGTAACAGAATCTGGCCCATAGCATAAATTGAAATGAACTTGCTGAGGACTATATGTGCTGGACAATAGAGCCATTGAGGAAAAGGGAACAGCCATGCAGGGTTTTGAAAGCAGTGAGAAGAATGGAGGTTCTGTATGGAACTGTAGAATTTATTTCCATCGCGTTACAATGTACAATAGGATAATGGGAAGAAATGTGTCTGGCGCACTCCAAAGGAAACCCCTTACAGTTTCCACAGTTTAATCAAATTGTCTTCATTGTGTGGGCTAAACTGGGACTGGTACAAAAGTTCCCGTACATAATTGCAAATGATCATGGTCAGATTGCACTGTGATTTATCTTCCTTCTTCTTGACTGTGGTATGTTTTCCATAAAACTTTTGTTTTCCAGTAGCTGGTGGTAACCCACTGCATTCCCTCGAACAGCCCCTTCACACACCACTACTGGGAGTTTTCTTCTCCCTTCTCTCCTGAAGGGGCAGGGGACTGAGGGGTTCCTTCCCACCCAGGAAACCACGACAAGTGTGGGGGCTGGGCCGTGATTGATGGACGTTACAGGCGAGCAGGATCCAATTCCCAACCTACACTCCCTGGGATCGGAAGGTCATTGACAACAAAAGGCCTGTGGTCCTCCGGACCCTCTCCTGACCCAGAAGGCACTCGTGTGAAATTGTTGACATTTTGGGTCAAGACCCTGCATCAGGACCATTACCCATTGTATCGCTGTTTATTGGAAAGGATTATCCAGCGGGATGCAAAGTGGGTGGCCCTTCTGCTGCCTCCTGCAGAAGAGTTCAAAGTTGATCCTCAGGAATCAACCTCAGGACCTTATGTTCTCTATGCGCACCAGGCCTGACTCCACACCAGTTGGGAGCCCATCCCACTAATCTTTCACTGTCACCTCCTTTTTCTCCATTCATCGGTCTCCAATACTTCAGCTTTCTTTTTGCTCACTGCAGGATCTGCCACTCTCTCTCTAAATCATCCCTTTAAAACTGGCAAGTTTTTTATGATGCCAAGCATACCGGCTGAATTTTAAAAAGATTGCAATGAACATCACATGCCGCCGATGGTAAATTTTCAGGCTGTGAAACGCCTGAGCTCTTGGCCAATGGTGTGTAAGCCCCCAGAGGTGTTTTCCTGCTGGGGCTTGTGTGAAGATACCCCGACATCAGGGAGGGCTCCTCCCCAGAAACCTCCACACCAAGTGACCAGCAATGGTCCCGATGTGGTTGGAACAGAAGAGTGCAGAGAATTGGGTGCGAATACAACCCGGACGATAGCTAGAAGTGGAGGCCGACTTGGAGGGACAATTCTCTTTCTCCTCTCAGTGGGTGGCACTCGTATCTGAGCCAGAAGGTCACAGTTTCAACTCCCACGGCTGAGTCCTGAGCTCATTATCCAAGCTGAAAATTTGCTGCAGTACTGAGGGAGGACTGTAAATGACTTTCCAGCAAGACAATAAACTGAGGCCCCAGTCTGAAAAGCAAACAAGCTCCCCCTGGTGTTCTGAGCAACATTTATCTTTGAATCAGTATCACTAAAACAGTGTATCGGCTCATTTTTCTCATTGGAATTTGGGATGTCTGGATTTGAAATAGAAGTAATGATTAAAGGTGTTACTGTCGATGCAAATTCTTTCTCTTATTTTCCCTGCCTTTCATGATGTCTTCTTTCTCCTTGGGCAGGCACAATTTTCTATTTTAGCCATAACATGCTGGAAAGTTAGATTTACCCTTGCTCACTCTCATTCTTCAGATTTTCTGGGACAGTCTCACTTGAACCTTTCTGGCAGTACCTGAGTACCTTGTTTTTGCCGAATGGGGTTTATTCTCTCATATCTTGTTACAACACAGAAGGCGGCCTTACAGCCCATTGAGTCCAGATCAGCCCACAGAGCAATCTCTTTCCACCACTTATTGCCCTGTAACCTATTCTCTCCACACTCCCATCAACTCCCCCACCCATCCACACACTGAGGACAATTTACAGCGACTAATTAACCCACTAACCCGCATGTCGTTGGGACGTGGGAGGAAACCGGAGCACCCCGGGGGGAAACCCACACGGTCACAGGGAGAGTGTGCAAACTCCACACAGACAGCGCCGGAGGTCGGGATCGAACCCGGGTCTCTGGAGCTGTGAGGCAGCAGCTCGACCCACTGTGCACTGTGCCATTTGCAAAAGTTTAAATTTTGCAGAGGTAGAGAGGACAATGACAATCAATTGAGAAAAAGACTTTATATTCCCCCTTTCCTGACCTCAAGGTGTCCTATAACACTTTATAGCCACTCTAGGAAGACACAATATCAAGGATGAAAGCAGGGGATGTAAAAGAGGCGGCGGCTTGAATTATTGATCAAGGAGACCAATATTGAGGGGGATGTCTTAGAATGGTCATGAAATGAAGCTATATGGGTAGAACTTAGAAAGAAAAAAGGGTGATCACTTTGTCGGGGTTATACAACAGGTCTCCTAAAGTCAGTAGGTGATAGAGGAATAGATATGTAGACAAATCACAGGGAGGTGTAAGAGGAATATGGTTATAGTGGTGAGGGTTTCAACATCCCCACATTAACTGCCTAAGTGTGAAAGGATTAGAGGGGTGGAATTTTTGAAGTCCATCCAGAGAGCATTTGGTGCCAGTACATAGATAGTTCTACAGGAGATAGAGCAGAGCCAGACTTAATCCTAGGGAATGAAGCTGAGAAAGTGGATGAAGTGTCAGTGGGAAAGCACTTCAGCAAGGTTCAGAGTAGTTATTGAAAGGGATAAGGATGGTCCGAAAATTAAGGTATGAATTCGGGGCAGGCCAATTTTAATATCAATAAACAAGAGGTGACAAACATAGACCGGGAGCAGCTACTTGCAGGTAAATCTACATTCAGCAGTGGCAGTCTTTCAAAAGATAAACTGTGAGAATTCAGGACTAACCTGTTCCCGTAAAGGTGAAGGGTAGGGAGTATTGAGGAACAAGGGGATCTAGGTGTCCAAGTCAGAATCAGAATCAGAATCAGGTTTATTATCACTGATGTGAAATGTGTTGTTTTGTGGCAGCAGTACAGAGCAAAGACACAAAGACATAAAAATTACTACAAGTTACAAAAATAAATAAATAGTGCAGAAGGGGTATAATGAGGTAGTGTTCATGGGTTCACAGACCGTTCAGAAATCTGATGGCGGAGGGGAAGAAGCTGTTCCTGAAACCATGAGTGTGGGTCTTCAGGCTCCTGTACCTCCTCCCCGATGGTAGTAACGTGAAGGCATGGCGCAGGTGGTGAGGGTCCTTAGTGATGGATGCTGCCTTCTTGAGGCACCGCCTCTTGAAGATATCCTCAATGGCGGGGAAGGTTGTGCCCGTGATGGAGCTGGCTGAGTCTACAACACTCTGCAGCCTCTTTCAATCTTGCACATTGGAGCCTCCATACCAGGCTGTGATGCAACCAGTCAGAATGCTCTCCACCGTACATCTGTAGAAATTTGCAAGAACCTTGGTGACAAACCAAATCTCTTCAAACTCCTAATGAAGCAGAGCGGCTGACGTGCCTTCTTCGTGATTGCATCAATGTGTTGGGCCCAGGATAGATCCTCTGAGATGTTGACGCCCAGGAAGTTGAAGCTGCTCACCCTTTCCACCGCTGACCCCTCAATGAGGACAGGTGTGTGTTCTCCCAAGTCCAAGGATCCCTGAACATAGCAGCACAGGTAGATACAGTGGTAAAGGAAACACATGGGATGCCTGCCTTCATTATCCAGGGCAGAGAATATAAGGGCTGGAAGATCTTGGTACAACTTTATAAAACATTGATCAGATCTCAGCTGGAGTACTGTGTACAGTTCTGGTCACCACACTACAGGAAGGATGTGACTGCATTGGAGAGAGTGCAGAGGAGATTCACCAGGGTGCTGTCTGGGACGGAGTGTTTCAGTTATGGGGAGACACTGGAGAGACTGGGTCTGTTCTCCCTGGAGCGGAGGGGGCTGGGGGGGGGGGGGGGGGGTACCTGATGGAGATGCACAAAATTATAAAGGGAGGGCCTGATAGAGAGGCATAGATAGAGTATGTGGTAGGAAACTTTTCCCTATGAGCAGCACTTGAATCACCAAGGCAGAGAAGGGTACGGACCAAGTGCTGGGAAACGAGATCGGTGTGGGTGGGTCAGCATGGACACGGTGGGCCGAAGGGCCTGTTTTCATGCTGTTTGACTCCATAACTGTACAATCCAAAGGAATCATTGAGTGTTTCAGTGAGGGTTACAATGAAGAAGTTACAATGATTAAAGTTTCTTCACCAACCCGGTTACGGTCGGAGCAGGAAGATGTTGAGTCTGTGACTATTTCACTCACAGCCAGGTTAGACTCAGCGACTGCCACAGCATGAAACCTGCTGAGTTCTGAGGATGCAGCACTTAGCCCAGAGGAGTCCGTCATCAGAGGGAGCAGCATTGTATGAATATCTGCCAATCTGTGAAACTTTGCGAATCAATGTCAGCGTCACACCCTCAAAATCGAAGACAGAACTAATAAACCAGGTGCCCAACACCCGACTACTATCTATGAAAAGAATGGAGATTGCAAACCATTGGACTCTTAGTGTAGCGGCTACAACGTTAGATGTTGATACCTCCAAAGGAGACAGCTTACTCACTAAAGCTGTCCTGCAGTAATTGGATTGTGCCTACATTTGCTGTGCAGAAACATTACTGTATTTAACACGAACACCATTCAGGTTCCCCGCAAAAACTCACAAAACTGGCCACACTCCAGCCTGAGATGGCGTTAGGGGGTTACACCCAGAAACCAGCACTGAACTGCGGCTCCTGATTGGTCTGAACCCTATTTCGTGCATCAGCTGACAGCTTGTTGCACAGCAACCAGACCAGGGCATCAGCCCTTAAAGGCACAGTCCCCACAGCAGCCACACACTCGGAGGAAAGGGAGGCTGTAGGGGAGAAGGGGGCTGCTCCCACATTCACCCAAAGGGGACACGGAAGTCCTGTACAATAGGAGACAGGCCAGGAGAGAGATGCCAGGAGAGAGGTCCTGGGCACTGGGGGATGGGACTATGAGATTCACCAGGCCCAACATCAGAAGGTCCTGGCAGGAGGTGTCTGCAGTGACCTCCTCCGGGGGTGAGGATCCCCACACACTGGAGTTACACTGAAAGAAATGTCAAGGTGTTCTGCACACCACTGTCTCCACCTGTAGAGTGGGGACCCACAGGGAATGCATTCCCTGTGGGGGTCCCAGTGAGGTGTCACTCATCAGGGATGACAGGGATGTTGCAGCAAGTTGTTAGGAAGTAACTGAGGCAGGGGTTCACTCATTGAGGTGCTAATTGGGGCAGGGGTTCACTCATTGAGGTGTTGTGGTCGGTGTAGGTGGACCAGCACAGCAGGATGGGAGTGGATTTATACATGGTCAGGGCTCCCCTGGCTGGCTCTTGGGGTGGTACATTGGTGGTAATGATTGGGGTGTCAGAGGGTGGGGACTGTGTTTCCTCAGGGTGACTCAATCAGGGAGTCCCTTCTGCCCTGTATGGACACTGCCTGCCCTCTGCTCAATGGGAGCTGAGTCTGTGGATGGTATCAGGGGCGTCCCCCCCCCCCCCACCCTCCTCTTCCTCCTGCTCTCCAGGCTCCACCTCACGGCCCTCAGGCTCCGGCTCTCCTTGCTGTTCTTCCTCCGGTGCCAGTTACTGCCAGGGATTGGCCGGGCTGTGCAGATGGCGGCACACGGTGATAGAGTCTCCACAACCGCTGTGGGCATTGGAATGTCACGTTCCTGCGCACTCCCTGAATCTGTACCAGTTAGTCTGTGTTCTCTCATGCAAAAATGCAGAAACTCCACACTTCTACTTGTTGGTCTATTGTGCCAGCCTCGCTATGGTTTCTCTGCAGTCTTTTGCACACTGTTTGCCACAGCTCCAAGTTTGGCAACATCTGAAACTGTTGAAAGTTGACTCTGTACAGCCCCTGCTTCAAGACCAGGACCTTGACAGCAGCAGTCTGCTCTAAGGTGGCTACAATGTGTCTCCTGCTCTTGAAGGGCAACAGTCTGTTGTGGGTGGCAACAAACAGGATGAAGATCGGAGCAGACCAGAGCTTCCTTTCTCTGTGACTGTTGCAGGACTGTTCCATGTCCCAGAGTTCTGCTCTCCTCCCAATCACGGCCAGGATAGGGTTCTCCCACCCCCTGCTGCCTCCACCTTCGACAGATTTCATTTCCACCACCTTCCACCATCAGACACATCTTGCCCTCCCTCCCTTTTCAGAACTTCAAAGAATCCATTCCTTCCCCTTTCCCCATGCTCCACTCACGTCCCTGCCAATATCCACACTCCTTCTCACAGAACCCTCTCATGCAGTCGCTGACTATGTGATGCCTGCTCTTTTGCCACTTCCCTCCCCAATATTCCAGGACCCAAATAGACCTTCCAGGTGAAGCAGGGATTCACTTGCACTTCTTCTGATCAAGAGTACTGCATTCGGTGTTCACAGTGTGGTCTCCTCTGCACTGGAGAAACCACACTCAGATCAGGTGCCTGATTTAAAGAACACCTCCATTCAATCCATAACGGTGACCCTGAGCTTAGTTGCCTGTCACTTTAATTTTCAATCCCACTGCCATTGCAAGCTCTCTGCCCACAGCCTCCAAAGGAGCAGTACCTCATCTCTCTGGGCATGTGCAACCTTAGGAACTCAGTATTGAATTCAACAACTTAAGATAATCAGCCTTCTTTGTTTGTGTCAGAACTGATCAAGGTCATCCGCCTGAACCATTAAGTCAGTTCATCTCTCTCCACAGATGCTGTCAAGTATTCCCAGCATTCTCTTTTATCTCAGATCTGGAGAAACTGCTGGGTATTTCACAGTTCCAGCAATGATAAGATATCTTTATTAGTCACATGTACATCAAAACACACAGTGAAATGCATCTTTTGTGTAGTGTGTTCTGGGGGCAGCCCGTAAGTGTCGCCACGCTTCCGGCGCCAACATAGCACGCCTACAACTTCCTAACCCATAGGACTTTGGAATGTGGGAGGAAACTGGAGCACCCGGAGGAAACCCATGCAATCACAGGGAGAACGTACAAACTCCTCACAGACAGCGGGCAGAATTGAACCCGCGTCGCTGGCGCCGTAATTGAGTTACACTAACCGCTACACGACCGCGCCCGTTCTCCTGTCCACATTCACCTCCATCTACTTACACTGCCTGGTCTGCTGAGTGTTTCCAGCATTTTCTGTTTTTGTTTCAGATTCCCAGATCTGCAAGTTTTTTTTTTGATTTGCAGCTATGTTTAACAAGCATTCATCACCCTTTCTACAGCAACTGTAAGACTACATCCATGAGGGCTTTAGCTGAGACTGTCCAGTCTTATTTGATATACTCAAAGGTAGCAAAGAAACAGGACTTTCATCCTAACACTCTGGATTGGCCCTCAGTTCACACCATAAACAGAAACTCATTTTAACACATTAAAATAAATTGTAGTTCCGTAAAACAAGTAAGGTGTATAACACGAGTCCACAGTTGTCCAAAATAAACTGGACCAACATAGAACTGTCACCTTTCAGTCTCTTCAGTTATGTAGCCTGGTATCCCTGGATGGTTTGTGCAGTTCATGGTATGGTATTGGTTTATTGTCACATGTACTGAGATACAGTGAAAAACTTTGTGTGCCATCCAGACAGATCATTCCATACATATGTACATCAAAGTAGTACAAAGGAAAACAGAATGCAGAATATATATATCTTTATTAGTCACATGTACATCGAAAGTCACAGTGAAATGCATCTTTTACGTCGAGTGTTCTGAGGGCAGCCCGCAAGTGTCTCCACGCTTCCGGCACCAACATAGCATGCCCACAACTTCCTAACCCATACGTCTTTGGAATGTGGGAGGAAATCGGAGCACCCCAGAGGAAACCCATGCAGACATGGGGAGAACGTACAAACTCCTTACAGACAGTGGCCGGAAGTGAACCCGGGTCGCTGGTGCTGTAAAGTGTTACGCTAACCATTACACTACCATGCCGTGTTACACGGTAGCTACACTACCATGTTACAGTTACAGAGGGAGTGCAGTGCAGGTAGACAAAAACTGCAAGGCCCACGATGAAGTGGAGTGCACAAAAAACAGAACAGAACAGGTGCCTTGGGAATAATCCTGCAGAGATCAGTGTCATCTGTGCAGTCAAGATAAAGGAACATTAGCATCAAAAGACGACAAGAATCTCATTGCTACGAAGGGCAACTCAAGCTGTTTGAGTGTTGGAACTAGCATGAACTGGTATGAGCTGGACTTTTCGTTGGTCCTGTTTTAATAACGCATGCACCATCAAGTCGAATCATTTCTAAGCTTGCAGACAATGCACATATTTGAAATAATACAGCACCGCCCTGGAAAAATTGAAGAACTCTCAATATTTTGCCAAGAGTTTACAGAGAAAATGGCTTTATCTGCTGCAGCTCTGTACAGTGAATATTGCTTTTGTTCACTATTACAGAAGCCAGATGGAGAGGCGGAAGAGTTGCCATAGAGACTGCCAACTATGTTCTTCAATGAAAGCCATCTTTCCCTCTCAAATTAAATTTGTGATGCGTAAAGAAATCAGTAGCACTCATCTCAAGTTAAAAGCGTGTTCCAGGAGCAACAGAGCTACTCAATAAAGAAGAGCTTTAACTTATACTGCTGGTTTTGTCTTCAACTATTTACAGAGTAATTTCTCTGGATATTGACAGAATGTTTGAAATGGGGTAATAGTGTAGAACTGGTTGAAGTCAGCTCAAGTGCTCAACAAAGCATTTAGCTGAGCTTATATCCACTTATCTACCTGATTCTATGAATTAACATTGTAATAATCACATACCTTCGGTTTCAACTTGTCATTCCTGAACTGGGTGCTCTGAGACCTGTGCTAGGCCTGTACCTATCCAGTGCCAGGGAAAACGGGAAAGGAACATGGAGGCCAGAGTCATTAATGATCTGAAGCAAGACTTGGTCTGATCCCACACAAGCACAATATCCTCGATTGTTCAAACAGGAGCCCCAGTCTCACCATCCTAAACATTGGCAACGATCACTTTGTACCAGAAGAGGCATGCACGAGCCTGCCTTCATCCACTTGACCACTGAGTTACAGAAACACAAGGTTAGTTTACATGGAATATAGAACATAGAACAGTACAGCACAGAAATAGGCCCCTCAGCCCGCAATGTCTATGCCGACCATGCTAATCCAAACTAATCACGTCACAGTCAATATCAAAGTCAACGTTGAGTTTATTGTCACATCCTTAGTTAGTATAGTGGTTAGTATCCCCGCCTGTCACACGGGAGACTGGGGTTCAATTCCTCGACAGGGAGACTGTTCTTCTGTTTCCAAAGTTAACTGGAAGTACAAGAGAAATTTTAGGGTGGCACTGTAGCGGTTAGCATGATGCTATTACAGCGCCAATCGGGGTTCAATTCCGACCACTGTCTGTAAGGAGTTTGTACGTTCTCCCTGTGTCTGCGTGGGTTTCCTCCGGGTGCTCCGGTTTCCTCCCACATTCCAAAGGCGTACGGGTTAGTAGGTTAACGTGGGTGTAATTGGGCAGCGCGGGCTCGTTGGGCCGGAAGGGACTGTTACTGTGCTGTATAAATATAGTTTTTAAAAAAAGTAAAGTTTTTACATGTGTGCACAGGTGCAATGAAAAACTTACTTGCAGCAATATCACAGGCACAGAGCATCAGATAAGCAGCATTCACATGAAAAACAAATTAAACATAAATTATACATAATTTTTTTTACAAGAAAGAACACAATTACAACAAAGTAAACGAAGGCCATAGTAGTGCAAAGTGATCAAAGTGGTCACAGTGTTGCTGTACTGAGGCAGTGATTAGGGTTGTGCCGGTTGGTTCAAGAACTGAATGGTTGTAGGGAAGTCGCTGTTCCTGAACCTGGTGGTGTGGGGACTTTAGGCTTCTGTACCTCCTGCCCGATGGTAGCTGCGAGAAGATGGCATGGCCCAGATGGTGGAGAGGGATGTGCCGTGATGTATTGGGCAGAGTCCACTGCTCTCTGCAGTTTCTTACATTCCTGCACATTCAAATTGCTGTACCAGACCATGATACACCCAGTCAGGACACTTTCAACAGTACATCTGTAGAACTTTGTTCGAGTGTTCATGAGCCAGGCCGAACCTCCTCAGAAAGTAAAGACACTGGCGTGCCTTCCTTGTGATTGCATCTGTGCTGGGCCCAGGACAGGTCGTCCAATATGTTAACGCCCAGGAATTTAAAGCTGCTGTCTCTCTCTACCGCCAATCCCCCAATGTAGACTGGCACATGTTCACCCTCCTTCCCCTTCCTGAAGTCAACAATCAGTTCTTTAGTTTTACTGATGTTGAGCGAGAAGTTGTGGCACCGCTCACCCAGGTGTCCCATCCCTCCATTCCCTGCCTGTTCATGTGTCTGTCTTAGAGCCTCCTAAACGTTGCTCTTGTATCTGCTTCTACCCCCTCCCCTGGCAGCCCGTTCCAGGCACCCACCACTCTAAAAAAAAATACATGCCTCATAAATCTCCTTGAAGCTTTCCACCTCTCACTTTAAACCTATGCCCTCTAATATTTGAGATGTCCACCCTGGGGAAAAAAGCCTCTCCTTATAGCTAATAGCCTCTAATCCAGGCAACATCCTGGTGAACCTCTTCTGCACCCTCCAAAGCCTCCACACCTTTCCTGTAATGGGGTGACCAGAACTGCACACAGCACTCCAAATGAGGCCCAAATAAAGTTTATACAGCTGCAACATGACTTTGTGACTTTTACACCCCGACTGATGAAGGCAAGCATGCCGTATACCTTCACCACCCTATCTACTTGTGTTGCCACACTCAGAGCTATGGACTTTGCACCCCAAGATCCCTCTGTACATCAATACTCCTAAAGAGGGTCCTGCCATTTACTGTACACTTTGCCCTTACATTTGACCTCCCAAAGTGCAAGACCTCACCCTTGTCCGGATTAAACTCCATCTGCCATTTCTCTGCCCACATTTCCATCTGGTCTACATCCTGCTGAATCCTTTGATAAGGGTTGTGGTATCCTTGGGATGAAAAGTTGCAAACATATCTCATTTTTGTAGTGAGATTGTAGCTATTGCAAGTGAAGACATTTGTTTCCTACTTGGCTTCCAATTGGTTGCTGACATCAATTGCTAACAAAAGTTAATCATCATCAGTGAGCTGTTACCACTAAGGAACATGTTGGTAGATTTAGTCTGTTAGCCTAGTGCTTACTATTATACACTAAACTTCAACTGTTACTGAAAGTCGCACTTACATGACTAATTACAAACAACAGAGTACACCGAATGTTACACAGCAGCCTCTTCCTTCCAGCCTCCCAAAATACATAGAGTTACCACTGGGTTGTCCCTTCACACAGATTCATGGCTGCAGACTTCAAGTCACCAGTAAATCAATAAGGTTTAAATTATGAGGTCTGGACACCGCTGCAACTCAAAGGCAGCAGAACCACCGTCACTGAACATGTCTGAATCTTTGGAAGTCTCACTCTAAGGCGAGACCCCTGCAGAGTACAATGTGAATAAAACTAAATCTAGTTTAGTGAATGTATGTGCAACACCTGAGTATCTCTGTAACTGACCACTATACTCACAGACCAATACTCACTGACCTCTCAAACCCCACTTACAAAGTGTTAATCCTTTGATTGGGAAGTACACCAGTGCTTTTCCCCCTTCCCCCCATCCCATTTCCTAGAGGAACTGAGAAATATCTCACCCTGATGCCACCCAAGCAGAATTCCAGTCAGACCAAGCTCCTGATTTCACATCCCCACAGTCAGAGACAATGCGTGGGTTTCCTCCGGGTGCTCCGGTTTCCTCCCACATTCCAAAAAGACATACGGGTTAGGAAGTTGTGGGCATGCTGTGTTGGCACCGGAAGCGTGGCGACACTTGCGGGCTGCCCCCAGAACACTACGCAGAAGATGCATTTCATTTCACTGTGTGTTTCGATCTACATGTGACAAATAAAGAAATCTTATCTTATCCTCCTGCCCCCTACCCTCTCACCCCATTCCTTTCACCTACCTTCTTCTCTGTTTCCCCAGCTTCCTTGTCCATTCCTCTCCCTCCGCACATACTGTATGTTCCCTCTTCTTTCCTCTATACCTTACTTCCCCTTCATTTTCCTCATCCTCCCCTTTCCTGCTTACTCTACCCCCTCCTCCTATTCCTTACTGTTGTGAGAAAAGGTTCTTTGGGGTCTTAAAGGCAGAGGACTCCAGACATGGTCTCTGTATTTTAAAAAGGGAAAATTTATTTACAAAGACAAATGTGGGGACAGAATGAATGGGAACGGATGTACACTCGCACACACACACACAGGAGATCACGAACATGGGGGAAATCGCAACGGGGATGAGATGCATGCACACACACACACACAACAAACTGGTTACAAATGATCAAGGAATAAACAATACGGTGCCTGACCCCCTGAATCTGGACAAGCGCCAGCTCTAACACTCCCTGGAATCTACTAGGACACTCCTAACCCTTGTGGAAGTGCACACTCTTACCAATGGTCTCTTCAGCATTGTTCCACGATACCTGGGGCAGTCGAGAGAGAGCAAGCCAGGAACATGCGGCACTTTTATAGTGCTGGAGGGCTGGGGGTGGTCCAGTCCAGGTAATTCAAAAGGTCCAATGGCTCGGTGCCAGCAAGGACAAAGGTGCTTAAATCAGCCAATTGTTCAGGTGTATACTTAATGGGTGGGCTGGAGCCAAACCTTGATTGACAGTGGTGTCGCTTCCGACCCAATGAGAAATGCTGTCATCCGACCAGAGGGGTCAGTGTTGTCACTCTCACGTGACAGCCATGACCTTTGTCACTCTACACTTACTCCACACCCTTGCCCACCTTCCGTGATCTCCTCCCCTATGTACCACCCCCCCCCCCCCGTTCCTCTCCCTCTTCCTCCCCAGTTCTCTCCTCCCCACCCCTACCATTGCAGCCCACCCTTTGATCTGAATACTTCCCTTGGGCAACTCGTCTCCTTTCAACTTGAAGTTAAACAGCCTGGTAGCTCTCTCACTTCATACATGAGCAATGCAAGCAAGTCAGCCAGCCTTCCTCCCCTGTGAGATCAGACAGTGGCCTCTCTGGCTCTGAACATTGCCCACACTTGCACTCAACGGCGCCAGACTAATATTTGCTGTGGTGGATATGTCTGCCTTATGAGATGCCACATGTGATGTTTGCAAAATTCCATTTCAGTTGCCCGTCTGATAACAGTTAAGAGGGAGATTTTGGCCCAGGGGCCTGATAACTTCCCATGCGAGGCTGTACTGTGGCATTGTGTGACCCTCAGTGCTGCAATATGCTGAAGATTTCTTTTGCTGTCTCTCTGGGGCCAGTGGATTACTGGAACACTGCTGCAAAAATGAGATGAAATTACTGTCTCTCCAGTCATACGCTTAAGTGGCTGTTTGGATCCACTTCAAGGACCTTGATGTGGGTTGTACATTCACTGAGTACAAAAAAATGCATGTTTCAGAGATTTAATTGTCGCTTCAATTAACGTTAACATTAGGAGACTTAAGATAAATTGAACAAGCCATAAAACCTAATTTCACTTCCTGTCCTTGATTTAGACATGACACAAAAGCACTTACCTGCCAAGCAAGTGACTACACACAGCTTGGTTTCAACCTGGTGAGATCAGCCAGGTTAGCAACAGAGTGTGCTCCCTTTCTTTGCACTTTCAAACTAAAACTTGGGTCTTCAATCGAAACAAAGGAAACAATGAAGGTATGATAGTAGAATTGGCTGTGGTTGTTTGGGAAACTACATTGAAAAGTAGGCTGATCAACTTTCAAACTCAATGTAAAATTCAATCATATTCTCTTTCCCAAAGGCCACTTCACAACAAGGTTATTAATTAACCGGGCCAGGTGATCAGAGTTTCAGTGGGAGAGCATTTTGGGAATAGTGATCATAACGCCTTAAGTTTTCCGATAGTTAAGGATAAGGATAATACAGGACCTTGTGGGGGTAAGAGCTAAATTGGGGAAAGGCTAATTACAACAGGATTAGGCAGGGGCTGGGGAGAGGAGATTGGGAGATCCTGATGCAGCGTTTCAACCTGAAACATCGACAATTCCATTCCCCCACAGATGCTGCTCGACCCACAGTTCCACCACAATTCTGTTGAATTCCTCCAGCAGATCGTTTGTTGCTGGGAGCTGTTGTTGTTACATCCACATTTGACATGTGGGGGTCGCTTACAGGCCAGCTGGTCAGAATTCAGGGAGCCAGGGGAAATGGGTGAGAGAATAAATGAGCCACAGAGATTCTGCTGATGCTGGAATCTGGAGCAACACACACAAAGTGCTGGAGGAACTCAGCAGGTCAGGCAGCATCTGTGAAGGGAAATAAACAGTCGACGTTTCGGGTCGAGACCCTTCATCAGGACACTAAACGAGTACTTTGCATCGTTATTCACCAAGGAGAAGGACATGGAGGACAGCGAGATCAGGGAGGGGTATGTGGATAGTCTAGGACATGTTGATATCAAGAAGGAAATGGTTTCCTAGGTGCAGGACGAGGCTCATTCCCCAATACAAGATCCAGTCTGGCCCTTTCCCTGGTTAGACTACCTACATACTGTGTCAAGAAACTCTTCTGGATGCAGCTAACAAATTCTGCCCCACCTAAGCCCCTGGCACTAAGGGAGCCCCAGTCAATATTGTGGAGGTTAAAGTCACCCACTACAACAACTCTGTTACTTTTACATCTTTCCATAATCTGCCTACGTATCTGTTCCCCTGTCACCTGGTAGTGATTGGGAAGCCTATAGTATAACCCCATCATAGTGATTGCACCTTTCTTATCCCTGAGCTCCACCCATATTGGTTCACCAGATGAGCCCCCCAGGATGTCCTCTCTAAGTGCTGCCGTGACATTCTCCCTGATCAGTGGTTTAACTCCTCCACCTTTTCTACATCCCTCTCTAGCATGTCTGAAGCATCTGAACCCTGGAACATTGAGCTGCCAGTTCTGCCCTTCCCTCAACCAAGTCTCCGTACTGGCTACAACATCGTGGTTCCATGCACTGATCCAGGCTCTAAGTTCTGACCCGTAACACTCCCTGCATTGAAATAAAGACACTTCAGCCCATCAGTTGCACTGTGTTCATTTACTTGACCCTGCCTGTCCTTCCTTTCAGCCCTAACTTTACCTTCCCCTCAATCTGTCCACCTGCTGACCTGTAGCTCTGGTTCCCACCTCCTGCCACACAAGTTTAAACCCTCCCAAGTAGAACTAGAGAACCTCGCTGCGAGGATATTTCTTCCCCTCCAGTTCAAGTGCAGCCTGTCTTTCTTGTACAGATCCCACCTGTAAGAGATCCCAATGATCCCTGTACCTGAAGCCCTTCCTCCTGCACCAGCTCCTCAGCCATTCATTCAACTGCACTATCTACCTATTTCTTGCCTCACTAACACATGGAACAGGGAGTAATCCTGAGATTACAACCCTAGAGGTCCTGCTTTTTAACTTTCTACCTAACTCCCTAAATTCTCTTTTCAGGATCTCATCTCCCTTCCTGCCTATGTCATTTAGTACCAATATGGACCATGACCCCCCCACCCCCCCTTTTCAGAATGTCCTGTGCCCACTCAGAGACATCCTTGGCCCTGCACCAGGGAGGCAACGCACCATCCTGGAGTCTTGCTTGTCTGTGCTCCTGACTATACAGTCCCCTATCACTATTGCTTGCCTAGTCCTTGACCTCCCCTGCTGTACAACAGAGCCAGTCGTAGTGCCACTGATCTGGCTGCTGCTGTCATGTGGACAGGCACGGTAGTGTAGCGGTTAGCGTAACGCTACTACAGCGCCAGCGACCCAGGTTCGACTCCAGCCACTCTCTGTAAGGAGTTCGTACGTTCTCCCCGTGTCTGCGTGGGTTTCCTCCGGGTGCTCCGGTTTCCTCCCACATTCCAAAGACGTACGGGTTAGGAAGTTGTGGGCATGCTATGTCGGCACCGGAAGCGTGGCGACACTTGCGGGCTGCCCCCAGAACACTCTACGCAAAAAGATGCATTTCACTGTGCATTTCGATGTACATATGAGTAATAGAGATACCTTATCTTGTTTTCTCCCGAGAGGCCATCCCCCCAACAGTGAGAGGGGAACAGAGTACTCCTGCACTACATGCCTGCCCCTTCTGGTGGTCACCCATCTATCTAACTGAACCTGTGGTGCGACCACCTCCTTGAAACCCCTGTCTATAACACTCTCTGCCTCATGTATCCTCCTCAGAGAGTTCAATTTCCAGTTCAATCGATTCACTGAGACAAGGCTGATCCAAGATAAACTTCCAAAACTTCATCACCTCTGAGAAATACACATGCTGACGAAATTAGAAACAAGCAGCCTCACTCCATTGTAACATTGGTCCACCACCTTCCCTATGGCACAGGATATACATTCCACTTGTCTGGGCTGCCCTGCCATTCCTTGTTATAAAGCAGAAATGAGACTGTAGAAAATACTCTCCAGCTACTCACCACTGAAGTCTGACATCGCGCTCGCAAACTGCTGCCTGTGTTGAGTCTGAGCCAGTCACCATCCAGAGCAGCCGTCTCCGCTCTCACCTCGGTCTTTACACCTGATCTCTGCTGCCTCACCTCCTGGGCCATGCATACTTCCCTCAGGGACCAACTCACTTTGAATTTCCTTAAACTATCTCTTTTCAGATTTGAAAGTGGCACAGCTTCATCGAGTGACAGACTGTGGGGAGACCACTCTATAGTCTCCACAGGAGGCTTCCTTCCTTGAATATGATAACCAAGCCAACATCTCCAAGGAATATCCTCCCCTTCCCAAATGTCATTGACTTTGTGGATTTGTGACTCTTCACCACTGAATCTTAAGATTTCAGCAGGGATACGGTCTGCTCCCGAGGCCTCGTTGCCTTTGAGTTGGGTTATGGCCTTCTCGACTTCTTGTCGGTCAGGAACGGCAGTGGGGCTGGACAGAGACTCACACCAAGGACTGAGTCACAGTTGAGGAGGTCTTCGATGTGTTCCTTCCAGTGGGAATTGACTGCCTCTCTCTCCCTGAGGAGTTCACCCTCTTCTCGACGCTGCCATCAGGCAGGAGGTACGGGAGCCTGAAGACCCCACACCTCAAGGTTCAGCCACAGCTTCCCCCCCACTGCCGTCAGGGTCTTGAACCCACCCGAAAAACCCCAACACTACCTCGGACGGTATTTCTTTTTCTTCTTTCTCAACTTGCACTAACATTGTTATGTTTACTTTGTTTATTTTGTCATTAAGTTATGTTTAATTTATGTTAGTTGAAGTTCATGCAATTAATATTTGTAAAGTACTGTACTGCATTTCATTGCATTTCTACCCCGGGTATATATGCCCATGACAATAAAACTGAACTTGAAACTTGAACTTGAACCCTCCCCAACATTCCCCACCCCCCCCCCCCCCCCCCCCCCAATTCCTGGCTCTCAATGGGGTGTGGCCTTGAGCATTTGGGTTGTAGAGGGCCCTGAGAGTGTTGAAGAAACCGTGCGTGTCATGGCTGTCAGTGACTTGCTGAGGTTCCTGCACTCTCCCCAATCACCTTTTCTTTCCCAAAATATACTTTATTTATAATATATACAGTGAATACAATCAGCACAAGTCAGAACAGGTCAGGCTTTCTATTGCTGTTGATCCTCAGTCCTTGATTCAGTGTAGACAGGATGGCAGTTAGGGCAGTGGAATGCTCCTCCTGTAAGATGTGGGAACCTCACGGTCTCCCTGATGACAACATCTGTGGGAAGTGCACCCAGCTGCAGCTCCCGACTGACTGGGTCAAGGAACTGGAGGTGTAGTTGGATGTACTCGGGATCATCCGGGAAGCTGAGGGCTTCATAGACGAGACTTTTACTGAGGTGGTCACCCCCAGGGTACAGGCTTCAGATAGATGGGTGACCACCAGGAGAAGTGAGGGGAGTAGGCAGACAGTGTAAGTTCCCCTGTGGCCGTTCCCCTCGCTAACAGGTAGACCTCTTTGGATACTGTTGAGGGGGATGTTCTTTCAGGGGCGAGCAGCAGTAGTCGGGTCTTTGGCCCTGAGGCTCAGAGGGAAAGGGTTCAGTCAGACAGGGCGGCAGTGATAGGAGACTCAACAGGAGATTCTGCGGCCGCAGAAGAGACACCAGGATGGTGTGTTGCCTCCTGGGTACCAGGGTCAAGGACGTCTCTGAGCAGCTGCAGAAAATACTCGAGGGGGAAGGCGAACAGCCAGAGGTCGTTGTACGTGTTGGTACAAATGACAATAGGCAGAGCAAGGGATGACGTTCTGCAGAATGAGTACAGGAAGTTCGGTAAGAAGTTGATCAGCAGGACCTCAAGGGTAGTGATCTCCGGATTACTCCCAGTGCCACGTGCTGGTGAGTCCATGAACAGAAAGATAGGCCAAATGAATGGGTGGCTGAGGAGCTGGTGCAGGGGACAGGGATTCTGCTTCTTGGATCTTTGTGATCCCTTCTGGGCTAGAGCTGACCTGTACAAGAGGGACGGGTTGCACTCAAACCAGAGAGGGACCAATACCCTCACGGGAAAATTAGCTTCAGCCACCAGAGAGGGATTAAACTAGATTGGCAGGGGGGTGGGACTCGAGAGAGCAAAGTCAGTGAGAAGACAGGGTTACGTGCAGCAACCAAAGCGTGTAAGCCTACAATCAGGATGGCCATGTTCACAGTGAAAGGGCAGATAGGACCACTGCTTTAAACTGCATCTATTTCAATGCACGTAGCTTAACAATTTAGGTGGACGAACTGAGGGCGTGGATTGCTTCTAGGGACTGGGATATTGTGGCCATAACAGAAACGTGGCTGAGAGAAGGGCAGGACTGGCAGGTCAATATTCCAGGACACCGATGCTTTAGGCATGACAGAGGAACGGGTAAGAGTGGAGGGGATGTTGCCTTATTGATAAGGGAGGATATAATAGCAGTGCTCAGAGAGGATTTTGTTAAGGGATCACCTAACAAGGCCATTTGGGTGGAACTTAGAAGTAAGGAGGCGGTGGTCACCTTGGTAGGGCTATTTTATAGACCTGCCCAGTAGTCAGTGGGAATTTGAGGAGCAGATGTCTCAAGAAATTGCACGTAGTTGTGAAAATAGTAGGGTAGTGCTAGTGGAAGATTTCAATATTCCAGGTACTGACTGGGCCACCCAGAGTGCAAAAGGTCTGGATGTGTCAGACTTTGTGTGGTGCGTCCAAGGCAGTTTCCTCACACAATATATAGGGAACCTACTCAGGAAGGAGCAATGCTGGACCTCATCTCAGGGAATGAGGGGGCCAAATAACTGAAGTGGCGGTTGGGGAGCACTTTGGGTCCAGCAACCACAATTCTATTAGTTTTAAGATAGTTATGGAAAAAGATAGAACAGGTCCATGGGTTAAAGTCCTGAACTGGATCAGAGCCAACTTTGAGGGCATTAGGCAGGATTTAGCTGGGGTTGACTGGGTGACTCTATTTAAAGGCAAAGGAACAGTTGGCAAGTGGGACGATGTTAAAAGGGTGACATCGAGAGTCCAGGGGCAGCATGTTCCTGTTAGGATGAAGGGTAGACATCCCAAGTTTAAGGAATCCTGGCTGATGAGAGATATCGAGGCTCTGGTCAGGAAAAAGGAGGAAGCGCACATCGCGTTGAGGCAGCTGGGTACAAATAAATCCCTTGATGAATATAAAAAGTTTAAGTCCAGACTTAAGAGGGAAATCAGGAGGGTAAAAAAGAGGGTATGAGATAGATTTGGCAGGCAGGGTTAAAGATAATCCCAAGATGTTCTTTAGTTACATTAACAGTAAAAGGATGACTAGGGAAGGATTAGAGATCATCAGGGCCGCCTATGTGGGGAGCTGCGGGAGATGGCTGAGATCTTTAATGTCTATTTCTCCTCAGTGTTTACTAAGGAGAATATCATGGACACCAGAGAAATGAGGGGAATAAGTAGTGAGGTCTTGGATCATGTGCTTATTACGAGGAAGGAGGGATTTGGAGCCTTGAAGCACATTAAGGTGGGCAAATCCCCCGGGCCTGACCAAGTCCACCCCCGGACCTAATAGGGGGCCAGGGTAGAAATCACAGAGGCCCTTGTAGAGATATTTGTTTTGTTATGAGCCACTGGGGAAGTTCCAGAAGACTGGAGGGTGGCCAATGTTGTTCCATTGTTCAGGAAGGGTAACAAGGACAGGCCCGGGAACTACAGGCCGGTGAGCCTGACTTCAGTTGTAGCGAAGTTACTGGAGGGAATTCTGAGGGACGAGATCTACTATCACTTGGATACTCAAGGCCTGATCAGGAATAGTCAGCATGGTTTTGTGCGTGGGAGGTTATGTCTGATGAATCTTTTGGAGTTTGTCGAAGAGGTAACTAAGGGGATAGATGAAGGTAGGGGGTAAGGCCTTTGACAAGGTCCCACGTGGCAGGCTGATCTGGAAGGTTGGGTCACATGGGATCCAGGGGGAGACAGTGAGGTGGATTCAGAATTGGCTCCATGATAGGAAGTAGAGTCACAGTCATAGAGAGTCCTAGAGCACTACAGCACAGAAGCAGGCCCTTCAGCCCATCTAGTCCATGCCAACCTGATCTTCTGCCTAGTCCCATCTACCTGCACCAGGACCACATCCTTCCAAACCCCTCCCATCCATGTAGCTATCCAAACCTCTCTTCAATGTTACAATCGAACCTGCATCCACCACTTCCGCTGGCAGCTCATTCTACACTCCCATGTGGGACTTTGTCAAAGGCCTTGCTAAAGTCCATGTAGACAACATCCACAGCCTTTCCCTCATTGACCTTCTTGGTAACTATCCTCAAAAAAACTCTACAAGATTGGTTTGACATGACCTACCATGCACAAAGCCATGTTGACTATCCCTAATCAGGCGCTATCTATCCAAATACTTATATATCATGTCCCTTAGAATACCTTCCAATAATTTAGCCACGACTGACGTCAGGCTCACCAGCCTATAATTTCCCGGCTTATTCTTAGAGCCTTTCTTGAACAACGGAACAATATTAGCTATCCTAATGGCATCAACATCGACTTCTCTAACTTCTGGTAACCACTCCACTCTGCACCCCCTCCTTTGTTTTCCCTTATTCCTCTGTCCCCTTTCCCCCTTTCTCCTTCCCCTCCTCCGCCCTCACAACCTGCCCATCACCCACACCTTCCTCCCTCTGATGGTTGAAGGTCGATTCTCCGACTGGAGGCCTGTGACTATTGGGGTGCCCCAGGGGTCAGTGTTGGGACCTCTGTTATTCGTTATGTATGTAAATGATTTGGATATGAATGTACATGGCACAATTAGCAAGTTTGCTGATGATACTAAATTAGGGCGTCTTGTTGATAGTGAAGCAGGTCTCAATTAATTGCAAAGAGATCTTGATCAGTTCGGGAGATGGGCTGAGGAACGGCAAATAGGTTTCAACTGAAATAAGTGTGAGGTGATGCATTTTGGACAGTCAAACCAGGGTAGGACTTATACAGAGAATGGCAGGGCACTGGCAAGTGTTGTGGAACATGGGGAGCTGGGAGTACAAGTGCACAGTTTGCTGAAAGCGGCCATGCAAGTAGACAGGGTGGTGAAGAAGGTGTTTAGCATGCACGAAAAACACGACGATGCCAGAGGAACTCAGCAGGCCGGGCGGCATCTGTGGACAAAAGCAGGCGGTCAATGTTTCAGGTCAGGACCCTTCTTCAGGACTGAAGATAGGAAAAGGGGAAGCCCAATATGTAGGAGGGAAAAGCAGAGCAGTGATAGGTGGACAAAAGAGGGGAGGTGGGTTGGGCACAGGGTGGTGATAGGTCGATGCAGGTAAGAGATAGTGATGGGCAGGTGCGGGGGAGGAGGGGAGAGCAGATCCACCAGGGAATGGGTCAAAGGGAAGGAGAGGGAGGGAAAAAAAAGGGGTAGAAAAAAGAGAGAGGGGCTAGGAAAGGGAAGAAGAGAACTGCAACATAACTACAACATTATGTTGCAGTTATATAAGTTGTTGGTGAGGCCACACTGTCTACAGTTTTGGTCACCCTGTTATAGGAAAGACATTGTCAAGCTGGAGAGGGTGCAGAAGAGATTTACGAGGATGCTGCTTAGACAAGAGGGCCTGAGTTATAGGGAGAGGTTGGCCAGGCTGGATCTTTATTCCTTGGAGCGTAGGTGAATGAGGGGTGAGCTCACAGAAGTTTATAAAATCATGAGGGGTATGGATAAGGTGGACGGTCATAGTCTTTTCCCCAGGGTTAGGGAGTCCATAACTAGAGGGCACAGATAAGAGGGGAGAGATTTAAAAGAGACCCGAGAGTTGACTTCTTTACACAGAGGGTAGTGAGTACCCGGAACAAGCTGCCAGAGGAAGTGGTCGAGGCGGGTGCAATTGGAACATTGAAGAGGCATTTGGATAAGTACATGGAAGGGTGGGGCTTGGAGGGTTATGGGCTGAACGCAGGCAACTGGGACGAGCAGGGAGGATGCTGTGGTCGGCATGGACCAGTTGTCGAAAATCGTGTTGGAAGATCAAGACCTCAATCTACAAAACTGTTCATATGTAATTACAGGCAGTAATCAAACACACAACGTTGTGTGCAAAGATCGCAGGCTATCAGTTGTCACTGGGAGATCATTTCAGAGATATGCATTGGAAACTGCCACGCAAATCTCTTCTATTGTCACTTTGTTAAGTAAAGTAGCATTCATCGATACTTTAAGAGCACTAAAACCCAGCCATGAAGGCATGGGGCGTCCCAAGCTTTGTACCGTTGTAAGTCACACGGGAAACAATAGCTGTCCTGCCACTTAAAACATGGTTATGGATGTATTTGTTCTGTCAATCAATATTTGGGATGTTTGTGTATCTAGAGAGTCATCCCTTAATATAGTGGTAAGAAGTTGTTTTAGATTTTTCAGTAAAACAGCACAGGACCAGGACAGGCTATTGGTGATGTTCACTCTGAGGAAGCTCTTAACCCTCCCAACCTCAGCACCACTGATGTAGACAGGAACATGTGCACCACCTCCCTTCCTGAAGTCAATGACCAGCTCTTTTGTTTAGCTGACATTGAGGGAAAGGTTGTTGTCATGACACCATGTCACTAAGCTCTCTTATCTCCTTCCTGTACTCCAACTCACCATTATTTGAGATATGGTCTACTACGGTGGTGTCATCTGCAAACTTGTAGATGGAGTTAGAGCAGAACCTGGCCACACAGTCATGAGTGTATAGGGAGTAGAGGGTGGAGGATACAGCCCTGTGGGGCATCAGTGTTTAGATTATATGGCCTGCTTGTCTTACATTCCTGGGTAATGTGTCCTACTTTAGAACAATTAAAACACGTCCTTCCAGGACCATCCTTTATTCCTGACCCTTGCTTCTACCTATGTCTGGGATATGTGTGTGCAGGCTTGGCTCCTGCTGTGGATTCTGCCTGACTTGATGAGTGACTCTGAATGGTGGATAAATCTACTGCAGACACCTGTGACCTTCTTTCACTCTATCCTGGTCTGTCTCCCGGCCCATGATGCTGTCACAAAGTAGGTGGATCTCACTACTATCCCCAAGTCCAAAACCTCCTGGTGGGCTGAGCTCAGACATTCCTGGATCACATTCAGGAAGACTGGATCATCCCTCCCCAAACTGTCTGTTCCAGACTATACCTCATATGCCCGATATGTTTGCTCTGTGTAACCTCTGGCATAGCACATAGAACATAGAACAGGCCCTTCGGCCCACAATGTTGTGCCGACATTTTACCCTGCTCTAAGATCTATCTAACCCTTCCCTGCCACATAGCCCCCTATTTTTCTATCATTCATGTGTCTATCTAAGAGTCTCTTAAATGTCCCTAATATATCTGCCCCCACAACCTCTGCAGGCAGTGCGTTCCACACACCTACCACTCTCTGTGTAAAACACTTATCCCTGACATCCCCCTTATACCTTCCTCCAATCACCTTAAAATTATGTCCCCTCATGTTAGCCATTGTCGTACTGGGAAGAAGTCTCATCAACTTTCTGAATTGTTGTTCTCCAATTAATTTCACTTCCTTCTCGTGCCTTTTCACTTCCAAGGTATTGCAAAGACCTCTCCTCGTTATTAGCATATTCCCACTCACCACTGAATACACTCAGTCTTTTTCCCAGGTTTGGGGAATCAAGAACTCGAGGGCACAGGTATAAGATGAGAGGGGAGAGATTAAATAGGAACCCGAAGGGCAACCTTTTCACCCAGAGGGTGGTCCGTATGTGGAACGAGCTGCCAAAGGAAGTGGTTGAGGCAGGTACATTAACAACATTAAAAAGGTACTTGGACAGGTCCATGGATGGGAAAGGTTTAGAGGGATACGGGCCAAACGTGGGCAAATGGGACTGGTTTGGGTGGACATCTTGGTCAGCATGGACCAGTTGGGCTGAAGGGCCTGTTTCCTTGCTGTATGACTCTAACCTTCTGGGCCAGTGCCTGCAGAAGCACCTCATCACCTTCGTCTTTGGCCATTCCCATTACTGCCACACTGTCAGTGCTCAGCTGTTGGGCCCTATCCCATTCACCTCTCAGACTGTCAAGATCCCTAATTCATCCTCACATGGTTCTAATCCTTCTGTCTGCTTCCTACCCATGTCTCCCTCTCTCCGTGGGTACTCCAGCTGTTCCTTACATCTATCCCGCTCCACTTTCATCCTGCCTGTACCTTCTCTGTCCCTGTCTCTTTCCTTCTCAGGCTCTGCCTGCACACTGCCCTAGCTGTTGTCCTTGACACCCAGTTCTCCCCTGGAAGTATTTCCATGTCAATTCCAGTAGCAAGCACAAGACAGCAACCAAAGTGGTCACAGTGTTGCTATACTGAGGTAGAGATTAGGGTTGTGCCGGTCGGTTCAAGAACCGAATGGTTGAAGGGAATGGTTGAATGGTTCCTGAACCTGGTGGTGTGGGGACTTCAGGCTTCTGTACCTCCTGCCCGGTGGGAGCTGCGAGTAGAGGGCACGGCCTGGATGGTGGAGATCTTTGATGATGGATGTTGCCTTCTTGAGGGGGGAGGGATGTGCCCGTGATGTATTGGGCTGAGTCCACTACTCTCTACAGCTTCTTATGTTCCTGTTCATTCGAATTGCCATATCAGACCGTGATGCAACCAGTCAGGATACTTTCAACAGTACTTCTTCAGAAGTTTGTTAGAGTGTTCAGTGACAAGTCGAACCTCCTTAACCTCCTAAGAAAGTAAAGGTGCTAGCGTGCTTTCCTTGTGATTGCATCTGTGTGCTGGGCCCAGGACAGGTTGTCCGAGACATTAGCGCCCAGGGATTTAAAGCTGCTGTCTCTCTTCACCACCAATCCACCAGAGCAGGGACTGTGGGCCGGACCAGCTACAGTCAAAGCAAAGAATCATGGGGTTGTTGGTGGATTAACCACCAGAATGGCTGTGAGTATCTCACAGGGATTAGCTCATAACAAGGACGGCCAGAGAGTCAGAGAGGGGAAGCTAGTGTCAGCTTTTACTTTAAGATTGTTGTAATCTCTCAAATAAAGGCACCTTCATTACTAAGTAAGGAATTTTGATTTGTTGTCATTTCCTCAGACTCTGCAGTCTGGACTCCACACAGCCAGCCTGTGTAAACGCAGAAAGCAAGAGGGGAACCTCTGTCCTGCACGCACCCAATCCATCCCACTGTTTCAGTTTTGTACACCAGTTCTGGCTGATCAACAGCCATCAGTGCTTCACCTCTGGAACTCCACTCCAACCCTAATTTTCCAGGAAAGCTTCACTGATGGTTCAGGCCCAAAAGGAGGCCCAGCTGCCCGTGTTTCCTCTGAGGGATATATTGAGGATTCAGCCCCTGAAGTAGTGAAGTGCAGGAAGAACATCCGTCGGCTCGGATACCAACACAAGCGGCACAGTGGCACAGCGGGTAGAGCTGTTGCCTCACAGCTCCAGAGACCCGGGTTCGATCCCATCCTTGGGCGCTGTCTGTGTGGAGTTTGCACGTTCTCCCTGTGACCGTGTGGGTTTCCTCCGGGTGCTCCGGTTTCCTCCCACATCCCAAATTGGTGGGTTAATTGGCCGCCATAAATTGTCCCTGGTGTGTGGGTGAGGGGTAGAAGTCTGGGGGGAGTTGGTGGGAATGTGGGGGGAATGAAATGGGATCAGTGTAGGATGAGTGTAAATGGGTGGTTGACGGTCAGCACGGACTCGGTGGGCCGAAGGGCCTGTTTCTGTCATGCGTGACCCTCTGGCAATGTGAGCGACTGGCTCTGGTGAAGCAGTCTGCCCTGAGCACTGTGCACACATTGTTGACGGCTCCTTTCACTCTGAACTAGTTCTGAGGGGGGAGACCCAGATCTTCTGGTATTTGAGTCGTCACCTCCCCCACACTCCTGGTCTCACAGTGAATGAAAGTTATACCCACAAAGTGCTTTACACCATGCACATTTCACTGAAGTAATTAGACTGCAGTGAGTGTGAAAAATGTTAATTAACGTGCATCTCTGATCACTAAAGTCAAAGAAAACATTAACGGCACAATGATGTGAGCTCTTTATCCTTGTGATTCCCTTTAGTGACAGCTTTCCAACTTGACTTCCACTGTCCAACCCTCCCCACACCTGTGACTGCTCTCTTTCAACAGTTGTGACTTGAGTCCTGAAGAAAGGTCCTGACCCGAAACATTGACCGCCTGCTTTTCTCCACGGATGCTGCCCAGCCTGCTGAGTTCCTCCAGCATCATCGTGTTTTTCAAACAGAGCAACAAACAAGATGCTGGAAGGACTCAGCAGGTCAGGCAGCATCCGTGGAGGGGAATGGAGAGTCAACATCCCTTCCCTATCAGATCCCACCATCTGCAGCCCTCTGTCACCTCTACCTACCACCTCCCAGCCTCTGTCACTGTCTCCACTCCCCCCTCCTCCCATCTGCCCATCATCCCTCCTCACCTGGATCCACCCATCACCTCCCAGCTCTTGCCCACCCCTTCCCCTCACCTCTTTATACTGACCATCTCCCCTCTATCTTCCAGTCCTGATGAAGGGTCTCACCCCGAAACATCGACTGTCCATTCCCCTCCACAGATGCTGCCTGACCCGCTGAGTTCCTCCAGCAGTTTGATTGTTGTTCCAGATACCAGTGTCTGTGGTCTCTTCTGTCTCCAGCAAACTGTTTACTGAGGAATGAAGACTACCTTTGCCTGCCTGTGCTGGAATTATTCCATTGGCTGCTGCCTTATGGGGGTCTCTATGGTCGCTGGCACAGAGGGATGTCCCACTTCCAGTCCTCTGTCTTAGCGTGGTTTAGCAGGAGTTTGGAGATGGAGCCTCATGCTGTTTTTCATCTCTACATTGTATCAGGCAGCCTGGACAATGGCCCAAGCACTTCCATAGCCCCCCAGCAGCCTTCCCGTCTATTGTAGGCCTCGTCTGGTCCTCCAGGGCAGGACTGATATGTGACCTCTCCCTTGGGGAGCTGGTACACCAGCCTCCAAATCCTTCTCACCTACCCACAGCCACCAAGCCTTGGGTATCGCTTCACAATATGAAATGGCTGCCTCCACTCTATCCAATATCTGAGCTGGTGCTCAGTGGTTCCAAGTGCCTTCCGTCCTTTATGGAGAGGTGTCCCTGTGTGGAGGTGAGGCAGGAGAAGCCTGGGATCTCCTGACCTCAATCATTCTCTCTTCTCCCCTCTCCCATCGGGCAGAAGATACAAAGACCTGAAAGCACGTACCACCAGGCTCAAGGACAACTTCTATCCCGCTGTTGTAAGACTATTGAACAGACCTCATATATGATAAAGATGAACTCTTGATCTCCCAATCTACCTCATTGTGGCCCTTGCACTTTATTTGTCTACCTGCACTGCACTTTCTCTGTAACTGTAACACTATATTCTGTTTTCCTTTGTACTACCTCGATGTACTTATGTATGGAACGATCTGCTGGATGGCACGCAAACAAAAGATTTTTACTGCATCTTGGTACATGTGATAATAATTACCAATTACCTTGCAGGGATAAGGACAAAGAGAAGAGCATGAAAATGTTGAGCAGACCATGCAGTTAGGAGGAATCCTTACCTTAACGCTCCACACACGCAGACTTTGAACTTGGACACTGTCTTCACCCTGACATTTCCAGCAGGGTTGTGATAGCAGTGTGGTTGTAGCAGGAGGGGATATCAACTTCCCCAATATTAACTGGGATCACCTTGATGTGAAAGGATTAGATAGGGTGTAATTTTGAAAGTGCATTCAGGAGAGCTTCTTGCCCCAGCACATTCATCATCCTGGTAGGGATGGGGCAGTGCTACACCTATTCCTCGAGAATGTCGCCGGCCAAGTGGTTGAAGTGTCACGGGAGAGTACTTTAGGGATGGTGACCATAACTTAGTAAGTTTCAAGGTAGTTGTAGAAATAGATAAGGATGGTCTGGAAAGTAAGGCCCTGAATTGGGGGGGAAGACCAATTTCAATCTCATCAGACATGACCTGCCAAAGTAGACCGGGAGCAGCTACTTGCAGGTAAATCTCCATCCAGCAAGTGGGAGCCATTCAAAAGTGAAAGAGTGAGCATTACACTGTGTTCCTGTAAAGGTGAAAGGTAAGTCCATGCAACTCTGGATGTTACGGGATATCGAGGGTTTGATTTAAAAAAAGGAAAGCATATAGCAGGTATAGAGAAATGAAAATGGGAGAGTCTTCAAGGGTACGGAGAGTGTAGGGGGAGTGCTGAAAAAAAGAAATCGGGACAAAGAGAGGTCACAATATATCCCTGGCAGAAGAGATGAAGGAAAATCCCAAGGCATGTTATGTCTATTAAGAGCAAGAGGCTAACCAGGGGAAGAGTGGGGCCTCTTGGCCCTTTAGGAACCAAAGGGGCAATCTGTGCGTGGAGCCAGGTGTTGTGGGTAAGGTCTGAAATGAATACTGCTCATCTGTGTTCTCTAAGGAGAAGAACATTGTAGCTGGAGATTTTGGGGAGGCAGAAGGTGATATTCTAGAACGTTATCAATAAAAAGGAGGGGGTGCTAGTAGACATAAAGGTGGATGGGGCCTGATGAGGTGTATCCCAGGCTGCTGAGGGAGACAGGGAGGAGATTGCTGGGGCCCTAAAGGAGATGTTTAAATCTTCACCGACCACAGGTGAGGTACCAGATGACTGGAGGACGGCAAATGTGGTACCTTTATTCAAGAAGGGCAGCAGGGATAAGTCAGGTAGTTACAGGCCCATGAGTCTAACGTCAGTGGTGGGGAAGTTACTGGAAAAAACTCCGAGGGACAGGATTAATGTACACTTGGAGAGGCAGGGATTGATCAGGGATTGTCAGCATGGATCTGTTGGTGGGAGATCCTGTCTGACCAATTTGATTGAATATTTAAACAAAATACATTGATGAGGGCAGTGCAGTAGATGTTGTCTCCACGGACTTCAGTAAGGCCTTTGACAAGGTCCCACATGGAAGACTGGTACAAAAGGGATTCAAGGCAAGTTGGTCCATTGGATCCAAACTGGCTTGGTGATCGGAGGCAGGGGGCGGTGGTGGAGGGGTGTCTGTGTGATTGGAAGCCCGTGACCAGTGGTGCCCCGCAGGGATCGATGCGTTTGTCGTGTACGTTGAGGGTTTGGATGTGAATGCACGAGGAATGATTAGTGAGATTGCAGATGATGCAAAAATTCGTGGTGTTGCTGACAGTGCATAAACAATGAATGGTAGAGACTTGGGTATATCGGTGTCCAAAGATCCCTGAAGGTGGCAGCACAGGTAGACAGGGTGGTGAAGAAGGGATATGGAATGCTCGCCTTCATTAACCGGGGCACAGAATGTAAGAGCAGGGAGGTTATGGAACAGCTTTATGAAACATTGGTTCAACAACAAACAATCTTCTGGACAACTCAGCGGGTCGAGCAGCATCTGCTGTGTAGTACTGACATGACTGAGTGTGGGACACTTGCTGTGAGCAGTGCTGAGGTGGTGAGATTGGGCACGGCAGTAATAAGGACCAGGGTGTGAACCTTGACAGATCGTGGCATTCCTTCCTGCACTGCTCCCAGTTACAGAGGGCACTCCTCCAGGCAACTACTTCCTTGCCCGCACCCCTGCCCCCTCCTCTTCATCTCCATCTGGGTGCTCTCCTAACAGCCTTGGCACAGAGGACTTGCTCCCTCTCTTCAACCTCCTCCATCAGGATATGAAGCTCTGTGTAAAGCGGGACCATGTCACCTCACACCCTCCCATCCCCCACTCTACACAGCCTCCCTTGCAGCCACTTCAGTAAGGAGTGGGTAAGGTCCGGGGACTTGACATCAGTTAACGCAAACCAGTCGGGAGAAGCACGTAACACAATCATTGGAGTCTTGTAAAAATCAAATTGTTAATTTAATTAATAAAAATAATTAAAAAAACAAATTTGGTTTACTTTGTGACAACTTATTGCCTCTGTTTGACCCACAGTTCATAACACTTCTATGTATGAGCAACCAGCCAGTCCCACTTCCTCACTGTCTTCCCGCAGCCCTGTTAATTCTTCCCTTTCTGACACTTATCCAGCTCCCCTTTGAACACTACAATTGAATCTGCCTCCACTTCCGCCCCTGATAGTGCATTCCACACCCTGACCAGTTGCTATGTAAAAGAGGTTTGCCAATCACCTTCATTCTATCTCCCCTAATTCTTGACTCCTCCACCAAAGGAACAAGTTTCGCTCGATCGGCTCTGCCTTTTGCCTGTATTATTTTAAATCCCTCTATCAGATCTTCTCACAGCCTCCTCTGTTCCAAAGAGAACAACCCCAGCTTCCCCAGCCTTTCCACACAATGAAAGGCTCTCATCACTGGAATCATTATTGGTAACAGAAGTAAATTCCTTCTCAGACTTTGGAGGATATTTGGCAGTGACTCCCTCTCGTCTGCAGAGAAACGCTGAGACGATCACACTGCTGGACGAGATGAAGCAACGCTCCTTGTAGGCGCCAATGAAAATGGAAAACAGATTTTGGAAACTTTCTCCAGAGTCACTTAATGGTCAGAGTCTGCAAATATGTTACGGTAGATGACATCAAAAGAGTAGGGACATTGACCTGAACCATGACCTGCCTTAACCGGAGCAACACACAAAGTGCTGGAGGAACTCAGTGGGTCAGGCAGCATCTGTGGAGGGAAACAGACGGTCAATGTTTGGGGTCAAGACCCCTTATCAGGACTGGAAAGAGAGGAGATGGTCAGTGTAAAGAGGTGGGGGGAAGGGGCGGAGCAAGAGCTGGCAGGTGATGGGTGGATCCAGGTGAGGAGGGTGATAGGCAGATGGAGGACGGAATGATGTCAGAAGCTGGGAGGTGATAGGTGGAAGTGACAAGGGGCTGAAGAAGATGGAATCTGATAGGAGGGGACAGTGGACCACGGAATAAAGGGAGGGAGGTGGGAGGGGAGCCAGTGGGTGGAGTGTGTGGGTGCCGGGCAGGTGGAGAGGGTGAGGCAGGGGGAAGAGATGGGGTGATGGGGGGCAGAGAGATCAGGGAAAACAAAGGGGGGGGGGTGGGGACAGAGGGGAGTGGTTACCAGAAGTTACAGAAGTTGATGTTCATGTGGTGAGGTTGGAGACTGCCTGGGCAGAATATGATGTGGTGTTCCTCTAATCTGTGTCTAGTCTCAACTAGGCAGTAGAGGATGCCGTGGGCTGACGTGTCGGTGTGGGAATGGGAAGTGGAATTTAAATGGCCAGCCACCAGGAGATCCCGTTTGGTACAGCGGACAGAGCGAAGGTGCTCGATGGAACGATCCCCCAATCTATGTCGGGTCTCATCGATGTAGAGGAATCCGCACCGGATGCAATAAATGACCCCGATGGATTCACGCATGAAGGACTGCCTCACCTGGAAGGACCGTCTGGGGCCCTGAATGGTGGTGAGGGAGGAGGTGTAGGGACAGGTGTAACACCTAGTGCAGTTGCAGGGATAAGTGCCTGGAGGGGGATCGGTGGGGAGGGACAAGCGGACAAGAGAATCACGGAGAGAGTGATCCCTGCGAAAACAGGAGTTAAGGTTTGTCCAGAGGAATTGCATAATCCTCTGACTGCATGGCCTCAAACACTCACGTCGACATTTACATGGAAATAATGGAACACGATGCATTCATTTGATTCATCTGATCTTTTCAGCCTTCAGACCAATTACAATCTTTCCTGTCACAATCCAACATATTTCATGACCGAGAGAAAGCTTCTGCAAAGTTTCTGATTTTTCACCAAAGCTTTAATGAAACAGAACTCCAGGCCATCCATCCTTAAATTTGGCCTCAGGACATTTTGGCAGCTCAGTCGTCCAGCAGCCACTGTGTTCAATCACTCCTGAAATGTAGAGCAAGTCTTCCAATCATTCCCACTGCTGTGACTGAGTCACTGGAGACTGAAGCTGGTGTTTATAAAAGGTCTTTATTCATCACAAGCAGGGCTTCTGCAGAATCTCCTTCTCCTCTTCCCCACACTCAACAGTGCAGTGAGGTTTTATACTTTTCAAACACAAAGACAATGATAGATGATTAAGTAGTTTCGTTGGGTTATAATTACCTAGTAATGTAGAATGTAGACAGGTAAGTTTGCAGAATTACATACTTACAATGGGAGCACATCCCAATCAGCAGAACCCCTTTGAATATTCGAACCCCGGTGACTGGGGAGGGGTTCTGAGCACAAACCCCAAAACATATCCTTCTGTTGCAGTGCTGAGGGGAGGCTCCCGGGATACACACACAGCCAAAATGTTCAGTGACAAAACAGACATGTTCTGAGTTGTGTATTAAGTGGCAGGGACATATCTTTAATGATGCGTTAATACAGGAGATGGCCACTTTATGCCTTCCCTGATCTCATCCTGAGGATTTCAATGAGGGCTGATTAACAACACAGAACACAGAACAGTGCAGCACAGGAACAGGCCCTTTGGCTCACAATGTTATGCCCAACTAATTAAGCTAATGACCCCTAATCCTTTCTGCCCGCACATGGCCCATATCCCTCCATTCTCTGCATCTCCGTGTGCCTAAGAACCTCTTAAACACCACTACCGTATCTGCCTCCACCACCACCCCTGGCAGTGCATGCCAGGCACCCACCACTCTCTGTGTAAAGGAGTGTGCAGGGCATTTATTTCCCCTGTGGGGTTACAATGGTACAGAATCAGGATGTCCCACACTCAATGACTGGTTTCCATGGATGCTATGTTGCCTGATAAAGTGTCAATAGAAGTGATTGCCTTGGCAATTTCCAAAGCAAATCTCTTAAGTGGTGAACTGGCAGCCTGCGATTTTAAACAATGCCAGAAAGGTTACATGTGAACAGCTTTTTTTGAAGACTGGTTTTCATTTGAATTAACAAGCTGCTCCCCCATTCCATAACTCCTGAAAGATGTCCCGTGCCTAAAACAATCCCGAACAAACACCCCACCCCCCTCCTGCTGGCCCCCTGGACAGAAATCTGTCCCGAGGAGGTTCTAATTAATAGGGCAGCAGAAGGCCCTTCGCTAAGGATTCCCTCCCCAATTACACAGCTGCCATGTCCCAATGTGGACAGGGTGAAAGGTGAAATATTTAAGGGGAAACTTCTTCACTCAGAGGGTGGTGCGAGTGTGGAACGAGCTGCCAGCGGAAGTGGTGGATGCGGGCTCAATTGTAACATTAACGAGAAGTTTGGATAAGTACATGGATGGGAGGGGTTTGGAGGGATGTGGTCTGGGTGCAGGTAGATGGGACTAGGCAGAAAATCAGGTTGGCATGGACTAGATGGGCCAAAGGGCCTGTTTCTGTGTTGTAGTGCTCTATGACTCTATGGACCTACCTCTACACTATCGTCCCTAACTGGCTATTTGTAAGAATCTGGCAGAGATGGCAATAAACTGTTGATCCAGGTATTTGACCATACCCTCTTCTTGGATATATTTTATCCTCTCGATGATTTCAGCCAGTGTTTAATGATGGTGGCTTTGTCATTCATGACACTTTGCTACCTCCTCCCCCGCTGGCCCGCTGCAGTACACATTGCATCCTTCACCCATTTGATCAGGCATGACTGTCAGTAGTTACTGTGTGGGCATAGGAGCACCAGCTGGGGAAATTAATTCATCTCAGGGTCACAGGCAACATTTGGTGTTCTACACCATGAGAGAACCGTCCGGATCAGAATAATCACAGGTCCGTGATCCGTCTACAGGATGGTTTGGGGAGGTCTATAGTTGAAAGGATGTTGGGATCCCACTGGCACCCCCTCCTGGTGTGTCCGTTCACTGGCTGGCCCCACCACTGAGAGAGCCCATTGTAAACACATCGGGTGTTTACTCCCATCCCGGCTGGAGTGACTGCCCTCTGACACTGGGCACATTTCTTCTCTCTCTCAGCTTGCTCTGCCTGGCCTTCAAGGTTGTGGAACTTCGTATCTTTTGCCATAACTCAGATCTCTTCCCGTCTATTTGCCCAACACCTTTCTATTCCAATTTATCCCATGAAACATCTAGCTCCCGTAACCAGCCTTCATTGCAAAGTACAATTACCGTAATACGTTAACACTTCCATCACAGTTTGCTGAAACACGATCTCCATGATTTCCGCATTCACATTCCCACTCCCTTGTATCCAGACATCTGCTTCCATCAGGAGCAGTGAAACAGGAGGTGGGTGCTCACCAGGGAAGTTCTCTGGAACGACAGTGGCAGTGGGCGGACGTGGTCCGGTGGTCTGCCTGTGTGGGTGAGAAGGTCAGTGACACTGTGTGACCTGAGTCCAGTGTTCCCATTGGCTGCCTCGCCGGGTTTGGGCACACACGCCGGGGTCTTGTGTCAGTAGCACCAGCCGTGGCCCGATCCACCTGGGAGCCAACCCTACCTTTTCAGGTAGGTCCCTCACCGTGACTTGGTCACCCGACTGTGGGAGGGGGAACTTCTCTCCCTCTGGCTGTCTCTGATCACCAACGTGTTGCTGCTGTGTTGTCCGCTCCCTCCACATTTTACGCTGGTTATGAAGGCCCTTCACACACTGGATCATTTTATCCCTCTCGGTTCCTGGTTCCCCACAACCCGTAATCACCCCATAAGGGACATCATTGCCCAGCCCATCAGTAATTCATGGTGCTAAGACCCAGGGTGGGGTTTGGGGGTCACTCACTGTCCCACCAGGAGTGCTGGCGGTACATCGGCCCATGTCTCTCCCGTCCCCGCTCTGGCCTTAGATGGGGTTTTGATTTTTTGGTTCATTCTCTCTCCCATCCCCAAGCTCTGGGGGTGGTAGAGCACATGGAATTGTTTTCAAATCCCTAACAGTTTGCATACTTCCTTCATCACCTTCCCTGTGAAATGTGCTCCCTTACCTGAATCAACCTGGATTGGAGTTCCCCAGCTGGGGAGGGTGTCCTGAGCCAGAATGTGTGTCGCTGTGCTGGTGGTACAGTCTCCTGTTGGGAAGACCCCTCCCCACTGGGTGAAGCGACCCATGATCACTAGACAGTAGCTTTTCCCCGACCTTGGCAGGGACCCATGAAGTCCATCTTCATAGGGCAGGCACGGTAGTGTAGTGGTTAGCGTAACACTATTTCAGTGCCAGCGACCCAGGTTCAATTCCGGCCGCTGTCTGTACGGAGTTTGTACGTTCTCCCCGTATCTGCGTGGGTTTCCTCTGGGTGCTCCGGTTTCCTCCCACATTCCAAAGACGTACGGGTTAGGAAGTTGTGGGCGTGCTATGTTGACGCCAGAAGCATGGCGACACTTGCGGGCTGCCCCCAGAACACCCTACTCAAAAGATGCATTTCACTGTGTGTTTCGGTGTACATGTGACTAGTAAAGATATCTTGTCTTATACAAGTGCCAATAGAAGTGATTGCCTTGTTAGTTTCCAAAACAAATCTCTAAAGTGGCCTCCCTCAGTTCACTGGCAACCTCCAATTTTAAAGAGACAATGGTGTCATTTGATTACTGCAGGGAGTTTACATGTAAACAGGTTTTTTTGAAGATTGCTTCTCATTTGAAGTAACAAACTACTCCCCCTATTCTGTAACTCCTGAAAGATGTCCCATGCCTAATAATCCCTAACACCTACTGATGCAAAGGTCCAAGGGTCATTCAGACAGTGTCTGGAGCCTGGAACTCTAGCCCTGAATTTTGATTTGATGCTCGTGTTTAGTGGGAACAAATAACCCCCATTCCCTCATCCTGCCTCACCTTGTGGGTCATGGGAGCACATAAAAAAACTCTTTGACTGCATTAGATTAACCCCATATCAGCTGGGCTAAAGGTGGTTTAGACCTTAATTAAGGAGAAGTCCAAATCAACCAAAGTGATTCTTTGCAGACACTGGAATCTGAACCATCTGGAGTTCCTCCAGCAGATTGTTTCTTGCAAAGTGATTCTTTTTTGCCTGAATTGCTTAAGTGCTTTCTTCTGATGTTCCGTCTCTCTCATTATAAAGTGCATTTAGATTAAATTGCTCCAAACAAATACTAATGAGCACATCTCAGGGCAAAGTGAGGAGACTTCATCTTCAAATAACCGCTGAAACTTCCCGGCTTCAACCATCAGAGTTTGTAGGAGCTCTGCTGAAAACTACAAACTGGGTTTCCTGGAAGCAGGACGCTTGGCGGTTGTTGTCTCTGTTTCCTTGCCCCTGTTCTGAGATGATGGCACTGCTGGACAAGATGAAGCAACACTCCTGAAAGCACCAATGAAAGTAGAAAACAGATTTCAGAAACTTTCTCCAGAGTCACTTAGTGGTCCGAGTCTGCAAATATGTTATGATAGATGACGTTAAAAGAGCAGGGACATTGACCCAACAGGACAAGGCAAACAGCATGGACTGTTAATCAGCCTATGAACCCCAATACATTAGACAGTTTTACAAGGGAAGAGTATAGACCGTAAAACTAGGAATAAAACCCAACATGTTCTGGCTTAGGAATTCATTGTGAGGTGACGTGTAATAAGTGTAGGACTAATAAAGGTAGGACGTACAACCTGAATCGTAGGGCCCTAAAGAGTATTGAGAAACAGAGGAACCTCTGTGTACAAGTCCAACGATCTCTGAAGGTGGCAGCACAGGCTGACGTGGTGAAGAAGGCGTACAGGATTCTTGCCTCCATCGGCTGGAACATAGAATATAAGAGCAGGGAGGTTATGGTACAACTTTATAAATCATTGGTTAGGCCACAGCTGGAATAAAAGTCAAAGTGGAGTTTATTGTCACACGCACAAGTCCATGTGTGCACAGGCGCAATGAAAAACTTACTTGCAGCAGCATCACAGGCACTTAGCATCAGATAAGCAGCATTCACATGAAAAACATAAATTAAACATAAATTATACACAACTTTTACAAGAAAGAACACAATTAGAACAGAAAAAAAAGTCCATTTTAGTGCAAAGTGATCAAAGTGGTCCCAGTGTTGCTGTACTGAGGCAGTGATTAGGGTTGTGCAGGTTGGTTCAAGAACTGAATGGTTGAAGGGAAGTCGTTGTTCCTGAACCCGGTGGTGTGGGACTTCAGGCTTCTGTACCTCCTGCCCGATGGGAGCTGCGAGAAGATGGCATGGCCCGGATGGTGGGGATCTTTGATGACAGCTGTTGCCTTCTTGAGGCAGTGCCTCCTGTAGATACTCCCGATGGTGGGAGGGATGTGCCCGTGATGTATTGGGCTGAGTCATCTGTACATGACAGAATCATGTGTACAGTTCTGGTCACCACACTACAGGAAGGATGTGACTGCACTGGAGAGGGTGCAGAGGGGATTCACCAGGGTGTTGCCTGGGACGGAGTGTTTCAGTTATGAGGAGAAACTGGAGAGGCTGGGTCTGTTCTCCCTGGGGCGGAGGGGCTGAGGGGGGACCTGATAGAGGGGTACACAATTATCAGGAGCGTAGGTAGAGTAGACCGAAGGAAACTTTTCCCCACAGCAGAGGTAGCTAAAAATAGAGGGTGCAGGTTTAGAATAAGGGTTAATAGGTTTAGAGAGTATCTGAGGAAGAATATTTTTACCCAGAAGGGGGTTTGGAATCTGGAATGCACTGCCTGAGGGGGTGGTGGAGGCAGAAACTCTCACAGCATTTAAGAAGCATTTAGACAAGTGCTTGAATCGCCAAGTGCTTCTAAATGGGATTAATGTAGATGGTCAGCACGGTCACAGTGGGCTGGAAGGCCTTTTGGTGCTGTTTGACTCTGTGACTCTATGACTCAAAGAAAAATTATTTGGCTCAGTTTTCCATAGAATCCAACCATTATCCTTCAAATGGAAGGAGTAATAAGTTCTTTTTAAAGTAAATGTTCTGCTGACAGGAAACCCAGTGCTGAATCCTTCATGGAACTCATACCAACTCTGATGGTCGAAGCCGGCAGGTTTCAGGGATTATTTGAGGACAAAGTCTCCTCACTTTGCCCTGAGATGTGCTCCTCAGTATTTGTTTGGAGCAATTTAAACTAAATGCACTTCATAATGAGAGAGATGGAACAGTGGGATAAAGCACTTAAGCAAATCACACGACAAAGAATCATTTCGGTTGATTTGAACTTTTCCTCAATTAAGGTTGGACGTCATGTTAGAAGTTCACTCTTTTAACTCCAACAACACATGCCACCTGCTGAAAATTGGGTTAAGCCAGAGCTGACAAACTTTGGGCCCATTTCCAGTTGTGTTTGTGCCGGTCAGGAAATTCACCTCCTCATTTCTCGCTGGGATTTTCAGTCTGCCCAACAACACATTTTTTCCAGTGTCAAACTCTCCAGATGATGTCAACAGTAATGCAACATGCAAACTTCATCTGCAGTGAGACCGTTAACCTTGTAGCTCTGGAAAGCAACCATCGTCATTTACTTCCAGAACAGCAGGTTTTACCAACCCTGGTCCCTCTGAAATCATGCCATGTAAAGGGCTAACCCTCAAATTATATCCCCTGTCCTGTCTGAAATGTCTCACCTTCTACAACTTCAAATACACAGAAACCCCCCTGGAAACCTCCTGCCATGAAAAGCTGACTATAACCCTGGAGGTCTCCATGCCTCCAAGGACAAAGAACATGCCTGCTGCAGGTAATGTCCAGTCTGTCCAGCTCCCTCTGACTCTGATCATTGCAGAACCCATTCATTCAACTGCAACGCTCCCCTGTGACTGGAAGAGTGCCTTTCGCTCTGTGGTATGTCCCTACAAGAGCCAAGAGCTGGGTGCACAGATCACACCGGTGGGGCTAAATGCTGAGAACTGCAAGAACCTGCAACATGTCAAGAGGGCGCTGTGTTGAACCCGACAATGTCAGTTCCAGCGCAGTGTAAACAGGGCTTTGTGAACATCAGTGACCTTGTTTAAATAAATGAGGCTGCGAGATGATCCAGTAACCTTTCCCAAAGCCTAAAAACATGGTTGTAATGGCAGCAGAAATATCAGAAACAGACCAGATAGAACAGTTTAAAGGATTTCTGGGTACATGCAACAAACTTACAGAGCATTGTTTTATGGACTGTATAAAGGATTTCACAACCAGAGATGTGTTAGTAGAAGAGGTAACTTGTTCAGAACACTGCCTTTAGAAATATTTGAAGATGACCCAAAGAACATCCATGCACTTTCAGGTGTATCATATCCGTCAGAATGAAGCGTTAGCAGCACAAGGCAACCTTGCCGATGACAAAGGACCGTTGGAGGTATTGAGCATAAATGGAGCAAAAGCCACATGCACCAGTAGAAGAATGGCCACAATTTTAATGTTCAGGATGCTGGTGTCAGGTGAAATGAGTGTTATAATCAAGTGAAGGGAGATGGAAACAGGAATTCAATACATTGATGGACCAAGGCTTCTGTTTTAATTTGAAAGTGAACAATACAGTTTTGAATTAGTTTGCAACCTTGATTCAACATTAAATCACTGAAGCTAGAATTCACGATGATGGAATAAACTTTGTTGGAGCCGAAAAAGGTGTAAACATTTTATTCAACATCGTCATCTACCAAATTCTGTGCACAAGGAAATGCTAAAGGGTGGGAAAGAGAAACGATTAGAAATACTACCATCCGTCACTTTTGTTCTTACTTTTGAAAAAGAATTGAAGGTTGTTTAAGTGCAACTCTTACTTTGCAATTGCAATGACGAGATTTAAGGTATGATATTGTGAACATCCACCTGAACAAGGCCAAGACCTCAGTGGTACTGCTTTCAAAACAACCATTTAATTCAAAATGGTCAATGTGCATCTCAGTAATAACTTCACTGGCAAATAGTAGCAAGATTAAAATGTATGTTGACTTATGTTAGAACATAGAACAATTACAGCACAATTCAGGCCCTTCGGCTCACAAAGCTGTGCCAAACATGTCCCTACCCTAGAAATTACTAGGCTTACCCATAGCCCTCTATTTTACTCAGCTCCATATACCGATCTAACAGTCTCTTGAAAGACCCTATCGTATCAGCCTCCACCACCGTTGCCGGCAGCCCATTCCATGCACTCACCACTCCCTGAGTAAAAAACTTACCCCTGACATCTCCTCTATATCTACTCCCCAGCACCTTAAACCTATGTCCTCTTGTGGCCACCAATTCAGCCCTGGGGGAAAGCCTCTGACTATCTACCCTATCAATACCTCTCATCATCTTATATACCTCTATCAGGTCCCCCCTCATCCTCCGTCTCTCGAAGGAGAAAAGGCCGAGTTCCCTCAACCTGCTTTCATAAGGTATGCTCCGCATCCCAGGCAGCATCCTTGTAAATCTCCTCTGCACCCTCTCTATGGCTTCCACGTCTTTCCTGTAGTGAGGCGACCAGAACTGAGCACAGTACTCCAAGTGGGGTCTGACCAGGGACCTATATAGCTGCAACAATACCTCATGGCTCCTAAATTCAATCCCCCGATTGATGAAGGATAATACACCATATGCCTTCTTAACCACAGAGTCAACCTGCACCGCCACTTTGAGCGTCCTATGGACTCGGGCCCCAAGATCCCTCTGCTCCTCCACAATGCCAAGAGTCCTACCATTAAGACTACACTCCGCCAACATATTTGACCTACCAAAATGAACCACTTCACACTTATCTGGGTTGAACTGCATCTGCCACTTCTCAGCCCAACTCTGCATCCTATCTACATCCCTCTGTAACCTCTGACAGCTCTCCAAACTATCCACAACACCCCCAACCTTCGTGTCATCCACAAACTTACTAACCCACCCCTCCACTTCCTCATCCAGGTCATTTATAAAAATCACAAATAGTAAGGGTCCCAGTACAGATCCCTGAGGTACACCACTGGTCACCGACCTCCACTCAGGATACGACCCCTCAACAACCACTCTTTGCCTTCTGTGGGCCAGCCAGTTCTGGATCCACACTGCAATGTCTCCTTGGATCCCATGTCTCCTCACCTTTTCCATGGGGTACCTTATCAAACGCCTTGCTGAAATCCATATACACTACATCTACTGCTCTCCCTTCGTCGATGTGCTTAATCACATCCTCAAGAAATTCAATCAGGCTCGTAAGGCAGGACCTGCCCTTGACAAAGCCATGCTGACTATTCCTAATCATATTATACCTCTCCAAATGTTCATAAATCCTGCCTCTCAGGATCTTCTCCATCAGCTTACCAACCACTGAGGTAAGACTCACCGGTCTATATTTCCCTGGGCTATCCCTACTCCCCTTCTTGAATCAGGGAACAACATCTGCAACCTTCCAATCTTCCGGAACCTCTCCCGTCTCCATGGACAACACAAAGATCATCGTCAGAGATTCCGCAATCTCCTCCCTCACCTCCCACAGCAACCTGGGTTACATCTCATCCAGTCCCGGCAACTTATCTAACTTGATGCTTTCCAAAAGTTTCAGCACCACCTGTTTTCTAATATCTACATGCTCAAGCTTTTCAGGCCACTGCAAGTCCCCACTACAATCCCCCAGATCTTTTTCCATGGTGAATACTGACGTAAGGTATTCATTAAGTCCCTCCGCATCATGAAATGTTTCTTTTAAAGAAATAAAAATTATTTTCTTATCAAAAAAAGTGTTAAACAAGGAGACCTTACCACAATGCCATTGAAGTTCTTGCCCGAGATAGAAAAATCGGGGGCTATGTGGGAGGGAAGGGTTAGATAGATCTCAGAGCAGGATAAAATGTCGGCACAACATTGTAGGCTGAAGGGCCTGTACTGTGCTGTAGTGTTCTATGTTCTATGTAACACACAAAGCACATGAGGGGAACCTGCAACATTGTCTTAACACCAAACGTGGCCAACAGACTCCAATCAGATCTATGTGAATGTTCAAGGTAAAATGAGGAAACTTTATCCTAACATGATCTTCAACATTTGTTTGCTTTTACCATTAATTTGAGCTCTTTGATTAAATCAACGAAGATTCAGCAATGCATCCGGAATTAAATGGAAACCATGGGTTATTCCGACCCAATCGACTCAATCTACAAAGCATCGATTGCCACTGACTTCTTGAGCATGTGTCTGTCATAATTATGATGTGAGTGAGGATGCTGAAGGACAACTGTTTCAAAACTGAGATTGATTTCAAGTTTTGGTCGTGTGGGAATAATTAAAGGATTAAGGAACTGCGGTGCAACTGTGGAGTTTAGAGGTAGATCACCCGAGACCTTGAATGGCAGTGCAGACTCGAGGGACTGAATGGCCTCCTCTCTCTGTGCTCCAATAGTAAATACAATACCAGGTTACAGTTCACATTGCAAACATCCAAGCTGAGGGAGCAAGAAGGTTACAGGGGTAGTGCACTAGTAACAGAGAGGGAAGGGAAGCTTCAAAAGGAACTTCTGAAATGCATTTTGCAACTTGCATGATTGTAGGGGCAAAATATACCCTTTTGAGAACATTTTAAGTATCATTTCAGTTAAATAAAATTTACCCAATGATATCTCTGCACAAAGAGGAAAGTATTTGGATGGTACCCATTTTGCTTTCTCACTGGGCAAAATATCATGGGTTGCTTTCCAGATTGGTTAGAGTGGAAATGGGGACCTAATCAGGGAGACTAGGCAGATACTTCTGCAACATGATGCCTTTTGTGGTCTTCCTCCACCTCCACCCAACAGGGGAGACTGGGGACCTGCTTCCCTGAGGAGAGTTGAGCTTTATCTCAGCTCAAGGTTCTTGCAGCAGGCAATTCATAGGGTTCCGTATGAACTTCCACACAAGTGGGCTTTAGTCAGAAAGTGAGATTTCCAGAACGTTTCAATTTTCCCCATCCATATTGAGAACAATGACAAGTGGTGTGGAAAGTAATGGACCTCGGTCCTGTGGGAAACTAGTTGCCAACGTACTCGAGGCCCTCCTCCCTGTACACCCCACCCTTGGGTGAGAACACGTCTCATATACAAGTGTTGAGACTTGGAACACGAGACGTTTGAGTCATAGAGTCATCGAGTCATCCAGCAAAGACAACGGCCCTTCAGCCCAGAGTCCGTGCCAACCATCAAGAACCCACTTACATTAATTCAACACTAACCCATTTTATTCTCCCCACATTCCCATCAATGCCCCCGTTAGATTCTACCCCTCACCCATACACTTGGGGCAATTTACAGCCTACCGACCTGCGTGCCTTTGGGATGTGGGAGGAAACCGGAGCACCCGGGGGAATACTACGCAGTCACAGGGAGAACATAGACAGCGCCGGAGGTCAGGATTGAACCCGGGTCTCTGGAGCTGTGAGGCAGCGGTTCTAACCGCTGCACCACAGTGTTGCCTGTGCCCAAGGTTTGGTGCCTTGCTTGTCAGTGGCACACATGATCTCAATGGGTATATGGAGCCAAGGGACACCATCTTGGCAGAACAGGTTTGAGGGGTTGAATAGCCTCAAACGTTCCTAATTCATTGCAAGCAACCTGCCTGGAGCCCTCAACCACCTGCCCCCACACCGCCACCCATAAAGAGAAAGGATAAGCCCTTATGCTGGGAGCCTGCAGTTGAATGGCACCTGGGTAGCCACAGGCTCACGGGAGACATTCCCAAGAGAAAAGTGACTGCCTGCCCACTGAGCCTGCAAACACCAAAGGGATCTTAACCTTAGTGTGCCCCTCAGTGTCCTGTCTGCATTCTAGAACCTTCCAGATGGCCTGACCTCACACTGGACAAGTGACAAGCCGAGCTGTTCTGCAAAAGTGATAAGGCCAATGGGAAATCAAACGGTTCGGACTTAGTTTCAAATTGTTAGTCAAAATGGGAGAAAGTGATCTGAAAATCCAAACCAATACTCTTCAGGTCGACCATTTTCCATCTAATCAGCAGTCTTGCTTGTAGCGCATTCCATTAAAGGACAGGACACCTGCCATCTTTACCCGAGCAGGCAAGCTGAGAGAAATATTAACTTCGGCTCAGATTTCTTGGCACCTAGTTCAATGTTCTGGCCAGAGTTCTGGTTCCATCTGATGAAATTGCACAGCTGAGGCAGTCAGCTCTCATAATAAATTAATTTTTTAAAAAGCATGTTACCATACTAAGCTGGACTCCAGTGACAAACCCTACAATGTAAGATGTAAAGTTCAGAAGAGCTACATAACCAAACACCGTGTATCATTGTTACATCTTTATTAGAAATCATGCATAACTTTATGGCGAGGTGAGATTAATTCTCCAAGGTGGATAAAGTTTTAATTAACAAATGATTGAATATTAAGCTTTTGTGTGTTAATTTTGTTTAATTGGCAGCATTCTCACTTATGAGTCAGGTCACAGATTCAGGGGTCACTCTGGAACATGCGTACCTTACTAAAGGAGTGTTGCATTTTCAGAGATGTTATCCCTCACATTAGACATAAAGCTGGGCCCCTCTGTTTGCTCAGCATGAACTGAAAGATGCCAAGTGAGAACTCGTCAGATTAATAGCATGTTGCAGCCAAATTCCTCCAAACAGAAAAAAAACAATGAATCATCATTAATGCAGAGAAAACCAGAGTTAATGTTTCAAGTCCAATGTAAAGTCTCAGTCCTGAAACATTAACTCCGTCTCTCTCTCTCCACTGATGCTGTCTGACCTGCTGAGTGTTTCCAGCATTTCCTGTTTTTAGTTCATTTCACATTTGCAGTACTGATAGTTGTTCTTTGATTTTGAATTAACTGTCCTTCACCTCTTGACGTTTGCAAACTGGCTGCTGCTGGGTCCACACTGTTGCAATAACTCATTGAATGAGATGTGGTTTGAGGGTTTCCAATGAATTTTGTTCAGGTATGATATGTATCAAAAATCCTTTATTGCCTTTGAAGAGTGTAAACCCTGGAGCTCCCTCTCCAACAGCACGGCGGGAGCACCTTCACCAGGACTGCAGCAGTTTGAGAAGGAAGCTCACCCCCACCTTCTCGGGGGGTAATTAGGGAAGGGCAGTAAATGCTGGTCTTCACAGAGATGGCTACACTTTGTAAATCAATTACAATAATTCAAGTATGAGAACACGTTTAATGTGCTGCTTTTCTCATAATAAGACAAAGTCCCAAGGCGCTTTACAGAGTGGGGTCAGTGGGTTCTGAACAGGAAGTAAGGGTTCAAGTCCATGATCATAGATCTAGATAGTGTCATCGTGTCCCAGAGCACAGGAACAGGACCTTCGGCCCACCATGTCCGTGCCTACCTTTTGCCCACCTACACTGATCCCATTTACCCGCATTAGGACCCTACCCTCCTATACCTTGTCTATCTAAGTGTCCGTCTAAATGTCCCTTCCACACCCCTCTCTGCATAAAACACTTACCCCTCACGTCTCCTTTAAATCTTCTACCCCTCACCTTAAACCTGCCCCCTCTTGCTTTTGATACCTGTACTATGGGAACAAGATTTTGACTATCTGCTCCATCTACACCTTTCATAATCTTATACACTTCTATCGGGTCCCCCCTCAGCCTCCTTCACTCCAGGGAAAACAATCCCAGCCTGTCCAAACTCTCCCCATAAATGAAGTCCTCCAATCCAGGGAACACCCTGGTGAATCTCCTCTGCACTCTCTCCAGTGTAACCACATCCTTCCCATGGTGTGGTGACCAGAACTGCACACAGTGCTCCAAGTGCCATCCTACCAGTGTTTTGTAAAGTTGCATCCCAACATTTACATTCTGTGCCCCAACCTATGAAGGCAAACATGTCACGTGCCTTCTTCATCACCCTGTCGACCTGTGTTGTCACTTTTAGGGAACGATGGACTTGGACCCCAAGATCTCTCTGTTAGTCAACAGTCCTCAGTGCCCTACCATTTACTGTATATGCCTTAACCTTATTTGACTTGCCAAAGTGCATTATGTCACAATTGTTGGAATTAAATTCCATCTACCAATGCTCCACCCAACTTTCCACCTGATCTACATCCTGCTGCAGCTTTAGACAACCTTCCTCACTACCCACAACACCAGCAATTCTCATGTCATCTGCAAACTTGCTAATTATACCTCCTACCGTCGCAGCCGCATCATTTATATATATCACAAACACCAAAGGTCCCAGCACTGATCCCTACGGTACAGCACTAGTCACAGACTTCCAATCAGAGAAATACCCCCCCACCACTACCCTCTGCCTCCTATCACTGAACCAATTTTGGATCCAATTCGCCAGCTCACCTTGGATTCCATGTGCTTTAAGCTTCCGGACCAGCCTACCATGCAGGACCTTGTCAAATGCCTTACTAAAGTCCATGTAGACAACATCTACCGCCCTGCCTTCATCAGTCTCCTTTGGTTCCTCCTTAAAAAACTCACTCAAATTAGTGAGGCAGGATTTCCCCCACACAAAGCCATCCCTGTCAGTCCCTGCCTTTTTAAATGTACATAAATCTTGTCCCTTAGAATTTTCTCCAATAACTTCCCTACCACTGTCGTAAGTCTCACCGGCCTTTAGTTACCTGGCTTATCCTTACTGCCCTTCTTAAACAAAGAAACAACACTGGTTATTCTGCAGTCTTATGGTACCTTGTCTGTGGCTAACGAAGTTGTAAAAATCTTCGTCAGAACCTCAGCAATCTCCTCCCTCATTTCCTATGGCATTTTGAGATACATCTTAGCCAGCCCTGGGGAATTATCCACCCTAATGCATTCCAAGACATCTAACACTTCCTCCTTCTAAATACTGACATGTTCTAGACTATCAGCGTACCCCTCCATAAACTCGCTGACCTCTACCTCCTTTTACTTGGTGAATACAGATGAGAAGTTTTCATTTAGGACTTGTCCATGTCCCCTGGCTCCACACATAGATCACCCCTTTGGTCACTAAGAGGACCCACTCTATCCCTCTTACTCCTGATATACACTTGTCAAATGATTTAGGATTCTCCTTAATCTTGCCTGACAAGGATATTTCATTTCTTCCTTAAATTCTCTCATACACCCTCTATGTTCCTCAATAGACTCACTCAATTCCAGTTGCCGATACCTTTCATATGTTTCCTTTCTTTTCCTGATCAAACCTTCAATAACCTTTGTCATCCAAGGTTCCCTAATCTCACCATCTTTGCCTTTCACCCTTACTGGAACATACTGACCCCAAACTCTTACTAACTCTCTTTTAAAAGACTCCCACTTGTCAAAAGTTACCCGCAAGCATCTGCTCCCAATCTACTTCCACCAGGTCTTCCATTACACTATTGAAATCAGCCTTCCCTCAATTTAGGACCTGAACTTGAGGACCAACCTTAAACCCTTTCCATAACTCCCTTGAAACTTTCAGAATTGAAGTCGCTGTTTGCAAAGTGTTCCCCCACCCACACTCCCTCTATATATTGTCTCAAAAAACTCTCTTGTATGTACTTAACATATTCCACTCTATCTAAGCTCCTTGAACTAAGGCAATCTCAGTCAATATTGGGGAGGTTAAAATCCCCCACTGTTATAACCCTATTGCTACTATAACCTCTCTGCGGTACCTGTTCCTCTAATTCCCACTGACTATTGGAAGGCCTAGAGTATAACCCCAGCAAAGTGGCTGCCCTCTCTCATTCTTAAGTTCCACCCACATGGCGCAGTTGGATGAGCCCTCCAGATATCCTCTCTACACACTGCTGTTCTCCCTAATCAGCAGTGTGACTCCCTCTCCTCTTCTGTCACATCTGAAATTTCTCTACCCCCGAACATTACCCTTTCCTTCAAACATGTGTCCGTGATTGCAATAATTTTGTAATTCCACATGTCGATCCATGTTCTGAGCTCATCTGACTCACCCGTGAGTATCGTTGCATTAAAGTAAATGCAGTTGAGCCCACCAGCCCCGCCATGCTCCCCAATCTGCCTCTGTCTGCTTTGCCCACTGGACTTGTTTGATCTATCCTCGACATTTAGCTCAATCTCCTCACCTGCCACACTGTGACTGAGTTTCCCATCTCTCAATACATGAGTTTAAACCCTCCTGAGTTGAGTGAGCAAACCTCTCTGCAAGGATATTGGTGCCCTTCCAGTTTAGATCCAACCTGTCCTTCTTGTGCATGTCCTACCTGCCCCAGAAGAAATGTCAATGATCCAAATACCTAAAGCCCTCTCTCCTGCACCAGCTCTTTAGCCATCTGTCCTATCCTCATGTTTTTACCCTCGCCAGCACCTCATCCCTCTTTCTACTTTAAGCTGGCTCAGAAATTAGGAGCAGGAGAAGGCCATTCGGCCCCTTGAACCTGCTGCACCATTCAATATGACCATGGCTGATCATCCACATCCAGTCCCCTGTTCCACCTTTCTCCCTGTATCCCTTGGTCCCTCCAGCCCCAAGAAAAACATCCAACTCCTTCTTGAATACATTTAATGGTTTGTCTTCAACTGCTTTCTATGGTCGAGAGTTCCACAGGTTCAACAATCCCTGGGAGAAGAAATTTCTCCTCATCTCAGTCCTAACTGACTTACCCCTTATCCTTACACTGTGACCCCTGGTCCTGAAATCGCCTCCCACCATCAAGAACGTCCTTCCCGCATCTAATCTGTCCAGTCCCGTTAGAACTTTGTTGGTTTCTGAGGTCAACTATCACTCCAATAAACCCCAGTGACTATAAGTCTGCTTGACCCAATCTCTCGTCATCCGTCACTCCTGCCATCCCAGGGGTCAGTCTGGTGAACCTTCACTCAACTCCCTCCATAGCAAGAACATCCTTCTAGTAGGTTATTTGTGCCGTCTATTGTGAAGCAGAATTCTGAAGCTGGTAGATGGCAAACCCTCTTTGAAAAGTACCATGAAAGCTCTAACACTTCCTGCAGTATGGAGACGGGATGGATTTTTTAAGACATACAGAACGAGCTCAGTCGGCCAGTGTTATGAGGGAGCGAAGCAATCCATCCCACCCCTCACTGTCCCCTCAACCCTGTGTTTTTGTTGCTTTTAGGTATTTGTACAATTCTCTTCTGAAAATATTTATTGAGTCTGGTAACGTGACACATTTTGCCTCTGGTTCTTCTGCAATTCTCCACATCTGCACTCCTCTTGTGAGTGAACCTCCTGCTGGTGGAAATAATTTTTCTTTATTTATTCCTCCGAACCCTTTATAATTGTGAACACTATTACAATCCCCTTTCTCAGATAAGGATTAAGGATTTGATGGTGCTGCTGTGGCAAGTTTTACACAGAGGATCAAATGCAAGAGTTTGTCGCCCCCAGATGGCACAGCTGAGTGTCATGAGGAATATTTTCACCAGACCTGGCTGTTGGTGCTTCAACTATTTGACTTCTGTAACTCTCTAAATCAAAGCAGAGTTGTGCAGTCTCTACCCAGCTCACAATAACAGCAGCTTGCATTTAATATAGTGTTGTTAAAATGTTCCTTCATGGAACCATTTTCAAAGGTTGATTCTGAGCTGTAAGTACGAGGGAAGCGAACTGAAAGGAGTGTGTTTAAGGAGGTGAAAGAGGGAAAGAAGCAGAGAGGGTGAGGAAGGGGATTCCAAGACTTTGGCAGAGGCCTTGCAGCTGATGCAAAGGAAGGCAGAGATGTTAAAGAGGCCGCAGCTCAGTTCCATTCACAGCTCCTCAGCAGATGAAGCAGTCCATGCCTGCATGCAGCAAGATCTGGACAACAGTCAGGCAGGCTGACATGTGGCAAGTACTAATCTTGCCACAAGAAAGCCAGGCAGTGACCATCTCCAACAAGAGAGAACCTAACCGTCTCCTCTTGATATTCAATGGCATTACCATCACTGACTCCCCCACCATCAATATTCTAGGGGGCACCATTGACCAGAAACTCAACTGGACCAGTCACATAAACACTGTGACTTCAAGTGCAGAGGCTGGGGATCCTGTGGTGAGTGACTCGCCTCCTGACACCCCAAGGCCTTTCCCCCATCTACAAGGCACCAGTCAGGAGTGTGATGGGACACTTCCCACTTTCCTGGGCGAGTGCTGCTCCAACAACTCTCAAGAGGTTCGACATCATTCAGAACAAAGCAGCCGCTCGATCAGTACCCATTCACCCCCCTAAACGCTCCCTCCCTCCACCACCGGTGCACAGCGGCTGCAGTGTGCACCGTCTACAAAACGCACTGTGGTTCCTCAGCCAAATTATTCAACAGCATCTCTCAAACTGCCAAGAAAGTTAAGGGCAGTGGGTGCAGGGGAACACTGCCACTGGCAGGTTCCCCTCCAAGTCATACACCACCCTGTCTTGGAAATATATTACTGTTGCTTTATCGTCACTGGGTCTAAATCCTGGAACTCCCATCCCAACAGCACTGCGGGAGCACCTTCACCAGAAGGACCGCAGCGGTTCCAGAAGTCTGCTCACCCCCACCTTCTCAAGGGGCAGTTAGGGATGGGTAATAAATGCGGCCTTGCCAGCAATATTCAGATCCCAAAAATTAATGTTAAAAACAAAAGAATCCCTTTTTTAATTTTATTTGTTTAAGTAATTTAATTTTTGTTAAACACCAGCCAAAGTTGGAGGAGTTAGGGTTGGGCAGGTTAGTTCAAGAACCCTTCAACCATTCAGTTCTTGAACCAACCGGCACAACCGTAGAACAGTACAGTAGAGCACAATACAGGCCCTTCGGCCCACCATGTTGTGCCGACCTTTAAACCATGCCTAAGACTATCTAACCCCTTCCTCCCACATATCCCTTTATTTTAAATTCCTCCATATACTTATCTAACAATGTCTTGAATACCTACCTCAGTCGAGCAACACTATGACCACTTTGCACTACAATAGATTTTTTTTTGCTCTAATTGTGCTCTTTCTTGTATAATTCTGTATAATTTATGTTTATGTTTTCCTGTGAATGTTGTATATCTGATGCTATGTGCCTGTGATGCTGCTGCAAGTAAGTTTTTCATTGCACCTGTGCACACATGTACCTGTGCATATGACAATAAACTCGACCTTGACTTTGGAGTTGGGAAGTATGGAGTGGACTTTACAGGTTCCCAAAACCCCCAGGATGAGGGGCCTGGACACTCATCTCCACCAGATGCAAATACTCTGCTGGATAAGCCAGGATTCAGAGCTGGTGTTTGCATAGAATGGGACCTGATTGCTGCACTAGGTGATGGAGACACAGGAAGGTCGGCAGTAAGTCAAAGGCCTTACTCCTCACATGTAGATTCCAAGGGAGAGAGAATTGGCAAGAAAAGGAAAGAGAATTGAGAAGGAGAAAAGAGAATATGAAGATATCCTCTTATGAGGATAGGTTGAGTGAGCTGGGGCTTTTCTCTTTGGAGAGAGTGAGGATGAGAGGTGATTTGATAGAGGTGTACAAGATGATAAGAGGCATAGATCGAGTGGACAGTCAGAGACTTTTTCCCAGGGCGACAATGGCTAACACGAGGGGGCATAATTTTAAGGTGATTGGAGGAAGGTATAAGGGGGATGTCAGGGGTAAGTTCTTTACACAGAGAGTGGTGGGTGCGTGGAACACACTGCCGGCAGTGGTGGTGGAGGCAGATACATTAGGGACATTTAAGAGACTCTTAAATAGACACATGAATGACAGAAAAATAGAGGGCTATATGGGAGGGAAGGGTTAGATAGATCTTAGAGCAGGATTAAATGTCGGCACAACATCATGGGCCGAAGGGCCTGTACTGTGCTGTAGTGTTCTATGTTCTATGAAAGGGGAGGTACTAGCTTTGGGCATGATGATCTGAGACATCCATGAAATAATGTGACTGGAATTTGCAATGTGGCACAGAGGGATGCAGTCTTGCCTCTGAATTGGAGAATTGTGAGTTCAAGTCCCACACCAGAGACATGAACACAGTCATCTAAATTAGCAATGCTGTACAAAGGGAGTGTTGCACTGTCCTTGATGCTGCCTTCTGGGTGACATGTTAAGCCAAGGTCCTGTCTGTTCTCTGAGAAAGGTGCACTATTTCAAGAAGACATTCACTGACCATTTAATGCCATTAAACAGGTTCTGATCATTGCTGTTAGTTGAATCTTGCAGTGTACAAACTGGCTGCCATATTCCTACATTTCAATAGTAACAACACTTCAAGCAGGACTTCATTGGCTGCAAAGCACTTTGGTGTGTCCTGTAGTTGGAAAACCACTGTAGAAATGCAATTCCTTTTCTTTCACGTCCCCTAACTTCACCGCTCTCGGGCACACTGCTAAACCTGCAGTAAGAGACTCATGCCATGATGTACTATTACATAAGAGGCACACTACAAGATCTTCAGATGTTTCAACACCTCACTTGATACGAGTCACATCACGATCAAAGTTTGGATGGTAATGGTATCCTTAACAGCAACAACTAAATTTGCAACAATGCAGCAGCTGTGCTTTTCCGTCAGGCATTGCCTACGAGAGCTCATTCCAGACTCCTCCAGTAGGAAACGAGAGCTGGAGTCAGTTCGATACTCACTGTTCCCAAAATACAGAGTGGGGTGGTAGGAAGTGACTGCTGAGTTTCCTACATTACGACAGTGGCTAGACTTCACTGCTCTCGCGAGGTCCAAAGGTTTTGAAACATGCAAGACTAGTTCACAGAGTGGCAATGGGTATTTTCTCTCTTCTTCCCTTGAAGGGATTGTTTCACGCTGGGTACAGCTCCTGGAAAAGCCTTTTACTCCCCAAGCACTGACTGCTCTCAACCAATTCACTCACTCAGTCTCCATGCATGACCCAGGCCATGCATGTCCATAGACAGGCTCACCGTCAAACTCAGGTCAACGCACATGCGGTTTCCAGCGGGGGGGGGGGGGGGGGGGCGGTGTAACAGAAAAATGACAACAACAACAACAACTTGCATTTATGCAGCATCTTGAACATTGCCATCTATCCCAAGATACTTCCTGCGATCAATTATCAAGCAAAATTTAACACCTATCTGCATAGAAGGATATTAGGGCAAAGACCAACACCAATACCAAGGATGTGAGTTTAAAGAAGCATCTTAAAGAAGAGAGAGGGGTGGAGAGTTTTGGGGGTGGGCGCTGGGGTGGAGAGAGAGAATTCCAGGTCCCAGCAGTTGAAGGCACAGCCCCCAGGGTTGGGATGTCGGGGTAAGAACTTTAACAATGAGATGTTAGGGGAGCAGGGACTGAAGGTGGTCAGTAAACCCCGGGTACAGGCAAGGACAGGAGCAGCAGAGCTTTGGGTAAGTGGGAGTGCGTGGAATTAGGAGGCCAGGAGAGTCAAGGGCGAAGGTACCAAAGGCAAGGGCTCAGCAGTGAACCAGGCAGGGGTGGAGTCAGGTGATATTGCAGAAATAGAAGCAATGGAACAGATAGAAGCTCAGCTCAGGGTCAGACATAACCCCAAGCTTATGAAGGGTGGGAGGGAGCAGGATGGAGTCGGAGGCTAGGGAAAGGAGTTGTGGCCGGGAACCAAAACCTTGCCCAATATTTAGTTGGGAGAAACTTCTGCTAATCCAGTATTGGATGTTGGACAAGTTAGGGACAGTGTAGAGGTGGGCTTCAGTACTGTACACAAGGGAGCTGAAGCTGTGTTGTCAGATGATGTCACAGAGAGGTAGCATGTGTATGAGAAACAGGAGAACCAAGGACTGACCGTCAGGGAACACCAGAGAGAGCAGAGAGGCTGCAGAAGGTGAAGCCGTTGCAGGTGACGCCTAGCTCTAGTTAACATACAGCTGTGTAACTTAAGGGGAGAAGACTTTAAAAGCAGTCAACAGTTCAACAGCTGGAAGCACTCATAACCTCAGTTCTGAGCCTTCAGAGAAGAGCACCATGTCCCATGCGTTGCATTGGAAATGTACGGCTGTGAAAACACTTCCAGTTATTTGTGGACATAGGATTGAACTTGCATTCTACCTGTAGTTCCTGGTTGTGCATGTAATACAAATTAAGGCTGATGTCAGCAAAATATCCGAACACCCACTAGTTTGAGATGATCGAGGGAAGACTGCATACATTCCAAAGACTCCGTCGCACCTTACTTTAATCAGGTGTACAACATCCTCAGGTAACTGCCTATCAAAACTCCCTTAGCCTCCTCGTCTGAAGTAGAAGCAGGAGCAGGTTATTTAGCACCTTTAGTCTGCTCCTTCATTCAGTACTCGAATTTAACACTTTCCCTACTAGTGATGTCAGGCTAACCACTCTGTAGTTCCCCATTTTCTCTCTCCCTTTAATCAGAATTGTTAAATCTGCTGCTTCTAATCCATGGGAACCGTTCTAGAATCTATGGGATTTTAACAGGTCATCAGGATCCTGGGGATTATCACTTATTATTTCTCCAAGAATAGCTGTTTAACCAACATTCATTTCTCATTCACTGTAGACTGGAGTCCTCCACTGTTTCCAGGAGCATTTCTGTGCCTTCTCTCTAAGACAAACACATTACTGTTACATTTCTCTGCCAGTTCCTTATTTCCCCTGCCTTGGTTTGTAGAAGACCCATGCAACTTCTGCTAAGCTTGCATGTCTGTTCTGTTCCTTGCTCGAGTACTCCCCTATTCGACTTTCCCCTTTACATAAAGTCTTGGTCCTTCTTTGTGGCATCCTGAAATCCTCAGGCTTTAAAGGAATATGGGTTTGCTCTAAATTAATTCTTCAACCATTAGCCATTACCTGTTTACTGTCATACACTTTAAAGCCACTTCTCAATCTACAAGGTAACTTATACCTCATGCCTTCAGAGTTTATTTTAATTTAAAACAGATTGAATAAAGTCATTCAATTATTGCATAAAATTCTATTATGATCAGTGTGCCCCAAAGCCTCATTAATACCAGATTATTAATTAATTAATAATCCAGATGAAGGGTCTCCACTTGAAACGTCGACTGTCCATTTTCCCCCACGGATCCCGCTGAGTTGCTCCAGCATCATCCCCCCGACCTGCACCACCCCACCCCCCGACTTCGAGTGGTCAGTCCTCAGCAGCGGCCTCACCGTCGTACACCTGCGCCCACACCTCAATGAGTTCCGAGCCCGTCACGATGTCGAGCACTTCCTCCGTCGCCTCCACCCCTGTGCCTATTTCTTTGGCAAGGAGTCTTCAGCCACCACCTCCCCTCCCCCCAGCGATGACCCCTTTCCCCCATCTCCAACACTCCTCCTCTTCTTTGTGGACACCCCCTTCTGGCCTTCTACCCTCTCTCGACCTTTTTACATCCAACTGCCACCACAATATCAACCGTCTTGACTTCTCCACTCCCCTTACCCACTCCATCCTCACCCCCTCTGAACGCACTAATCCCAGCCTCACCATCAAACCCGCAGACAAGGGCGGTGCCGTTGTAGTCTGGTGGACTGACCTCTACCTTGCAGAGGCCAGACGGCAGCTCTTGGTCACCTCCTCGTACGTCCCTCTGGACCGTGACCCCACAAACGAACACCAACCCACCATTGCCCAGACCATCACAGATCTTATCACATCAGGAGATCTCCCCTCCACAGTCTCCAACCTGATAGTTCCCCAAACCCACACTGCCCACTTCTATCTCCTACCCAAGATTCACAAACAAGACTGTCATAGTCCAGATGAAGGGCTTTGACCCGAAACGTCGACCTTCTATTTCCCTCCACAGATGCTGCTTGACCTACTAAGTTCCTCCAGCTTTTTGTGTGTTGCTCCAAATTCCAGCATCTGCAGTCTCTTGTGCCTCTATTAATTAATCCTTTCTCATTACAATACATTAGGTCCAAAATAGTCCATTCCCTCACTGATCATTTCTGATCCTGTACGCTCCATAAACCCATCCTCTGCACTGTTGCAAGACACTGGTTTATTATAATGTGGTTCTGAACCTATCGATATGTTCAAGAAAATTGTTTTATGACACAATTAGTTACAAGAACAAATAGTTTACACTATTCAATTAAACTCAGTCCCCAGTCACATTCTGCTGTTGCAGACACAGCAAGTGTATGAGTCTTCAATGGTCCTTGACACCAGTCAGCCATGACTATAGTTTGAGGTAAATCAATCCAGGAAACAGCTTTCAACAGAAAACAAAACAATGCTCTCACATCCCTGCTGCTGTTCCAGGGAACCTGGCAACAGCAAACCTTTGCACAACCTTCTCAGTTTTGATCCCTGGCAACACCCCACTCAAAAAAAAGCTCTATCAATGCCAAAATCTCATTCATTTATACACATGATCAAACAACTTCCTGTCATATGACAAGTCCTTACTGTCATTTGACAAATCCCAACAGCGAACACGCTTGAATTAAACTGTTTAATACATTAACCATTACCATGCGAGTGGTTTTTAATAGTGTTAGTTGCACATATCACAAAATGTTGATAAACTAAGAGGTTTTAAACAAATTATAAAGTTCTTGCTGTCTTCCGCATCATTATACATACACCATGGCTGCTTTTTTGGTTTCCTCTGTCTATATGGAGATTAGCATCACCCATAACTATTGTATTATCCTATTTACAAGGTATGGCACAGTGGCGCAGCGGGTAGGGCCACTGTCTCACAGCTCCAGAGACCCAGGTTCGATCCTGACCTCCAGCGCTGTCTGTGTGGAGTTTGCACGTTCTCCCTGTGACTGTGTGGGTTTCCCCCAGGTTCTCCGGTTTCCTCCCATGTCCCAACGACATGCAGGTTGGCTGGTTAACTGGTTGCTGTAAATTGCCCCCAGTGTATGGGTGAGGGGTAGAATCTGGGTGGGGGGGGGAGTTGATGGGAAAGTGGAGAGAGTAGGTTACGGGGAAAACAGTGAGGGAATGGGATTGATGGGAATGCTGAAGATCCAGCACAGACTCAGCTGGCCAAATAGCTTCCTTCTACGTTGTAAGAAGATATGAGAAATAAATATATACATGCCCCTGTATCGTCCTGACTTATACCCCGCCCTACAGCCCCACCGCTGCGTGGGGTCCTGTGTACAGCCCCCACCAGTGTTCTCTGTCCCTCACTGTTCCTCAGCTCCACCCAAACCCATTCGACCTGCTGAGTTTCTGAGCCCAGACCTTCCTGTCCCCCACCAGTACCCCATTCCTCATTATCAGGGCTACCCTGACCCCTCTTCCATTCTGTCAATCTCATCCAAAAGGTAAATCCCTGGAATATTTCACCCCCAACCTTGCTCACCTTGAGTCACGTCTCTGTAATGTCTATTAGATTATAGAACACAGAACAGTACAGCACAGGAACAGGCCCTTCAGCCCACCATGTCTGTGACGACCATGATGCCAATTTAATCCTATCTGTCAGCACACCATCCATCTCCCTCCATTCCCTGCTCATTCATGTGCCTGTCTAACAGCCTCTTAAATGCCGCTATCGTATCTGCCTCCACCACCACCCCTGGCAGCACATTCCAGGCACCCACCACTCTCTGTGTAAAAAACCTACCCCGCACATCTCTTTTAAACTTTCCCCCTCTCACCTTAAAGCTATCCCCTTTAGTATTTGACATTCCGACCCTGGGAAAAATATTCTGTTACCCTGTCTACTGTATGTCTCTCATAATCTCATAAACCTCTATCAGGTCTCCCCTCAGCCTCTGCTGCTCCAGAGAAAACAACCCAAGTTTGTCCAACTTCTCCTTATAGCACATGCCCTCTAATGCAGGCAGCATCCTGGTGAACCTCTTCTGCACCCTCTCTAAAGCCTCCATGTCCTTCCTGTTATGGGGCGACCAGAACTGCACACAATACTCCCAAGTGTAGCCGAACCTCTTACACTTGACCTCCCAAAGTCCATCACCTCACACTTGTCCGGAGTAAACTCCATCGGCCATTTCTCTGTCCACATTTCCAACTGGTCTGAATCCTGCTATTTCTCATGGACTTTCCACCCTCTCATCCAAGGTTAAAATTGCAGAAGGTCAGAGAGGTCACCTCTCACTACTTTGCCTGATTTGAAAGGGCAATTTCTTAGCCCTCTTCCCCCATCCTTCTGGTTGGACGGATGGGCACAGTGTTTGGCATGGACTGGTTGGGCTGAAGGGCCTGTAACGGTGCTGTATTGCTCTATGACTCTATGATGAGCCAGATCCCAGCTCCTCGGTAGCCCAATCCACTTGAAAACTTTGCTCTGCTTTACCGCTCATGCCTAACCTGTACCACATCTCCTTTAACCTGCCTTTGCCTGCCATTCCCTGATACCCTTACCTCAGAAAAGCTTCAGACTTAAAAAGCTTGAGCTTAAAGGGAGGGAGTTCCAAATTTCTTTCAGTCTCCACATAAGAAAATGACAAAAATTACCGTGTGGAAATGTTGATCCAAACGTTGCTCCCCTCAGGAGCGTCAGGGAGCGTACACCAGGTAAAGGTCATCCACATGGAATCCTGCAGCTACTCACATGCAGGGAGTGAGGTCAACTGATTAGGGCAGACCCTTCTTCAGAAGGCAATCACTCTACACCTTCTAGTAGACCACAGTAACTTGCATTTAATGGAGTAAGAGATCCCAAGGTTCTTCACAATGTATTCAGTCACATTTGATGTTGACCCACAGAAGGGAAGGTTAGGGCAGGTGACCGAGAACTGAGTGAAGGAGAGAAGTTTGAAGGAGCATCTTAGAGTGGGGAAAGGCAAAAAATGTTGAGGGAGAGTCCTGAATTGGAGAAGGTGCTGAGATCTCCAAGGGTTGTTGGCCTCAAGGAAATTCCAGAGACAGAGAAAGGCGAGACCACGGAGGGATTCGAAAACGAACATGTGAATATTAAAATTGAGGCATCGATGGATCAGGAGTCAATGGAGGTTAGAAGGCACCAGCTGAACAATATACAACTCAGGGCTCTCCCCCATTTACTTAATCTTCAAAACAGGATAGACAAATAGAGTCATAGAGTCACAGAGTTAAAAAGCATGTAAACAGGCCCCTCGGCCCAACTCATCAGTGCCGACCAAGGTGCCAAACAGAGCTAGTTCCATTTGCCTGCATTTGGCCCATATCCCGCTAAACCTTTCCTCTCCATGTACCTGTCCAAGATGGCGGTTCGAGTTCTGCGGGTCCGGGCGGCTACACCACCCCCCCCCCCAGAAATCTCCATCGGGGGCGTGGGACCCCCAGTCTGTGTGTCCCTCTTGGGTGGCCTGCCCCACTGGCACGGTGAGGGCACCTTCATGGGCTGCCCGATGTCCAAATGCGCCGGTTTGAGGCGGTCCACTGTGAAGGTCTCCTCGTGGCCACCCACCTCCACGACACACGTAGATCCATTGTGCCTGATCATCTCGAAGGGTCCTTCGTATGGCCTCTGCAGAGGTGACCTGTGCATGCCCCTGCGAATGAAAACGTACTCACAGTCCTGGAGATCCTTAGGGATAAAGGACGGTGTAGTGCCATGTCTGGAGGTTGGAACCGGTGCCAGGCTCCCCACATTGTCCTGCAGCTTCGTCAGCACCTCCGCCGGCATCCCCGTTGGACCTTGGGCCTCTGGCACGAACTCTCCTGGGTCCGTCAGGGGGGTGCCGTAAACCAACTCTGCCAAGGAGGTGCCCAGGTCTTCCTTGGGGGCCGTGCGGATGCCCAGTAGAACCTAGGGAGCTCATCTGTCCAGTTGGGCCCTCTGAGGCGCGCCATCAGGGCTGACTTGAGGTGCTGTGGAACTGCTCGACCAAGCCGTTGGCCTGTGGGTGGTACACCGTGGTGTGGTGTAACCGGGTGCCCAGGAGCTGCGCCAGTGCTGTCCACAACCCTGACGTGAACTGTGCCCCTCTGTTGGAGGTGATGTCCGCTGGGAGTCCGAACCTGGAGATCCAGTATGCGATGAGCGTCCTGGCGCAGGACTCAGTGGACGTGTCCGCTAGTGGCACTGCCTCCGGCCATCTGGTGAACCTGTCGACCATGGTGAAGATATACCTGGCGCCCCGGGAGATGGGCAGGGGGCTGACGATGTTCACGTGGATGCGCTGAAACCTGCCGAGCGTCGGTTGGAACTGCTGGAGGGGGGCCTTCACGTGCCGCTAGACTTTGGCGGTCTGGCAGTGTACGCAGGTCCTGGCCCAGTGTCCGACCTGCTTGCGCAGACCATGCCAAATGAATTTGTCCGCTACCAATTTGATAGACGCCCGGATGGACGGGTGGGCCAGGCCATGTAGCATGTCGAACACCCGCCACCTCCATGCCGCTGGTACCATGGGCCGAGGTCTGCCAGTAGACGTGTCGCACAGGAGCCGAACCGCTGTTGGGCCGACGGGGATGTCCTCCAACTGGAGTCCCAAAACGGCGGAGCGATAGGCCAGGATCTTGGTGTCCGCTTGTTGTGCCTGCGCCAGCGCCGTGTAGTCAATCCCCGGGGCTGAGGTGGTTACTGAGTGTATGTGAGGACGAGGCAGCGTGTCGGCGACCACGTTGTTCTTTACCGCGATGTGGCGGATGTCTGTGGTGAACTCTGAAATAAACGAGAGGTGCCTCTGCTGCCGAGCCGACCATGGGTGCGACACCTTTGCAAGGGCGAAGGTGAGGGGCTTGTGGTCCGTATACGTGGTGAAATCCCTTCCTTCAAGGAAATACCGGAAGTGCCGGATAGCCAGGTAGAGCGCTAGCAACTCCCTGTCGAAAGCGCTGTACTTCACCTCCAGTGGTCGCAGGTGTCGGCTGAAAAAGGCGAGCGGTCACCACTGGCCCTCGACAAGCTGCTCCAGGACTCCACCGACCGCCATGTCGGAAACGTCGACTGTGAGCGCCGTGGGTACATCGACTCTCGGGTGTACTAGGAGGGCCGCCTTTGCCAACGCCTCTTTGGTCCGCTTGAGAGCTTCCGTGGACTCTGCGTCCCATACCACCTCCTTGGCCTTGCCAGCCATCAGACCGAACAGGGGTCTCATGGTGCGTGCTGCTGCCGGCATGAACCAATGGTAGAAATTTACCATCCCCACAAACTCTTGCAGGCCCTTGACCGTGCTGGGTTTGGGAAACTGGCGGATGGCCTGGACCTTGTCCGGCAGAGGGGCAGCTCCATGCTGGTTGACCCTGTGGCCCAAGAAGTCGATTTCCGTCAGCCCGAACTGGCACTTCGCCGGGCTGATTGCCAGTCTGTGGTCGCTCAGGCGCTGGCTGAGTTGCCGCAAATGTGCCACGTGCTCTTTGCGTGACTTGCTGGCCACCAGGATATCATCTAGGTAGATGAAGACGAAATCCAGGCCTCACCCCACTGAGTCCAAAAGCCTCTGGAAAGTCTGGGCAGTGTTCTTGAGGCCGAAGGGCATCCTTAGGAATTCGAACAACCTGAAGGGGGTGATGAGAGCTGTCTTGGGCACATTGTCGGGGTGCACAGGGATCTGATGGTACCCCCGGACCAGATCGATTTTTGAAAAGATGGTCGCCCTGTGGAGGTTGGCCGTGAAACCCTGGATGTGAGGCACCGGGTATCGGTCGGCGGTTGTGGCATCATTGAGTCTCCTGTAGTCCCCGCAAGGCCTCCAACCTCCTGCGGACTTGGGCACCATGTGCAGCGGAGATGCCCAAGGGCTGTCCGAGCGGCGAATGATCCCCATCTCCTCCATCTTCCAGAATTCCTCCTTGGCGAGGCAGAGCTTGTCGGGTGGAAGCCTATGGGCTCAGGCGTGCAGTGGCAGTCCTTGCGTGGGAATATGGTGCTGTACGCCGTGCTTGGGACCGGTAATGGAGAACTGTGGGGTGATGATGGAGGGGAAATCCCCCAGCACCCTGGCGAACTCGTCACCCGAGAGTGTGACGGAGTCCAGGTGGAGGGCCGGGAACTGGGCTTCCCAGAGCTGGAAGGTTTGGAAAGTCTCGGCGTGGACTAAACGCCGGCCCTTCAGGTCGACCAGAAGACGGTTGGCCTGTAGGAAATCTGCCCCTAGTAACGGCTGCGACACTGCTGCTACCGTGAAGGTCCAGGTAAAACAGCTGGGGCCGAATCGCAGCGGGATGGTACACGAGCCGTACGTCCGGATGGTGGTGCCGTTCGCGGCCGTGAGGTCGGGGCCTGGGGCCACGGTACGGGTGTCCCATGTTTGAGGGGGGAAGGATGTTGATTTCGGCCCTGGTGTCCACCAGAAAATGTCACCCGGACTGTCGGTCCCAGAGGAACAGGAGGCTGTCGCGATGGTCAGCCGTCGAAGTCACTAGCGACGGCCGGCCCCGGCGTTTCCCGGGAAGACACACGGTAGACGGCAGCGGCGTGCGTTTGACCCCCACCCCTGATGGTAAAAGCACCATTGATCCGAACCCTCATCCTTGTCCCCCGTGGGCCTCAGCGGTTTCGGTTGTGGGGTCTTGGCCTTAGGCTGCGCGGTCGTGGTTAGGCAGATGGAAGCCGTTCCCCGCTGCTTACTCTGCCACAAAATGTCTGCCCTGGCCGCTAGACTGCGTGGGTCGCTGAAATCTTCACCCGCGAGGAGGAGGCAAATGTCCTCTGGTAGTTGCTCGAGGAACAGCTGCTCGAATAGGAGGCAGGGCTTATGGCCATCCATGAGCGCCAGCATGTCGTCCATCAGCTCAGATGGCTTGCGGTCACCCAGGTCGTCCATGTGCAGAAGCCGCGCAGCTCATTCGCGGTGGGAGAGTCCGAAAGTGCGGAGGAGGAGTGCCTTAATCCTAGTGTACCTGTCCTCCGTAGGTGGATGGTGCAGGAAGTTGATGATCCGGCTTGCCATGTCCTGGTCGAGTGCACTGACCACGTAGTAGTACCGCGTGGCGTCGGCTGTAATGCCTCTGATACTGAACTGGGCCTCAGTCTGCTCGAACCAAACGTGGGGCTGAGCAGCCCAGAAAGTCAGGAGCTTGAGCGAGACTGCGTTGTGCGAGTCGTTTGGATTCATGTCGCGGGTTCCAGATGCCGTCTGGGAGCATCGGGGTCACCAATATAGCTGAATGCGGTGCGTGGTAGAAAACAAAATGCAGAGACGTGGAGGCTGGACCGGAGCACATTTTACTGAGAGAAGCAAAACGCGCACGCTTGCAAAAGTACCTGAGAGCCTCTCTGGCGGATGTGATGCAAGGTGCCTGCCGGAAGGCCCTGCCCCACGTTACGTCTACGCCGTGCTCCCGCGCATGCGCCCGTAGCCGATGGCGGTTCGAGTTCTGTGGGTCCGGGCCGCTACAGTTGAATACTTTAAAGAAGCCCAAGTGTACATATCCATCAGCTGCTCCTCAGCCACACTGAGAACCAGAGACGCTAAAGCAATATCAATTTCTAGCATCATTGTGCAACACAGGCAGGTTTAAGGTGATTTCTTACCTATTGCAAGTTTAATTTCAGATTACTTTGACCTTCAATTGACATTGCCATTAGGTGCCCAATATCACCATAGCAGGCTCTGCCCTACTTACTTGAGTTATCCTAAGCCTAAGGGGCAGGAGTCCCAATCTACTGAATGTATCCACCAACATCACGGCAAGGAGGAATATCTAGGCGAGATTCTTGCCTTCTTCCTGGTCTTGTGACAGGTGTGCACAGTTTAATAGAAATCCTGCAGATGGCAATGTCAGATAACTAAAGACAGTTTGGCTTTGAACACAACCCTATAGGGAAGTGAACGAAGTATTTATTTTTCTTTAACAGTTTTGTCACGGTGAATTATTCTAACAGCGGAACAGTGCAAGCAGGGAGTCACTTCAGTACAGCACCGAGAGAATGCTGCACTTTTGCAGGAGGCACCTTTTGAATGAAGTTATAAAGCAAGGCCTCATCTACTCCCTCGGGTGAATGTAGCAGGGCCTGTGGCAGTAGTTTGGGGAGATATTCCTGGTCATCAGCAAGACTTATCTCTCCCTCAACATCGTTAAAAGCAGAATATCTAATCATCATCACACTTCTGTTGCTGAGAACCTGCTGAGCAGAAATTGACTGCTGTTTTTCAGACATAGCCACAAGAACTAAACCTCAGAAGTACTTCACTGGCTGCAAGGTCATGGAAAGTACTAAAGGAATGCAAACCCTTTTGTTTTTCTCGGACAGCAGGTCAGTGAGTAACCTGACCTTGTCCTGTTCGCAGCCACATTCACTGCTCCAAGAAAGCTCTGCATAAGCACAAAAGTCAGCTTCCACTTGACACTTTACAACCACTTCCTGTCGGTCTGCAGCTAATGAGGCTGGCTGCAGCAGAGCCACTGAGGGTTTGTCCACAGAGTGGGGATCTCCTATTGTTCAACAGCCAGTGGAATGAATGTGTGGCCTGGGGATCTCCTGTTCCAACGCTACCAGGGAGTGGGGGAGGCTTCGGCTGGTCTGAGGGGGTGGACTGTACAGTGGCGTAGCCAGTAGGGGCACTACCCCTCAGCTCCAGTGACCCAGGTTCGATCCTGACCTCCGGCGCTGTCTGTGTGGAGTTTACACGTTCTCCCTGTGACCGGGTGGGTTTCCCCCCAGGTGCTCTGGTTTCCTCCCACATCCCAACGACGTGCGGGTCGGTGGGTTAATTGGCCGCTGTAAATTGCCCCCAGTGTGTAAGTGAGGGGTAGAATCTGGGGGGAGTTGATGGGAATGTGGGGAGAATAAAATGGGATCAGTGTAAATGGGTGGTTGATGGTCGGCATGAACTCAGTGGACCGAAGGGCCTGTTTCCATGCTGCATCTCTCCGTGAATATTCTGAGCTATGTTAGCCACTGCCTCTGTGCCAGGTTTACCACCTTTCACTCAACACCTGGTGCTCTGTTGGGACATTCATTTGTTAAACCTCTGGCTTTCCTTCTCTCGAAAACTTCTTACTTACCTTGCCTGTGAGGAACGGAGACTGACTGGGAATGCTAGCTCCTTGAAGGAGAGTGAAAAACAAACTGCTGGAGGGCCACGCAGGAGATTCTTCAGATGCTGGAATCTGCAGCAACACACACATACTGTGGTGGAAGGGAAACCCTGTTTCCTGGAGTGGACATCCAGTTTCCGGTTACTGAAGAAGGAGGACATCTCGGATGTCCTGGAGTGGAACGCCTCATCATGGGAACAGATGCGGCGGAGGCGGAGGGACTGGGAGAAGGGGATGGTGTCCTTACACGTGACAGGGAACTCATTACAAGTGCTGGAGGAACTCAGCGGGTCAGGCAGTGCCTCCTCCAGCATCGTGTGTGTTGCTCCAGATTCCTGCAGCTGCCGTCTCTTTTGTGTCTCTCTCTTTGAAGAAGAAACTGGTTGCTTGCACCCAATGCATGGGAGCGAATCGGTTGCCTGTTGTAATCACCTGCCCACAGACAGTTCCATCAGGTGTAGCACTTGCCTCTCTCCACAGATGTTGCCTGACCTGCCGCTTTCTGCTTTATTTCAGCTTTCTAGCATCTGGTATTTTGATGTGAATGTTTGCTACTTTTCAGATCAGTCCACCCACGGCCTGAAAACACACTGAATGGTGTTTGTAGAGAATAAAGATGAAGGGAGTTGGGTCCAAACCATGTCAGCGTTCCATCCTGAGGATGTTTCGGATTTATCAAGCAGGGAGCTGAGAAGCCAAGTACACTGGTAAATTCCTAGTGTGGTTTCCAAGAAATCATGGGAGGCAGAAGAGGCTGGAAGGTTGTAGGAGTGAGGCCGGGGACTACAGGGAGGCGAGTACTGTGAGGGGTACTTCACACCCCAGGTCAGTTGGGGCTCCCTGGGAGAAGAAAGTTCATTATAAAGATGTAAGCTGTGGTAAGGCCCAGGAAGTTGACCTGAGTGAAGATGCCTCCCCCAGTTGAAAGACTGTAAATTATCACCCATGGCCTCCTCTCCCTTTCCCACCTGAGTCCGCTCCCCTGTCCATAACCATGTTTCCTCTCTCCTGTTACCGTCTCAACTGGATGGGGGTGTGGTTTATAGTCTCCACCATCACTGGCGACAGGGCCCTTTCACAGCTCGGTGACTATGTCAGTGACAGGAGGCTCCATGACGCCATCACCTTTTAGATTATAAACACTGAAACATGGGTTCCAGAGGAAGTTTACCCAACATAACAATAGAGGCCTGTATGAAGGCAATGGCTGAGCAGGTGGTTCCCCTGACCCTGAGCGAGGGGCTCACCGTGGGTGGGACCTTCCTGTCAGTGGACCCACTGGAGACCACCACACAGAGGGTCATCCTCTCCAATGTCCCGCCCTTCATTCCCGGTGAGCCCCTCCTCCCCCACCTGCACCCTCTGGGGGGGTGGGGAGGTCAGGGGTCACCCCGATCCTGCTCGGATCTTCGGGAGAGCAGCCTGCGCCGTGTCCTCTCCTCCCTACGCCAGCCTTTGGTGCGGCCGGTGTGGGGGGTGGAGTGGGGGGGGGGTGGTGAGGGACTGTTCAGTGTCCATTCCCAGGGGATGGACTGCCGCGTCCTCCGGACCTCAGACGGAGCGCGGTGCCACACCTGTAAGGTGGTGGGGCACATTTGGAAGAATTGCCCCAACCTCCAGGTCACCAATTCCATCTCAGCGGCCCAGGATGGTACCACTGCCCCTCCCCATCACCCCCTCCCTGCCCTGTGCCTGGGGCAGTAGATGCTGGGGTTGAACAAGAAATTGAAAAGGTGGAAGGGGACTGTCTATATGGAAGGAAGGCACGGAGGGAAATCAAATCTCTTGAGGCATGTCCCTGGGACACCAGGCAGCAGCCTGAGCCCAAGCATACCCCACCAACCTGCCCTGTGGCGATATCCTCGCCTCCAGCCCCACCCCCATCCCAGCCCCCTTCCCTGTCCTCAACCCCACCCCCATCTCCGTCCCCTTACCTGTCCCCATCCCCACACCCTGTCCCCACCCCTATGTTCATCCCCATCCCCATACCCTGTCCCCATGCCCAGCCCCATCCCGGTCCCCTTCCCTGTCCCATCCCTATCCCCACCCCCATCCTCGCACCCAGCCCCACCCCCACCCCTGTCCCCTTCCCTGTCCTCATCCCCACCCCTGTCCCCACCCCCATCCTCATCCCCACCCCTGACCCCTTCCCTGTCCCCATCCCAACCCCCATCTCTGTCCCCTTGCCCATCCCTGTCCCCACCTCTGTCCCCATCCCCACCCCCATCCCCACTCCATCCTCGTCCCCACCCCCATCACCACCTCCATCGTGCCCACCCCCGTCGGCTGCTTGTTCCACACCAATGAGATGGGCCTTTCCACCTCCACCCAGTGAGTCCACATGCAGTTCTGTGGGAGGACATGAACAACATCCTTCCCCGTGTTGCTTCTGCAAAAGTTCTGAATCTGTCCATTGTACAGTTCTCTAGAATAAAAACAGGCAATGTTGGAAACACTCAGCAGGTCAGGCAGCATCTGTGGAGAGAGAAGCAGAGTTAATGTCTAAGGTTGATGACCCTTCACTGGAACTGAGGAGCAGAGAAAACCAAGTTAGTTTTAGGTTGCAGAGATGACGAGGAGGGATGGATATGGCAAAGGGAACGTCTCTGATAGGGTGAGGTCAGGGTTGCCACAGGGATAAGCTTGATGGTGGTAGATTAATGAGGGAAGTTAGAGAGAGGGAACACAAATAAAGGAAAATGTAAAGGCTGTGAAATGCAGGTCAGGGCTGTGGGAAATACCCAGCAGATCAGGCGGTGTCTGTGAAGAAAGAAACACTGAGTTAATGTTACAGATGGAGAGCCGACAGCAGAACTGACCAGTTCTCATGCAGAGAAAGTGACTTAGCTGAAGTTGCAGAATTCAGTATTGAGTCCTGCAGGCTGCAAGGTGCGCAGAAAGGTGAGGTGTTGTTCCCCTGCACTGTCCGTAGCCCCTGGAGTCTGTGACTGTCCTGCTCATTGTATTGCCGAGTTTTGTATTGTCCACTGGTTTTGAAATTGTTCACTGTGTACCCAAGTCCAGTTCATTTATATATATCAGATAAAACAATGTCCCTGCTCTAACCCTTGTACCCTACTTACTTCTCTCCAGTGAGAAATACACCCACTCACCACTCCTCCCTCCCCTATCTTAAGCTCATTACATACAGAAGTTGCCACTGCCCCTTTAATATCATGTGCTTACATTTTCCAATTAACACTGTTGTGGATAATTTCTTAAAAGTCTATATACACAATAGCTACTGCACTATTTTCATCAACTCTGTTACTTTATTAAAGAACTCAGTCAAAGAGGTCAACCGCAACTTGTCCTTTTCCGACCTGTATTGGCCCTGCTTTGTTAATCCATGCTCCTCCAAGATAGGATTAAATTGTCCCTGACAAAGGTCTCCTTGATGCAAGTTACCCACCGATTGCGTCTCATATGCTTCTCATATTCTTTACCCCACTGATGTTAGGCCGACTGACCTGTGGTTTATCCCTCTCTCTTTTTTGAACAAAGACATTTGCAGTTCCCAGTCCTCCAGGTACTTCCTCTACCTGAACTCCTGGATGGAGTCGCTTGTTAGCTGAGTGTTACCAATCCATCCAATGTCTCCCTTCTGTCCATTTTAATCCCATATAATTAAGACACCTGCTTCCCCTTCCGCTGCCCTCTTCCTTTGTGAAGGCAGCTGCAAAGTCCTTACTCAGTTTCTCAGTCAGATGACCTGCCTCTGCAAGATTTCCCTTTTGGTCCCTAATCAACTTTATCCTTCCTTTATCTACCTATTCGTGTGTTTACAAAAGCTTCTTGAGTTCTCACTTACATCACCGAATAATCTTTTCTCATACTCCCTCTTTGCCCTTCATGTCCTCTTTTTTTCAATTCGTTGTATCCTCCCTTGATTTTGATTGTACTTTGTACCTGGATTTTGTCATAACCTTCATTATTATGTTTTATTTTGCTTGAACCTGCACTACTTCTGGCTTGAAGTCCAGTCAATGGTCACATTGCTTTCATAGGACAAAACTTTGTTTCTGGTCTGTACTGGATCACTCCTCAAATACACCTCTCTCAGCCGTTTGTTTTTCACCTTCAGTTTGTTGTTGTCTCTTTCCCTACTTTAAATGTCATTATATTATGATCGCTGTTTCCCGTTTCTTCCCCCACTGACCCATCCAATGGGATACACACCACATTGTCACCCAGAATTAGAGCTGGCACAGGTTTCACACTCTTTGGACTGAAATCATAGTAATTAAGAAAGTTGCCCTCTACACATTTTAAGAATTCTTCACACATTCCTGCTCTTTATTCTGTTACCCACCTGGTCAGCATTGAGCCCATGTCCCAAGCACTGGTTAGCTCAGTGCAAGGATATCAGTCCCAGCCTGTTTAAGTTCAAGCCATTGGGTTACTAAGTCCCTTCTTTCCTAGAAATGGTCCAAATGCTCCAGGAATCTGAAGCCCTCCCTTCTGTACTACTTCTCCAACTGACCTGTTTTGTAATACTGTTCCCGTATTCACTGGCTGTTTGGGTGGGTTGGTGGTTAAGGTAGGCTGCTCGTATCTCATTCAGCTGAGCTCAGAGTAACAGCTGACACTTGTGGCTCAATCCCAACATATGGTGCCTTATGTTGTATCATAACATCAGGGAAGTACGGAAGATGAGTTATCACGCTAAGAACACATTGAGGAAGTGACATTTGCATGTAAAATGTTACATGGGCTTTGAAACGTGGTCCATCAATTTGAAGAAGCATCATTCATCTATTATAGCAATGTGATGAAAACGTATGATCTGCCCAGTCACAGAGTGATAGAACACACAAACAGGGCCTTTGCCTCATCATCAAGCACCCATTTACACTAACCTTACCTTAATTTTGGGTGGCAGAGTAGCACAGCGGGTAGAGCCACTGCCTCACAGCCCCAGGGTCCCGGGTTCAATCCCGACCTCCGGCGCTGTCTGTGTGGAGTTTGCACGTTCTCCCTGTGACCGCGTGGGTTTCCTCCGGGTGCTCCGGTTTCCTCCCACATCCCAAAGACATGTGGGTCGGTATTTGGCCACTGCAGATTGCCCCAGTGTGTAGGAGAGTGGTAGAAAATGGAGGGAGTTGATGAAAATTTGAGTAGAATAAAATGGGTTAGAGGAGGATTCGTGTAAAAATGGGCGTTCAATGGTTGGTACTGACTCAGTGGGCCGAAGGCCCTATTTCTTTACTGTCTCTCTCTATGACACAAATCCTATTTTTATTTTCTCCAATTAATCTCCCTTGATGATGGGTCAAGAAGGACTTGTGCCTATTTTTTGGTTCCCTTAAATGGAGGCATTCTCTGAAGATTGCTGTTAAGCTATTACTTGTGTTTTTAGTTTGGTTCCTTCCTGCATATGCTAAATGTAGTGGTGATTGTGATCTTGTCCTGGAGAAAGCCCATCTCCGATCTGCTGGTTGTTAGCATTAGGATTTTTAAGCAAATTCTTTTTTTCTCAGTAATTTCCTGAACATCACTGCACAATACATCTCGAGGGTGGCCTGAGCTGTGCCTCTGATCAAGTTGCCACTATTTGTTGCAAAATACTGAAACGATAATATTACATCGAGAAGATTGAAGTCAATGCCATCCGTGTGTTATGTGTGTTGAGTTGCTTAAAGAACAGCCCCTGGTGATTTCAAATGACCAATACCAACTTCTACTAAGTTACAGCAGTTTAAATACTGGCATGGACAGTAGACAGTAGGAATAAACCAGTCACTTTTGGCTTGGGAGGTTGTGACCAGTGGGTGCCACAGGAATCGGTGCTGGGACCTGAGCTGTTCACAGTCCATGTCAATGGGAGGCTGAGGGGAGCGAGGACCAGATTTGCTGATGATACCAGGCAGGGTAGCAGTGTGGGTTGTGAGGAGGATACAGAGAGGCTTCAGGGGGATATGGACAGGCTAAGTGAACTGGCAAGGATGTGGCAGAGGGAATGTAATGTGGAAAAATATGGGGTCGTCCACATTGGTAGGAATAATAGAAAAGCAGAGTATGTTTTTACCTGGTGATAGATTGAAAGGTGTTGATGTCCAGAGGGATTAGGGTTTCCTTATGTAGAGTTAATGTACAGGTACAGCAAGCAATTGGGAAAACAAATAGAATGTTGGCCATCATTCCAAGAGAATTTGTGTACAAGAGGAAAGATATCTTGTTCCAATTACATTGAGCTCTGGAATAATGTTTACAAGTCCTGTCTGGATATACCTGCGATAGAGGGCATGCAGCAAAGTTTCACCGGGGATGATGGGTTCGTTGTTTGAGGAGAGCTTAAGCAAAGCAAGGCTGTACGCTGCACAATTTAGTAGAATGAGAGGAGATCTCATTAAAACATACAAGATTCTTGCAGAGCTTGACAGGGTCGTTGCAGAGATGATAGCTCCCCTGGCTGGGGTGTCACAGTCTCACACTATAGGGTCAGCCATTCAGGACTGAGATGGGAAGAAATGTCTTCACTCAGAGGGTGGTGAATCTTTGGAATTCTCAACCCAAAGAGGGCTGTGGAGTGCTCAGTCACTGAGTATGTTCAAGAGATATGGTTTTCACGCAAGAAAGTTGTGTTGAGGTAAAAATCAGCCATAACCATACAATATTTTCTGATACAGTACAGCTTTAAAATGGCCTGGGGAATTATCCCCCTGATGTGGTCTGCATTTTTTACATCATAACCCAGAATTTCTGATTCCTTCAAATATTGATGCTCATTGTGATGAACGTCAGACATTTAGTGAACAGTCAAATTGACATGGGACACAGGAACCAGAGGAAGATAATAATCCAGATTATCGTTTTACCTGTAATATCATGGAAAATTATCCCAATTTGTGTTCAACTTTTTTTATCTTTCGGAATGTGGGCATCACTGTCAATGCCAGCATTTATTGCCCATCCCTAACTGCCCCTGAGAAGGTGGGGGGTGAGCTACCTTCTTGAAGCATTGCAGTCCTTCTGGCGAAGGTGCCCCCACAGTGCTGTTGAGGAGGGAGTTCCACGAATCAGACCCAGTGACGATGAAGGAATGGCGATATATTTTCAAGTCAGGCTGGTGTGTGACTTGGAGGGGAACCTGCAGGTGGTGGTGTTAACCTGCACCTGCCGCCCATGTCCTTCTTGGTGGCAGAGGTCACAGTTTTGGGAGGTGCTGTCGCAGTAGCCTGGGTGAGTAACTGCAGTGCATTTTGTAGACGGTGCACACTGCAGCCACTGTGGCGGGAGGGAGTGTTTAGAGTGATGGATGGGGTGCTGATCAAGCGGCTGCTTTATCCTAGATGGCTTCAAGCTTCTAGAGTTTTGCTGGAGCCACACTCACCCAGGCGAGTGGAGAGTGTTCCATCACAGCCCTGATTCGTACCCTGTAGATGGTGGAGAGGCCTTGGGGTGTCAGGAGGTGAGTCATTCACTGCAGGGTGCCCAGCCTCTGACCTGCTCTTGAAGCTACAGAATCCCAGTGGCTGGTCAGGTTGAGTTTCTGGTCAGTGGTGACACCCAGGATTTTGATGAGGGGGTACCTGGTGAATATAATGTTTCCCCTATATGGTCCAGAGCTGTGCTTCCAGTCAGACCAATGGATCAAGGCCAGGCTCCAACAAAGATAAATGCAGTTTTGCCAGACTCTCTGATGTCCCATCACCATCTTTGTTCTGCTCCAATTCCACTCCATCAGTCTCCTGTTGCAGGAGGGACATATATGAAACAGCTGTTCTGCATCTGTTCCTTCTGGCACCTTTAGAGATACGGAGTTTCGTCTGAATTACAGTTAAACTGTTTACCAAATGCACCTTAGTATCTGATCAGGTCTGCTGGTAAAAGCTCCGACCTTGGTTGGAAACTTCCATTCGTGACCAAGAGTCGCACGCAAATCCTTCACATTCCCACATTTGCTAAATGGCACTTCAACTTCCACATACCTTTTCAGTTTCTTGCTTCTGTTTGTCTGTTTCAATATTTATCTACATTCCAACATATCTAGGAAAGATAAGAGAGAATAAAACAGAACATATATGAAGAAAGTGAAAGAAGTCAGTCAAATAGTGTTGGGTTGGAGTTGGACATATGTAACTGGTTAAAATATTATGAAATATTTGATGGACTAGTAAGAATGAACTGGAGGAAGGCCAGTTTAAGTGGGATGAGAATGAATCTAGCCCAGGAAATATGGAACCAAAAGTTAACAGGCCAAACAGTAGCCGAAGAATAGACCGCCATTAAAGAAAAGATGGTTCAGACACAGTCAGGGTGCATTCTCATGAAGGGTAAAGGAAGAACAAATCCAGAGCTCTCTGGATGACAAGAGAGATACAGAGGAACAAAAAGGCTGCTTATGACGAGTGCCGGGTTGTAGATATCAGTGAGAACCAGGCTAATTACAAAAGAATCAGAAGGGAAGTGAAAATTTAAGAGAAGAAAAGATTAGCTGCCAACATAAATGGAAATTCAGAAGTGTTCGATAGTAAGGAGGTAGTACATGGAGGAGTGGAGGCTATTAAGGACAAAAATAGGAACATGCACATGGATGCTGAGGGCAGTGTTGAGGTACTTCAGCAGGGAAGAGAGAGGTTCCAAAGTATTAGTGAAAGAGGAGGTAGCTGAGACACTGGATATGTTGAAATTTTACACTGTAGGGGTACTAGAGAAGTGGTTGAACTAAGAGTGGGTAAGTCACCAGGACGAGATGGGATGTATCCTAGGATTTGAAGGAAGTACAGGAGGAAAACATGGGGGTACTGACCATGATCTTCCAATGCCCTTTGGATACATGGGTGGTGCCAGAGGACTGGAGAGTGGTGAATGTTACTCCTTCGTTCAAAAACAGGAGTATGGGCAAACCCAGCAACCACGGGCCAGTCAGTTTATCCTCAGTGGTGGGAAACATTATAGAGACATTGATCTGGGACAGGATTAATCGAGAAAAGTGGATTAACTAAGGCCAGCCAGTGCTGATTCGAAAAGGCAAATTGTGGTTAACCAACTTGGTCGAATTTTTGGTGATGAAATGGAATAGAGTTGTTGAGTTAATAGGACTTGATGTGGTGTACAGGGACTTTCATAAGGCTTTTGATAAGGTGCCACATAACAGGCTTCTCAACAAAGTTGAAATACGTGGAATAAAAAGGACACAGATAACATGGATACAAAGTTGACCAAGTATCAGACAACAGAGGTCGTGATGGTTGGTTATTTCATGGTCCAGAGGAAGGTGAATGGTGTGTCCCCTGGGGATCAGTGTTGGGGCCATTGCTCTTTTCAACCTACATTAATGACCTATATTAAATCTTTGAAGTGCCAGACACTTGCAGATGGCATTAAACTTGGCAACATTGCGAATCATGAGATGGATAGTTCTAACATTGCAGCAAGATATTGACAAGCTGGTGAAATGAGCAGACGTGGAATAGCAAGTTTAATGTGGGCAATGTAGAACAATGAGCACTGTTCTAAAAGGGGTGCAGGAGCAGAAGGAGCTTGGGGTATGTGTGCACAAGTCATTGAGAGTAACAGCGAAGACTGAGAAAGTGATAAATAAATCACACATAGTTCTGAGCTTTATCAGTGGGGTATAGAGTATGCTGAGCCTTTATAAATCACTGTTCTAGCCCCAACTGGAGTATTATGGTGGAAGCAGCTCCATTGTGGCCTTTAAGAGGGAATTGGATAAATATATGGTGAAGAAAAAATTGCAAGGCTATGGAGAAAGGACCAGGAGGGATGGGATGGGAATAGTGAGCTGGCACTGATACAATGGGCTGAATGGCCTCCTTCTGTGCTGTAACCATTCTATGATACTACAACCGGATAATGATATAATAACATCAAAAACATAAGTGAAACGTTCTTTCCAAGAGCTAGCACTGACACAATGAACTAAATGGTTGTGTTGTACAGTGATGCAACTGGAAAAAGTCTACATGAGAATTAATAAAATTAGTGGTTAAAGTAAGAGAGATGATTAACACAGGGTAATACACAAAAGAGTTAACTTAGAAAATATAGAGAAGATGCAAAAGTGATTTGAAAGACAGAAAATGTCAAAAAAAGTTGACAAAGAACATGAACAGAAATAGTAACTAATTCTCTGAATGCAAATATGAATAGTTAAAGGAAGGCGAGAGACAACTATTAATGATGTAAATGGAGGTGAAGATTCTACCTTGGTCTTTACAGGTTTACGGTAGTTGGAAAGGATTCCAGATGCGGTGCATTTTTTTGGTAATGACAAATAAGAAAGGAGAAATGAAAACATTGATGAAACTCATAATGGAAAAGGCTCCATCGTCAGTGTATCTGGGCTTTCCACCAGAGTTACAGTAGCCATTTGAGCAGCCACTGAGGAAGTTGCAAGAGGTTGTGTCCAATAGCGAGTGCTCTAGGGCAGGGGTCAAATCACAGTGAGGGAGAAAGTTGGGAAACAGCCTTTGAGCTGGTGGTGATCAACACTGAGGAATTATGATAGGATAAATGGAGCAAAACTTCTTCCATCGATTGATGCAATATTATCATCATCATAAAAACACAAGGAGAGATCAGAAGAGTATTTTCTTGAAAAGTGTTTTCAGATTATGGACTGTCTGACAAGGAACAGTGCTGGAAACAGAATCCATAACAGCTTTTAAATGCTGTCTGTCTGGATAAGATTCACCACATTGTATCAATAACAAAACACTGAGAAGGTTCACCACATTGTATCAATAACAAAACACCGAGAAGGATTTTAATCTTTAGTTTATTATATTTAGGAAATGAAATATGTACTGGCACAAGAAAGGACTGTCACAAGCTTACTTTGCAGCATTCGATGCTCATTGCGATCAGCGTTTTGCAAAATAATGTGCTGAGGTTGCGGAGAAGGTATCTTACTGATATTGGTAATCATTAGCACAGTTAATGCACGGAAATGTGCATTTGGGAACAAGTTTTCCAGGATGTCATAAACCCAAACTGCAAAGATTGAAAATTTAGAAGCGTCTTTTGAGCATTATGATTGAGTTCCAATCCCGATCTCACTTCATGTGTTGAAACACAAGTTTCAAGAATTTATTTTATACATTCACAATGGTTCAGATCACTTGAGAATCTCTGGCAATGTGGAAGACCTCTCAGAGAAACACTATGTATGAGAGGGCAATTTTACACAAAGTGCAAATTATGCAGAGGAATGGCTACCAGGGAGCAATTAGAAGGTGGACTTTCCCTATCCCAAGTCCTAATGGCACTGATTCCATCAACTGGCATCCTCCAGTACCTCACGCAAATGGCCCGTCCTTATGTGTAATACTATACAATAAATGTCAATGACCTATTGACTGAGAGAATGGAGAGGGGCCATCCTGAAGTAACTTCTCTCACACATTCCAGCAGTAACCACTAGAAGTTCAAGAGTCTCATCTGATTTTCTTCCTTTACTACGGAGACACAGTGTAATTGTCATTATTTTAACCCAAATGTGATCAGCCATTCAGTGCAGGTGTAACTTCCTGGTTTACCTGGCTGAATATACCATGCAATGAATTTACCCAGGACTGCTCATACAAGACAATCAAACTGCAAAATCTTGCTGGCTTAAGTTGTGGAGGTAAAGCTCGGTTGAATAAAGGAATTCTCAGGAGACTGAGTTTAAATTCCTGCCTTAAGATGTTGGTGTTTGATAACATTAACCAATTTTATTCTTCTTGGCAATGTACTAGTGGCACATCAACATGGGTAGTCAAATGTCTCCACATACACGATGTCCATAGAATCGTAGAGTAATGCAGCACGGAAACAGACCCTTCGGCCCAACTGGTCCATGCCAACCAAGATGCCCATCAAAGCTAGTTCATTTGCCTGCGTTTGGTCCATATCCCTCTCAACCTTTCCTATCCATGTACCTGTTCAAATGTTTTATAAATGTTGTTATTTAACCTGTCTCAACCACTTCCTCTGGCAGCTCGTTCCATATACGCACCGCCTTCCATGAAAAAGTTGTCCCTCAGGTCCCTTTTAAATCTTTCCCCCTCGCCTCAAACCTGTGCCCTCTAGTTTTTGATTCTCCAACCCTGTGAAAAAGACTCTGTTCATTCACCCTATCTATGCCCCTCATTATTTTGTACACCTCACTCCAAGGAATAAAGTCCTAGCCTGCCCAACCTCTCCCTATAACTCAGGCCCTCGAGTCCTGGCAGAATTCCCGTAAATCTTCTTTGCACTCTTTCCAGCTTAATGACGCCTTTCCCATAACAGGGTATAAAACTGTACACAATATTCCAAGTGTGGCTTCACCAACATCTTGTACAACTGTAACATAACATCCCAGCTCCTATACTCAATGCCCTGATGAAGGCCAGTGTGCCAAACGCATTCTTCACCACCCTGTCTACCTGTTCACACCCTGTCCATGATGAGTGATGCTCAGATTAATGACGATGATGATAAAATTCCTCAAGAATAATTGCTCAGAATGTATTGGTATAGTATATGATGTGCATTTTGTGTCTTCACATACTGGCTGAAATCTTAATCCATTTTAAATTTCATTTTCCACATTCAGAATGTAAACTGCTAGGGCTGATGAGTGATTTGAAAAACTATTCACAAATATACATACAATTAAATTAAATTGCATTACCAAACAATACCAACATTTTCAGGTTTTTTTCTATTTTCAAATATTGATTTCAAACATAACAGAATACAAAGTGGTCAATGCTCAGTTTATTACTTTTGTTCACCATAGTTGCACAGTAAGAAAGACAAGATTATTTTTTAAAGCTATTAATAACCAGCGTTAATGTGTACAATTAACGCAAACATAAATTAGCGTGTCTTTCTTCCTAATATGTTAATTGCGCACCACGTCTTTCTAAAAAAAATTGCACCACATTCTGCCCACGGTCCACATTTGGCTTGTCGCAAGGCCACCAACTCTCCTCCTGCTGTGATGGTGAGTGTAGGATGGAGCAAACTCCTTCTCTTGGCGTTTTGGCATGGGGAGCTCGCTGTCTCCAACACTTGATCCAATGCACAAATGCTGGTATTTTGCTTCCAAAGGTTTTTAAGTACAAAATGGAAATGCTGTTTGAAGTTTCTTTAGGTACAGTAAATTACTTTTTAATTTCTGTGATGTGGCACTTGCTTAATGAACATAGTAGCTATCCTTGCCTAAATTGAACTGTTAACTCTCTTCACAGACACTGTCTGACTTGCCAAGTGTTTTCAGCATTTCCTGTTTTAATAAATGCAAGTTGCCACAGTTTACAACATCGAGTGACGGTGGATTGGTGAATGACCTAACCTTCTCATGTGGTGTGCGAGGGTTCCTTCCCTTCATATCTGCTGCCACACCCTGACCCCTCTGGCTTACTTTATTCGTATGAACATTGTGAGCAATGCCTGAGCTTAATGACAATCCCATTGTCACTACATTGTGACTCACTGGAAGTTGAAAGAGAAGCAGCAAATGACAGAGCTGAGAGCAAACTCTGGAAGTCGCCTTCAAAATCTAGCTTCAGGCCAATTAAACTGCATTGAGTATCACACCACACCTAACATCAATGGCAAGCGAGTGGAAGACCCTAGTTGTTTTCAGAAGCTGAGAGTCAGTGGCAGTTGTTTGTTGATTAAAGTATAAAGACCAACCTGTAACCATGTTTGTGGTGGCTTGGTGTTGGACATGTGGAACAGGGAATGGAAATGGTGGCTGTGGGGCTGGAGAAAGAGCCTAATGCAAATAGGAGGAAAATGAGGTTCAGGTTTTAACACCCACCAGTAAACATGGGAGAGAACAGTAACACTGGAACTTGGGTCATGTGTGTACTGTACAAATAACAGCCCAGGTGCCTCATGCTTGTTGATCCCGGTCCAAGAGTGGCTCAGATGTGGCCCTCAGCCAGTATATGGTCAAAGCAGACAGGCAATTAATAGATGCCTTTAAAGTCAATGCATTCATCACACATTGACTGTGAATAATTGACAGTCAGAGAAGCTACCTCTCCACAACTACATTGGAGCTGTATCAACATCAGTATCAGGATGAAACTGTCAAGCTGTAATTGTACCTTCCAGTGAGCAAAAATACAGCAGCACCGTCAGTTGCAGAAGGGTATCATTACTGTGTGCTGGGTTCTTTTATAAATATGACATAGGATTTATAAAGAAATTTAAAATTAGAACCAGATGTGTGACTTTACACCTGGTCCAATTATCCAGCCTGTCTCTCAAAGACTAAACTTGGTCTCGACTCTGTGTATCATCAGAGTTAGACCAATTCAGTGATTTTGGCTTCCAGCGGGCATCAGACAGAGTGGGCATCAGAGAAATGGTGCAATGGTGTGGTAGCCCAATCTCTGACCCACATTGCCTTCAAAAATGGCTCGCTGCTAATGGTGTTTAATTTACCATTATAACACTTACAACAGAACACAAAAGATTGGACCAGAAATGTCACCAGGGAGTGCATAAAATCTACATTCACCATTATGCCAACCAAAGCAGCGTTAGGGGTACTACAACTGGTCTCAACAGCTGAGAAACTAAAACCAGCCAGGGCTCTTGAACCTGATCACTGCCCCATCATCCCTGCTGGAAAATGTGTGTGTGTGTGTGTGTGTGTGTGTGTGTGTGTGTGAACTGCACGCCTTTTTCTGCACATGTGGGTGTGAATGATGTGCATGTGCATGCCTGCCTCTGGGTGCTTCTGGTGATAATAGCAACGGGCGTAGCTATCACTCTGCCCACATGGCTAACTGACCTCTATCAACACTCAGTGTTTATGCTCATCCGTGAAAAGTTGATATCCACGCAAGTTCTCAGAAGATAGGTGATCGTTACAAATATCTGCCTCAACACAGGGTCTGCACCTTCAGAACAAAGGATATGGAAGACTTGGAGGTGAAAATAACCTATCTTCACTCTCCAATAGGTATGCACAGTCCAACCAAGCTCCCGTTCCTCAGGGTTTCCTTCAAGTCTCCATTCTGGTGTGATGGTATCCTGGCAATGCTGTTAAGATACATTTCTGTTGGGTGTCTATGCCCAATTTCTAGTACAAAGGTTAAAATTTAGCTCATTAAATGTGCTGAATATAAATACAACTGTTACCAAAACCACATTTTATTAGTAGATTTGTCTATTTTTAATAGTTTTTATAAGCTCTAGGAGAGTTTACAGAGAATAGAAGGCTTATGTTGGAAGCTGGGAGTTACAGCTCATAGGGGTTCATAAAATAGCATACTCCATCATTGTACCATTTTGACCAACAGGAAATCCTGGTTCACATTGGTTAACAGAGATACTGAAGTTTGAGAAGTGTTTAGCATTAAATACCTGGAGGCAGTAGGTCTCTGTGCTTTACTGACGAAGCTCACTAATTTATGGAACAGCCAGGTTAAAATATGCAAGGACGATAGAGTATATTGCAGATTAAGGCAATAAATGGGATTATTTCAACAATGGACCATTCAATCTAATAGAATAGAAAACCATTTGCTTCAATGTTTGAAAGCATCTGAAACGCAGAATGTAAACCAACTGGGCTGTTTGTTGTCACAGTAACATTTAGCTTGCAAATGCTCATAGGCTAATAGCAGCTCCCTATCCCACCCTCAACCAATCCCCATTACTTTTTCCTCAATAAAGCTTTCTAACAGAGATCTTTGGTGAGGGCCACAGACTCTCCATTAGCTTGTCTGTAACAGATCACAAACTGAGTCAAGAAATATTTCAGTGTGATATCCTTATTCAGCCAGATGTGATCCTGATCCTGATCCAACAAAAGAAAATGAGCCACAAGCCAACTTCACTTAATATTTGAGTAGATTCTCTGCTCTACCAACACACATTTATGGATTCTAACTGCTGATTGATTTCTTAAAAAGAAAGTTGAATCCAAAATTGAAATCCCAGAAGCCTTAAATATTGTTGCCAAAACGAACTGTTCCAATGGATACACAGGTTCAACAGATACTGCAGGGACTACAGCTGCCAATCAACCCACAACATATAGTGCATCAACTTGTTACAGAGTGGGAAGGAACAGGAATTTGAAATTTTTGAACATTATAGCTACAAAACAGGTCTAAATTGTAAATGCAGGCTGGTGATTTACTTCTGATTAATGAAGGGTATACCATACGAAATGCTACATCTAACTGCATGATATACATTTTCTTACATGTATAGAAAAAAGCTACTTACAACTTCGAAAAACAAAAGATGCAACACACTGTTTGCCCACCTTCCAAAATAATAGTACAAAGCACAACTAAACTATTTCCTTAAGTACAATACTCAGGCTAGTCACTTGTAAAACCCGATACAACTTTTACACAAGAATTGTTTTTCTGAATTAAAGTTGTTTCAGTGAAGTATCTGTTAGACTTTATATTGAGATTTGACTTTTGATCTGGACATTATAGACACAATGGCAAAATATTCTAAATTTGACAAGGTCTCAAACAGGTACTCTTGCTTTCCTTGAATTTTAATGAATTAGTGATTCCTTTGGGAGCACCACTCTTTTTCTTCCACTACCCCACCTGAAAAAAAAAGTATATCAACATAAAATGGAGTTCCAAAAGTTTGAAGAGTGTGTGGCACGTGTGATACCTTCGGAAGGCAACTTGTGCAACATTATTCACCAAGAACCTTTGAGCATCATTGACCACAGGATTACAGAATGGTTACAGCATGGAAAGAGGCCATTTGGCCCTTTGCGTCCGTAACAGCTCTATGTCAGAGCAACCCAGCTAGTTGTTCTCCACATAGCCCTGCAAATTCTTCCCCTTCAGTTACTTATCCAGCTCCCTTTGAATCTGCCTCCACTACTTTCCCAGGTGGTGCATTCCAGACTCCAACCACTCGCTGTGTAACCAGGTTTCTCCCTATGTCAATTCTGGTTCTTTTGCCAATCACCTTCATTTTGTGTCTCCTAGTTCCTGACAAATGGGAACAGTTTCTCTCTCTCTTTCCTTACTCTGTCCCTACCCTTCATGAGTTTAAATCTCTCTATTTGATCCTCTCACAACCCCCTGTGTTTCAAAGGGAACACCAGTTTCTCAATTCTATCAATGTAACTACCTCTGGAATCATTTGGGTAAATCTCCTCTGCACCCTCTCCAAAGTCATAACTTTTTTTCTTAAGTGTGACACTCGGAACAGGACACAACATTCCAGCTGTGGTCAAACCAGTCTTTTATAAAATATGTACCATTCTGCACTGGGAAGTTCCCTGCGCAATGCATACATACACATGGGTTATAGTTCTTTACCAAATCAGTAAACCTCAGGAATGGAGTTGGAGAAGATAAACGCACTGATGATGAACAGACAGTTTGCTCCTGGACAGTTATTGGACCTTACTAGCTCCAAGTGGTGATTAGGGAATCTGAAACATTTCAAGAAAAATGTAAAGTATCTCTCCTTTTGCACGGTGCACTCTTCCAACTTCCAAAAAATGTTAAACATTACTCTCCAGTCAAGGTAAGATTTTTGGAACCAAGGGCTTTTCTTTGCACACAATAATACTGTTCTGTGGTCAGGTACCAACAGCTTCTCCCTTGGTTCTACTCATGGATTTGACTAAAATATTAGTGTTCAAGTGCGCACATTATGGGTTTGTTTGAGAATGCTGTACTAAGCACCTTCACTAAGTTCATGAAAAAAGATTATAATCTCAGCAAATGCAAATATACATTTGGCTGTTTTCATCTTGATTCTCAGCTAGACTCTGAGTCAAAAGTTATATATACAGAACAGATACCAGAATTACCATAGAACCATACAGCACAAAACAGGCCCTTCGGCCCACCGTGTTGTGCCATTCCAAAATTCACCTTCCAAAATCCTGGAATCAACAACTCAGATGGGCAGCGACAGTGGACACAGAAAACATTATTGCTCATAGCCAGTAAACACTGATAGATTACTTACAATGTGAAGCTGTGCTAAAGTGACTGGGTTAATATCTACTCTTTCTACTTCTGCCAACTTCACAGACTACACCACACTCTCCAATATGCTTCCATCCTCTCCTTAGGCTGCTAAACTCTTGCTGAATTACCATTCTACAGACGGTTCATAATCCACCAGCCCCACAACCCACCCACTTTATTGAAATGGCCATCATATAGATGCAAGGCTATTTAATTGTGAGGAGACTTGATAACTGAACCCAAGCCTGCCTGAACTCAGTGATGATGTCCAAGTTCCAAGCTGACTCACTGGATGGTGATTAGGGCTGAGAACCCCAGTGAATTCCTTCCTCTCATCTTCTTAGTTCAGCATTATTGCCCAATTAATGCTCCTACCATTGTCCTGGCTGAAATCAACAAACTCAGCAGAGACAAAAAGTAGAACCTGAATAATTCTGGTCTTTATGGCTGGCACCATGCTGGGCAGAACTGTTATCCCATGGAAAATGGCAGGCCATCAGATAATCAGAGCCTGAAAGTAATGAAAATGGGGTGAATGGGGAATGAAGGCTGATCAATTCCAGTACCAGTGTGTACGTGTACCAACAGCCATATTAGTTGAATTATTAGGGATAACAATTCCAAAATCAGGGTAATTATTGTAAGTGTAAGAATGTCCACATCAGGGTAATTAATGGAAGAGCACCAATACAAAAATTGTGGGAATTATTGGTGCTGTATCACGGACAGTATCAGTATAATTATTGAAAGTGACTTAATGGCAGCATCAGGGTACTTATTGGAAAGTCTCAATGACAACAAAAAAGTAACTATTGAAGGTGTATCAATGTCTATATTGGGATAATTATATGAACTACATTGATGCTAATATCAGAATAATTATTAGAGGTATACCAGTTTGAGTTTCACGATAATTACTGGTGGGACAACGATTCCAATATCTGGATATTTACTGGAAGTAAGTATCAACAGTGCAATTTCTGCAGACCTGTCAATGCCCGTGCCAGGATTTTTATCAGGTGGTATCAATATCAAGATAATTATTGGAAATGTGTCGATGGCAATCATCAGGCCATATCAGAGTAACTAGCAGAGGTCCAGCAGTGCCAGTATCAGGGCAATTATCAGAGCTGTAAAAATGGCAATATCAGAGGAATTATTTGAAGTATATCAAAGGCAATATATTCAGACCATTACTGGAGCTGTATCAATACCAATATTACAGAAAATTATTAGAAATGAATCAATATCAGGTTACTTACTGGACATGTATTGATTTCCCGAGGGTGGATTTGGAGAGGATTTTTCCTCTTGTGGGAGAATTTAGAACAAGGGTCCACTGTTTAAAATAAGTGGTTACACATTTAAGACATGGATGAGATGAACTTCTTCCTCTCAAGGGCTGTGAGAACTTAAGGAAGAAAAAGTGGTGAAAGCAATCTTTTACTATTTTTCAGGCTGAGTTAGATGCTTGGAAAGCAAGGGGCTGAAAGTTTACTGCAGGCAGATGGAAGTGCAGAATTGAGGTTACAATCAAATCAGCCACAATCTTGTTAAATGCTGGAGAAGGTTTGAGAAGATGTGGTTTAATCCTGCCCCTAATTGATAGGTTCACAACAGCAACATCAGGTTAATTGCTGAGTTTAAATGCCATTCGCACAGTAAGATTTGGAGATGGGTGGCACTGTGGCGCAGCTGGTAGAGCCACTGCCTCATAGTTCCAGCGACCCAGGTTCCATCCTGACCTCTGGTGTTGTCTGTGCGCAGTTTGCACATTCTCTGTGACTGCAGAGGTTTCCTCTGGGTGCTCCGGTTTCCTCCCACATCACAAAGAGGTGCAGGCCGGTGGGTTAATTAGCCACTATAAATTACCCCTGGTGTGTAGGTGGGTGGTAGAATCCGGGGAGAGTTGATGGGAATGTGGGGAGAATAAAATGGGATCAGTGTAAATGGGTGGTTGGCACAGACCTGGTGGGCCGAAGGGCCTGTTTCCATGTTTCAAAGGCAACGCCAAGATAATTACGGATGTGAAATTAATGTCAGCATGAGGTTAAGTGTTAGTGCTGTATCAGTTGGCAATATCAGGGTGCACCAATGATAAATTCAGGGTTATTATTGGAAGTGTATTACTGCCAATCTCAGTGGAATTAATTACAGAATTTGTATCAATACCATATGAGGGTAAACATTGGCCGCGTAGCACTGGCAAAATCAGGATAATTATTAGAAGCGTATCAACAGCCACATTAATCATTTCTAGTATTACGTTAATTATCAGAAGTGTATCAGTGCTAGTATCAGGTTAATTACTGGGTGCTCATTTCAGTATAATTATCAGAAACGTGGCAACCCCAGTTTCACGAAACGTTTTGGAGCTGTATCAATTCCAATAGCAGGATAATGACGGGGGGCATATCAATGCTAATATCAATATAATTATTGGCAGTGGACCAATGACAACAGGGTGATTATTGGAAATGCACCAATGCCAATATCAGGATAATTTAACAGAGCTGTATCAACTTCAATGTCAGTACAATTAGTGCAAGTCATACCAGTTCAATTATTGGGATATCAATTCTAATATCAGGGTAAATATTGAAAATGCATCAATGCTCATACCTGGGTAACTATTGGGGGAAGAGCATCAATGGAAAAATTCGGGTAATGATTGGAACTGCATCACTATCAGTATCGGTACAGTTAATGAACATGAATGTGCTTTAGTGCTAACATCACAGGTATTACTGGGAGTGTATTAATGGCAATATCAGGTAATTATTGGAAACATATCAGCGCACTGGAAATCTGCCAACACCAATCTCCGGGGACACTTCAGAAAGTAAAAACATGATCATTATTGAAAGAGTATCAATATTTATACCAGGGAAAGTGTATGAGCTGTATCAATGTCAACATCAGGGTTAACCCTGTGGCTGGGTTAATACCAATATCAGTGCAATTACTGGAGCAGAATCAATGCTGAAATTAGAATCACAGGAACATACAGTGCAGAAGGACATGAGTCAGCCATTGTGTCCATGCCAGTCGTAAATTGAGATTATTCCCACTTCCCACACTGGGCCCACAGCCCAGCAGCCTCTTCATGTGCTTTTCCAGGGGAGGGTTTCTGCTCCCGTCATCCTTTCAGGCAGCGAGTTCCAGATGGCCACCACTCATTGGGTGAAATATGTTTCCTCAATACTCCTGTAATCCTTCATTAATTTCCCATTGTTACTGACCTCCTTGCTAAGGGTAAGAGCCCTTCTTGTTTACTCTGTCCAGGCCTCTCAATTTCAAACATCTTGATCAAGGAAAGTAACCCCAGTTTAGTCAGTCTTTCCTCATAACTCGACCTCCCCAACCCTTGATGAATCCCCTCTGCACCCTCTCCAGTACTATCACACCTTTCCATTGTGTGGTGACCAGCCCTGTCCCCAGTGCTCCTGTGTGTCCTCACTACCGTTTTGTACAGTTCGAATATAACCTCCCTGCACTTATATTTTGTGCTTCAGTCAGTAAAAGCAAATATTTATTTGTTCACAGGACGTGGACGTCTCTGACAATGGCAGCATTTAACATCCATCTTTAATTGCCCATGCCTTCTTACCTAGCTCACCAAGCTGTCCTGCTACCTTCAGTGATTTGTGGATATGCACTCTAAGATCCCTCTGTCCCTCTATACTTCTTAGTATCTCACCATTTACTGTGTATTCCCTTGCCATGTTTGCCCTCATCACGTTTACCCCACACTTCTCCAGATTGAATTCCATTTGCCACCTAACCAGTCCATTGATATCTTACTGTAGCCTCAAACTGCGGTCCTCACTGGGAATTTTGGTGGTATCAGCAAATGTCTCAATCGAGTGTGTTGGCAGTGTATGTCAATGCCACTGTCAAGAAAAATTATTGAAAACAAATTAATATCAAGGTAATTTCTGAATGTATAAAAATCTCAATATCAAGGAGGTAATTAGTAAAACCATTTCAATGACTATATCAGGGCTTTTACTGGAGCTATGTCAGTGCATTAATCTCAGTATTAGGGTACTTATTGTAAGCATATCAATATCAATTGGGTATTTATAGGAAATGTATCAATGGTAATATCTGGATAATTATTAGAAGTACAGCAATGGCCATATCAGTTATTACTGAACTACATTGTTACCAAATTCAGGGTGAATATTGGAACTGAATGAATGCCAAGATCAGGTTAACTATTTTAGTTGTGTCATTAGCAACATCTGGGCATTAATTGAGGCACATCAACGCCGTTATCAGGCAGACTAATAAATCAGTCCCAATATTAATATCAAGTGCATCAATTCTATGGACAGAAAAATGATTGCAAGTGAATTGTAATTATAAGGCAATTATTGAAAGCATATAAATGGCAATACCGGGGATATTACGGGGCTGCACCAGCAACACCAACAAAGTGCACAGATGTCGGTGGTATCATGGTTTTGTTTTTGAATGTCAGCATCAAAATCCAAGCTGCATCAGTACTAATATCAGGTGAATTTATTGGAAGTGTATCAGGGTTACTACTGTGAATGATCTAATGGCAATATCTTGGTAATTATTGAAAGTGGATCAATGGCAAAACCAGGGTTATTACTGGGATGCATCACTACTAACGTAAAGGTGAATAATGGAAGAGATAATGATAATATCAGCAGAGTTATTATGCCAATACCAATACCAGGTTAATTATTGATTGTGTATCTGCCAATACAATCATAATTATTGGAAGTCAATCAAAATCAATATCCATGTAATTATTGTGCTATTATGCCATTATCAGGCTAATTACTAAAACTAAATCAATGTTGATATCAGAGTAATTATTGGAAGTCAATCAATCACAAAAGCATGACAATTATTAAAACTGAAACAATGTCATGAGTGTAATTATTGAATAGAACAAATGACAATATCAAAGTAATAATTGGGAAAAATAAGTGCCCTTATCAGGCAACTACTGTAAGTTAATTGATGCCAATATTAAAGTAATTGCTGGAAGTCAATCAACATCAATGTCAAGGTAACCACTGAATGTGAATCAATGTTGATATTAAGATAATTGGGGTAAATGATGGCATGCTAGCACCATTTTCAAGCACATAGGGATAATTATTGCAGATGTGATAATGCAATTGTGAGATAAATTATTGGAAGCTAATTAGTAAATATCATGGTAAAAAGTGTATCATTGCCTTTTTCAGGCAAATGTGAATCAAGTGCAGTACCATGGCAATTATTGAAAGCATATCAATGGCAAAACCAGGTCTATGACTGGACTACATCAGTACCAATACCAAGGCAGATATTGGAACTGAATCAATCACAACATCAGTGCAATTACTGGGCTGTATCAAAGTGAATATCAGGATAATTATTATTGGGCTGTGCTAATGCTAATAAAACAGTAACAACTGGAGCTGTGCTACCAGCCAAAATTAGGGAAATAATAGTAGGTGTGTTAAAGCCAGTATCAGCCTATTTCTTGGAGTTACAGTAATACTAGTATCAAGGTCATCATTGGGCTTTTTGAATGCCAATGTTAAGATAACATGAGCCGCATCAATGCCAATATAAGCATTTTCTGGAAGTGAATTAATGGCAACATGAGGATAATTACTGAGGATGTATCAGTGGCAATATTAGTTAAATAGTGGAAGTACAACATGCAAATACCAGGGTAATTGTTGAGCTGTTTTAATACCAATATCAGGATAAACACAATGCCAACATCAGAGTCTGCACCAAAACCTAGATCAGCATACTTACTGGAAGTGCATCATTGGGTACATCAGGATAACTGTTGAAGCTGTATGAATACCAGATTATTAAAACTACATCAATAGCAATACCAGAATGACTATAGGCTACATGAGTATCAATATCAGAATGAATATTGGAAGTGAATCAGTTATCATTGACTGAATGATACTGCACTGTTTGACTGTGAATATCAACATTATTAATTAGTGAATCAATATCAAAAATTGGGCAATTTTGGGCTGTATCGATGCTAATATCAGGATAACTACTGGAGCTATATCAATGGTGTTATCAAAGTAATTATTAATAGTATATCTTTGGCAAACTCAAAATTATTATTTACCAATATTAATGCTGACATAATCACTAGGCTGGATCAGTATTAATAGGGCAATATCAATGTAAGAGTTGCATCAATGCCAATATCAGGTTAAGTAATGGAGGTGTATCAGTGTGAGATAACATTCTGGGAGTAACAGGACAGAAGAGCTCGGGTACATGAATGGAATTCTCAATATTATAAATAGGGATATAGAGAACAAAGACCAATCAGTGAAAGGCTTCTGTTATTAATACAGATACTAAGGCTCAATTCATTAAAGCACAGGTTACAAAGAGTTTTCTAGGGGCAGTCTATGATGAAAGTACAGAAAAGTATGAAATGGTTTTAATACGTTGAAGTGAAAGAAGCTATTTCAACTGGCAAGCAAGTTAGTAAAGTGGGCATAAATTTAAGATAATCATCAAAATAACAAAGTCTTTAGAATTTCAAAGAGCTGGCAGAGGCATGATAGACCAAATTGCCTCCTATTATGCTATGTCTTTTGTTGATTCTCCACATTATGTCAGAATCAGGCTGATCACGACATTAATGGAAAATTCAGGATGATTAGTGGATCAAATGTTTGTATTGGTATTATTAATTCATCTAATTGGGACATTTACTAGAAACATACAGTGTCAATATCAGGGTAAACAGTGCATGCAATTAAATACCCATACTGTGGTATTATTGGATCAATTTACAGATGAGTACCAGGCCAATTATTTGAAATGAAGACCTACTTATCAAAAGAATTATTGCATGTGTATTGATGCTTGTGTCAGAGTAATTATTTGATGGGTTGAAATGACAATGTTTAAACTAAAGAGATGACAGTATTGGTGTAACTATTTGACAAATTCCAGGGTTATCTTATAACTAGCTCCTGCCCATGGCACTTTTATGGTTGGACAAATGCTTCTGATGAATACAAAGAACTTAGAGAGAGACATGAATACCCTCTTTCTGTGCTAGGCAGCAAAAATATATCAATGGAGAGGAGGGAAGAATGTTTCAATACTGGACTCTGAAATAACCTCTGGTAAAATCACTAATAAGAACATAAGAAATTGCAGGACTAGGCCATTCAGACCCTTGTGCCTGCTCTGCCATTCAACAAGATAATATAAGATCTCTAAATAAGATCTCTAAACATTAAAACAAAAGTTTGAAATGGTTTTCTTTGTGGAGCAACTCAAAAACAGAAGTATATCATGATCCCAAGTACGATGAGCAAATTATTTCACCTAAAAGTCTGACCCCCTGTTGCAGCTGGTGAGGCACTCATTTGATCCCTTCCCTCTGGCACATTTACCAAAGAAAACTCCGAGTAGTTTGAGTTGCCCTGCCGGACCCTTAGGTTCACCTGTCCACCGGCACTGTCACTGAACGATGGGGTCATTTCTCCTCCAGTAGCTGAGAACCTAGAGTCTTGACCGAATGTGCCCATATGGTGATTGTTGTGAGCTGGTGGCTCCTCTCGCTTTTTTTGTGAGTTAACCTGCTCTATGAAATCTGGCGGTGAAGAGATGGTGTTGTTGCTTGTTATGAAAGCAAAAGGATGCTGGGATTCACCAACTAATAAACTGTACTGGGACTTTTGTGTTGGTAACCGCAAAGAAGAACCCACTTCTGGTCTGAAGCCATGCTGGGTAACCATTGTGGCAAAAACCTGTCGCTCTAGAGAAGAAAACAGAGGTGGCATCTGAAGACTTCCAGTTAGGGGCTGAGTTTCAGTCTCATATGCAAGTCCTTGCTCACTTGAATAGCTATCATTGTGGCAAGTCCTTTCCAAAGCTTGTTGGAGGAACTTCGAATATTCATGGAGCATGTTACAGTTGTCTGCAGATGCTGGCTGTGAACTTTCACTGACTTGCTCCAATGGAGGCACATTTGAACTGTCGGTAGAGCTTACAGTTATATTTGAAGCAACTTGGGTATCACTGACAGAAAATGGAACCTGCCCATTTGCCTTGTTAGTGTAGTGGTCCAAGAGAGTCTGAAGAACTTCATCAGGAATTCCACTTTTGTCCTGACTGCTTTTCAGCTCAGTGTTGCCGGGCTGCACCAACATGGATGTGCCATCGCTGCTTTCACTTACAGTAGTGGTAACTGCCTGTGTTACAGCTGGTTGGGTTGCAATCTGGCCTACAGATAAGGCAAACTCTCTGCTGGTACTGTTAGGCCCTTGCAAGAATCGCTTCTTCTTAACAAATTGCATTGCATCATCGTAGTTGCTGTGGCTTCCTCCGGGCTTGCGTGAGGCATCCTGACCCTGATCAGTATTCTGGCCCTCGATGACCAGGAGGTCGGGGTTGCTTCCCATTGCGTAGGTGTACTTGGTGACTTTTGTGGCATCGAAGTTGGTAGAAACTGGCAAGGTCTGATTCAGTTGTTCTGTTGTCTTCTGAGTTTTGTTTGAGCTTATCTTCTTCAGAACAAGCTTTGGTGGATGCAGATTCTGATATGTTTCCCCTAGATGATCACTACCGTGTGAAGAATGTGCACTTATAAGTGAGGACTGCTCCACTTTATACTCATCCTTTACCTTCAAGTTGCTGGTGTAATACTCTATACAATCTCTCTTGTTCAAGTTAACACCTGCTGGACTACCAGTCTCCTCTTTATTAGAAATTTCCAATTCCAACTTCTCTGCAGTTTTGAGCTTTTTTGTTGTTGGATTAATGACATCCTTCTGGGGTGACAACAACCTGTTTTCTGTACTGATGGCAAGTATAATTGGCTCAGTTTTCACTGCTGGGATTTTGTCAGGAGCTTTCCCTTGACTTTCACGGCACATTCTTCTGTGTTTAAGCAAACGATCAGTTCTAGAAAAATACTGCAAGGAAATGCATCAGAGAGAATTAATGTCATTATTGTTTATTAGGTTATGATTAAATCAATAATGGACATGAAGGTGTACATTCATTGTGGCCATAAGCATGTTAAAGTTTGGGCACCAAATATTAACTAAAAATTTACAGGATGGATTAAGACCTCCATAAGCTCGAACTGTTCAACCACTAACATAGACTAAAGCATATACATTTTGAATTTAATGTTGTCTGTTTACGATTCCAACTTATGACAGCAGATATAGTGTAATTCCTGATTAATTTAGCGGTTGATCTTAACTGTTCCTGCCAAGTATGAAACGGGTATGCAATGGGCAGGGTGGCTATTTTAACCCTACTGATTTTCCAAGAAAACAGCTTCATATCCACTGCTACCTGACTCGCCTGGTGGAAACAGCTACACTTAACCCTTGGGTATAATTTTCCAACTGTGTTTCCAGCAGAGGCCTCATCTGTTGATGACACACTGGAAATTTGGACATGTGTACTGTAAAATGAAACAGTCAGAAAATGATACACCAAGGCCACCCAAGCTTCTGATTTGAACTTCAGATTCTGTAGGCTCCTGCTTGGCAGAACACTATTGAAAAATTACAACCAGTGTAAATTCCCTTCAAGAAACAAGAAAGTGTGTGTTGCCTGCATGGAATCAGTTAGCAATGCACTGTGTAACGTGTCACTGAATTGCACTGGTCATTAGAGTTCATGGTCTTTTCTCAGTCTGTGATGTGTTAATTGAACTCAGCTGTTAGCATTGGAGCAATGACAACCTGCCCTTTCTTACTCTTGTGTTCTACCCAGTAATTCTTGCTGGAAAGTGCAAGGGAATGTCACAGGGTTGAGAGTGACAATGAGGCCATACACTTTAAAATATTCTGATGACGTTCATTATATAGGCTCACACATGAAAATGGTAACTTTAGCAAGGAACTTGTGGCATCTGTGGAACTGTATACCAGTAAAAAGTAATGGCGACAGAATGGGAAGAGTTAATACGAGCAAGTTGGTGAGGGGGAGGGGGGGGATGGCCTGTTTTACTAGAGAAACAAAGGAGTGCAGATGCTGGAATCTAGATGAAAAACACGATGATGCTGGAGGAACTCAGCAGGCCGGACAGCATCCGTGGAGAAAAGCAGGCAGTCAATGTTTTGGGTCAGGACCCTTCTTCAGGACTGAAGATAGGAAAAGGGGAAGCCCAATATATAGGAGGGAAAAGCAGAGCAGTGATAGGTGGACAAAAGAGGGGAGGCGGGGTGGGCACAGGGTGGTGATAGGTAGATGCAGGTAAGAGATAGTGATAGGCAGGTGTGGGGGAGGAGGGGAGAGCAGGTCCACCAGGGGATGGGTCAAAGGTAAGGAGAGAGAGGTAGAAAGAGGCTAGGAATGTGGCAGTGGAAATTCCAAGCGCAAACTGGAGGAACAGCACCTCATTTTCCATCTTGGAACCTTGCAGCCTAATGGCATGAACATTGAATTCTCCTACTTTAAGTAATCCCCACCCCCTCCACCAACGCCCCCCCACCCCCACCACGCCTCTTCTCTTCTTCCCTTTCCCAGCCTCTTTTTTCCTACCTTTTTTTCCTCTCTCTCCTTACTTTTGACCCACCCCCGGTGGACCTGCTCTCCCCTCTTCCCCCACACCTGCCTATCACTATCTCTTACCTGCATCTACCTATCATCGCCCTGTGCCTACCCCGCCTCCCCTCTTTTGTCCACCTATCACTGCTCTGCTTTTCCCTCCTATATATTAGGCTTCCCCTTTTCCTACCTTCAGCCCTGAAGAAGGGTCCTGACCCGAAACGTTGACCGCCTGCTTTTCTCCACGGATGCTGCCTGGCCTGCTGAGTTCCTCCAGCATCATCGTGTTTTGGCCTTTTTTACTATGTGGATTCCATGCAAGAGTCAGCAATTTCAGAAGAGGAAAGGAAACTTGAGGGTGGGGTTAAAGGAATAAAGTATGCAACTGATCTTACTCATTATCTTTACTTATCCATATTCAATTTTTGCAAGAAGGATATATTAACCATAAGTCTGGATGAGAATCTTGGATGAAATTTGGAATCAAACTATGATTTGGATGAGAATGTACAAGGCATGGTGAGTAAGCTTGCAGATGACACTAATATAGGTGGCATCATAGACAGTGAAGGTGGTTATCAAGAATTACGGGGGGGGGGGGGGGGGGGGAATCTTGATCAGCTGAGTAAGTGGGCCTAAGAATGGCAAATGGAGTTGAATTCAGATAAATACAAAGTGTTGCATTTTGGAAAGTCAAATCAAGGTAGGACTCTCACAGTAAACGGTAGGGCCCGGGAGTGTTGTAGAACAGAGGGTCCTTGGAGTTTAGGTACATGGTTCCCTGAAAGTGGAGTCACAGGTAGGCTTTTGGAACACTGGCCTTCATCAGTCAAGGCATTGATTATAGAAGTTGGGAGGTTATGTTGCCGTTGTATGATATGTTGGTGAGGCTGCACCTGGAGTATCGTGTTCAGTTTTGGTCGCTCTGCTGTAGGAAAGATGTTATTAAACTGGAAAGAGTGCAGAAAAGATTTACAAGGATGTTGCCAGGACTTGAGGGGCTGAGTTATAGAGAGAGGTTGGACAGGCTAGGTCTTTATTCCTTGAAGTGTAGGAGACTGAGGGGTGATCTTCTAGAAGTGTATAAAATCATGAGGGGCATAGATAGGGTGAATGTACTCATCTTCTTCCCAGGGAAAGGGAATGAAAAACTAGAGGATGTAGATTTAAGGTGAGAGGGGAAAGATTTAATAGGAACCTGAGGGGCAACTTTCTTTTTTTACACAGAGGGTGCTATGTATATGGAATGAGTTGCCAGAGGAAGTGGTTGAGGCAGGTACAATAACAACATTTAAAAGACACTTGGACAGGTACATGGAAAGGAAAGGTTCAGAGGGATATGGGCCAAACACTGGCAAATGGGACTGGCTTAGATGGGCACCTTGGTCGGCATGGACCAATTGGGCCGAAGGTCTGTTTCTGTGCTTTATGACTCTAAGTATTATCTACCAGAAATTTATGTTTTACATTTCACTGAGTTGGCATAAATACAAACAGCTGTAATTAATTTATATTTTCTTTCTCACAATTTATTTCTTTTTTCCTTCTCCGATGACGCGGAAGCTTGAGGAGGTAGTGTTCCAGGAACGTTAACTGTCCTACTGTAGCTCAGCCAAGGTATACATGCAAGTCAAATATATTTCTGGTGTACATACATTGCCTTCATTTTGTTTGGCTAACATATTTTCAGGAAAAGAATTGACCTTTAACTTGTGCAAATACATAGTTGGTCCTATCAAGGAACTTTGATACTAGTTGCTTATGTATCACATGGAGCTGGTAAGGTAGTCTGACAGAATCAGAGGCATTGGATGATCTCCAAGGCTGCTGTGGAATCACAAAGCCCAATGCAATACTTAGAAATATTCTGGGGTGCACAGAGTTCCGCATTGGAGCAATTCTCTCCTTGTCTTAAGGGAACATATCAACTGAATTAAAAGTTAACTAAAAAAATTCACTGTGTTCTTGTCACTTTTTAAAATATGTCATATAGGAGAGAGCATTAAATAGTAATAGAGAACCATTAACATCACTTTGCTGCCATAATAGAGCGCCGTCAGACAATATTTCTATTGGTACTGTAATACAGTAAACCTTGAAAGTACTTACATTGCTGCTTAATGTGGTACCTTATAATAACATTTACACTGCTGCTGTCATATAGCACCTCCCAGCAATATTTGCATTCTGGCATAAGACAGCACTGACTGGTGATATTTGCATTGAATGATACAGTTTAGCAATACTTACATTGCTGTTGTAATGCAGCATCTTTTGACAATGCATTGTTGTTACACTCTAAGCTTTTGGCAGTATCTGTATTGCTGTTGTGGTATAGTCTCTTTTAGCAATATTTGGATTGCTAGTAATAATACAGTATATTTCAGCAATATTCACACTGTTAGAACAGTTTCTCAGCAATATTTTGATTCCTGATTTTACACTGCATCTTCTAGAAGTGTTTGCATTCTGCTGTAATACAGCATCTTTCAGCAATGTTTGGATTTCAGGACCTTTCCACAAAACATGCACTGCTGTTACAATACTGTATTGGCAATAGTACACTGCTGCTGTAACACAGAATTTTTCTGCAATATCTGCATTGCTGCTGTTATATAGTACCTTGCAGCAATATTTGCATTGATGTTGCAGTACAGTTACTTTTAGCAATATGTGCATTCCTGCTGGAATACTGTATCTTCCGACAATATTTGCATTGTTACTGTAACAATAACTACATAATATTTGTCTTGCCATTGGAAAGTACCTTCTGGTAATATTTTCACTACTGTTGCAATACCCCACCTTTTGACAAAATTTGCACTTATGTAATAAATTTTGCTGATAATGGCATTGCTGCTGCAATACAGGATATTCCTGCAAAATCTGCATCGCTGTCATGAAAAAGTAACATGAGCCAATATTTGCACTGCTGCTGCAATGCAGCATGCTGGCAATTTGCCCTGCTGTTGTAGTGCAGTACCTTTCAGGAAGATTTGCATTGGGGCTGCAATACAATATTTGTATTTTCTGAGGAGTTACCAAATGGAATTGAATGTTATGCAATCATCAGTGAACATCCCCACGTGGATCATCTATTCGGCACCTCTGGCTGAACATGGCTGCAATATTTCAGCCCTGTCTTTTTCACTTACATGCTGGGCCCCACCATGGTTGAGGATGAGGATGTTCTTGGAACCTCCACCTCCCATTAGGAGTCTACCACTGTCCATGACAAAATGTGGCAGGGCTGCAGAGCTTGGATCTGATCCATTCATCGGGAGTACTTATCTTTGTCTTTTGCATGCTGTTTTTGCTGTTGAGCATGCATGTAGTCCTGTGCTGCAGCTTGTACCTTATTTTTAGATATACCTGGTGCTTCTTGGCACATCTTTTTGCACTCCTTATTTAACTAGGGGTGGTCCCCTAGCTTGAGAGCAATGGTAGAGTAAGGGGTACGCTGGCCATGAAGTTACAAGATCGTTCTGGTGTACGTTTCTGCTGCTGTTGTTGACCCAGTTTTGAGCTCCCAGATCCATTCTGAGTCTACCACATTTAGTACAACTGCAGTACCGTACAACACGAAGGAGGGAGTGAAGATGGGACTTTGTCTCCACAAGGACTGTGTGGTGGACACTCCTACCAATGCTATCGTGAGGGGATGAATCTGCAACATGTAGAATGGCGGGGATGAGACTGAGTAGGTTCATCCGCATGGTGGTTTGCTTACTACCTGCTGCAGACCCAGTGTGGCAGCTACATACCTCAGGACTCAACCAGCTCAATCCACGGTGATGCTCACTGTTGAGGTCATTTATCTTGAGTACATCCTATGCCCTGTTATTTTTGGTGCTTCTTCTGAGCATTGTTCAACAGAGAAGAGCACTGATTCATCAGTTGAGGGAGGACAGTAGATAGCAATCGGGAGGAGTTTCTTTGCCCATATCTGACCTGATGCTACGAGACTTCATGGGATCTGTAGTCAATTTTAAAGACTCCAAGGGCCTCCCATCTCTATAGCACTATACTGCCACCCCTAGTGGATCTGTCATGCTGTAATGCAGAACCTTCTGGCAATATTTATACTACTGCTGAAATGAAGCATATTTTTGCATTATTTGCCTTACTGTTACAGTTGTAACCTTTGGAAATATTTCCTTTGCTACTGTAATGCAGTTACATTTCATGATATTTGCATTACTATCATTTACACACATTCCTGGACACTGTTGCTATCATATTTCTTCTGGCATTATTTACGTTGCCATTCTTATACTGTATTCTTAGCAGTAAAAACAGAAGATGGTGAAAACACTCAGCAGGTCAGGCAGCATCTGTGTAGAGAGAAACAGCATTAATGTTTCAAAGATCCTTTGTCAGAGCTGGGAAAGAGAGAGAACATTAATAGTAAGTTGCAGAGATGGTGGGGGGACAAATGGAAGCCAGGGCTGCTGTGAGGATACATTGTAGAGGTCATCCCGTCGATGGGTTAATGGAGGCAGTTAGAGAGAGAAAACATGGAACTAAAGCTAAGTAATGAGGGCAGTTAGAGAGTGAGAATGCAGACACAGTAAATGCATGAAATACAGTACAGGGCTGTGGGACATGCTCAGCAGGTCAGGCTGTCCTAATGGAGAGAGAACAACTGAGACAGATGAGTTGCAACTGAAATGGCCAGTTCTGATACAGACAGAGAGAGCAAGTTACCCTGAAGTTGTAAAATTTGATATCGAGTCCCAGACATGTTGCAGCCTTCCAGACTTGTATCTAATTCCACAACTGAAGGTAACGCCGTTCCCTGCCTATATCAGAATGGCCAGGTTATCCATCTTGGTGTTGGCTCAGTTTCTCTTTCTCCATTAGTGCAGCTTGACCTGCTCAGCATGTCCTATAGCCTTGTAATTGGCAGCTTTTCACATTCTAGTGTCTGCATTTCCACTCTCTAAATGCACTCATTGCATAGCTTTTGTTCGTTTTTTTTCTCTGCCTCCATTAACCCATTAACTGGATGATGTATGCAATAACTCTGGTCTCACCCTATCAGAGATATTCCCTCTGTCCTACCACACCCCATCTTCTCTGCAAATGAAAACTAACTTATCTTTCTCTCTTTCTCAGTTCTGATGAAGCGTCTCTGACCTGAAGCATTAACTGTTTCTCTCTCCACAGATGCTGCCTGACCTGCTGAGTATTTGCAGCATTTTCTGTTTTTGCTATAAATGAACAAGCAGAGCCATTATATTCTCCCCCACAGAAAACACCAAGAAGTTTGTACCAAGCTCATTATTAACTCAATTCCAGGTGCCATTGGTATTGGGCCCTGTTCATTCCAGGCCTGGTGTCCAACTTAGACATCAACTCTAATCCACAGGTCCTGTGGCCCATTGCTCTGCTCACTGCCATTAACATTCCCAGGGACAGAGACCCAGCACCCCGCTCATTGTCAGTCTCCCCCCAAGATCAAGACTGGTGTTAAGCCTCTGGCCATTAGACTGCCATCAGGACCGAAGGTCTGGTGCTCTGCCTACCATCTGCTAGAGATACACTCTAAAAGGAAAGGATGGTGATAAAACAGGGATTGCTATCTGCTTTATCTATGTATTTTACATCCATTTTAAAGTTATTTTGTTTTCATAAAGTTCCAGCATACATAAAAGAATTTTGTGCATACATGACCTCAGCTGCCATATTGCTCCTGTGGTACAGTACATGTAAGCAATTTCCATATTGCTGCAGTAATACAGCACCTTCCAGCAATATTCGTATTGCTGTTGTAATAAAGAACCTGTTGTCATTAATTATATTGGCATTAGGTTTTATGCAGTAACATTCTGCATGAATTGCACTGCTGCTGTAATATAGTACAAATTCACATTGTGGCTGTAAAGCAATACATTTGAACAGTATTGGCATTGTTGCAGCAATAGAATACCTCTCAGCATTAGTTGCAATGTTGCAGCAATAGGGTAACACCTGGTAATATTTGCATTGTTGCTGTAATACAGTATCTTTTGGCAATATCTGCATTGCTGGTGTTATAAGACCTTTTGTCTTTATTTATATATGCATTGCTGCTTTTATACAGTAACATTCTGCAATAATTGCGTTTTTGCTATAATGTAGTAGATTGACAAGTTCACATTGTTGCGGTGAGATACAGCCATTAGCCAATATTTGCATTGCTGCTGTAACGTTTGTAAACATATTGCAGCTAAAGCAGTGCCTTCTGTCAATGTTTGCATTGTTGCTATAATAAAGAACCTTTTGCCATTATTTATATCTGCATTACTCTTCCTTACACTGTAACATTCTGCAATAATTGCGAAGTTGCTGTAATACTGTTCTTAGCAAACTCACCGTAATTGCCATTATTTGCACTGCTGCTTTAACGCAATGCCTCTGAACAATATTTGCATTTCCTCTCAGCATTATTTTTCAATGCTGTAATAATACAGTACCTCACAGCCATATTTGCATTGATGCTGTAAGGCAGCACCTTTCAGCAATATTTGCATTGCAGCTATAAAACAGTGCATTGACATTGCTGCTGTAATAAAGTAAATGTGATCATTATTTATGTTTGCTTTACTGTTTTATATAATAACATCCTGCAATAATTGCAATGCCACTACAGTATAAAACTATTCCGCAAATTTGCATTGTTGCTGTTACACAATGTCATTAGCTGATATTTACCTTGTGGCTGTAATACAGAATCTTTGGGCAAAATTTGCACTACTGCTGTAAAGTTGTCATTATTCATATTTGCATTACTGGTTTTATGCAGTAACATTATGCAATAATTGCATTGCTGCTATAATAAAGCACTATTTGGCAAATTTGCATTGCTGCTGTTATACACTGCTATTAGCCAACATTTGTAAGGCTACTGTAATGCAGAACCTTTCAGCAATATTTGTATGGTAGGTGTAATGTGGTACCTGTTGGTAATGTTTGTATTGCAGCTATAAAGCAATACCTGTTGGCAATGTTTGCATTGTTACTGTACTACAGTATCTTTTGGGAATACTTGTTGTAATAAAGAACCTTTTTGTCATTATTTATATTTGGATGACTGTTTTATACTGCAATATTCTGAAATAATTGCGCTGCTGCTGTAATACACTACCACTAGCTAGTACTTGCATTGCTGCTGTAATTTGAACAATATTGGCATTCCTGTAGTGATAGAATCTTCTCAGTATTATAGGCAATGCTGCAGCAATACAGTAATTTTGGAAATATCTGCATTACATTTCAGCCATACTTGCTTTGCTGCTGACATACTGACACATGTCTGGTAATTTTGTATTGCTGCTGTTATTCAGTACTATTCTGCAATATTGCACTGCTGCTGTAAAATATGGTCCTCTTTGTCAATACTTGCTTCACTGTTGCTACTGAATATCTTTCACAATGTCTGCATTGCTCCTTAAATAGTACATTTTGGCAACGTAGTACATTGCTCCTGTAATACAGTACCTTTCAGCAACATTCTCACTGCTGCCGTGACTGCACATTGTGCTGTATTTGCACTGCTGCATAATAAAGTACTTCCTGATTGTACTTCTAGTAAAGTACTTCTGGCATTATTTGCACCCTTACTACAATATATTACCTTTGGCAATCTTTGCACTGATGCTGCAATACTATCCTTTTTGGGAATATACTCATTGATCCCACATATCCTTTTGGAAATATCTGTGTTGCTGCTGTAACACACCATCGTCCACCAATCCTGGAATACATTACCTTTCAACAATATCTGCAATGCTGCTGTAAGACTGCATGTTTTGGCAATCTTTGCATTGTTGCTCTAAGACAATACCTTTAGAAAGAAGCTGCACCACTACTTTAATACAATGTACTTAGCCATACATACACTGTTATAATACAGCACCTTTTGGCTTCTTTTATTGCTGCTGTGATACAGTATCTCTTCACAGTATTTGCGTTGCTCCTACAATTCAGGAACTTCTAGAAGTATTTTCATTGCTGCTGGAATACAGCATCTATCAGCAACAAATGTACTGCTGCTATAATACAAAAGCTTTCAGCAATTTATAACACTGATGTGGCAGTATATTAACTTCTGGTAATATCTGCATTGCTTCCATAAAACAGCACCTTACGGCAATATTTGCATTCTTGCTGCAATACAGAATTTTTCAACAGTGTTTCCACTTCTGTTTTGACATGGGTTCTTCCCAAAATATTTGCACTGATGCTATAATATAGTAGTTAGGCATTTTTGCAATGCTGCTACAACATAGATGACAATAAAATTTGCATTGCTGCTGCAAATAGCACCTATAGGCATTTCTTGCATTGTCACTCCATTACAGGTGCCTTTGGCAATATTTGCATTCTGCTGTATTATAGTAACTTTGGGAACTATTTGCAGTACCAGTATAGTTGATTTGGTCAGTATTAGCATTGCTGCAGTAGCATCACATATTTAGGTAATGTTATCTTCAGGCTGTATTTGCATTGGTTCTGTAATGTAATGCCTGCATTGCCTCTATAATGTAAAAACTTTAAACAATGTGCACCTTCAGGCAGTATTTACACTGCTCCTATAATTCCACACTATTAAGCAGCATGTGAATTTATTTTTTGGAACAATTTATATATGCAGTTTGCACAGGGCTCCTCTCAAATACTCATGTTGCAGGAAACACACTGCTGGTAAAATGCAACATAACCACACCCCACCTGTAGTGTTGGATGGTGACACTTGGCACTGCTCTTTTAACATTATACCTTAAAGCTGCTTTGTAATACAAGAGCTGTAAGTCACATTTTGTATTGTTGCACTAATCCAATGGTACAACCACGATTGTACTGCACAAAGTAACAACTTTTAAAGATTATACAAGTTTCTTTGGAAATACAGGATTCTGAACAGTTTTCACATTACTTCAACCAGCGTCCAGGTTACTCCGGCAATACAGTACCTACAGCCAATACTCACAATGCTTTAACATAGTGTTGATACTTGTATCCACACTGCTTCTTTAATGTGGCAGTAATCATCTAGAAATTGTACTGGTGTTGTTTCTCTCTCCTGAGGCAGTCCCTCCAGACTGAAGTTGCCTTACTTCCACTCCGGTTCTGTGGGTTCTGAGGTGGCTGATGAGGTCAATGCGGGATTTGCAGGCTCTGCCACAGGTGAGGCAGGTAGTGCTTGACAGATGGGTAATTTGGGAGATGGTGTGCTCCTTCCACTGTTTATGTTGGGCTTCTGCATGCTCCCAACGCACAAGGTTTTCAGTGCCATCCTGAATGCTCCTTCTCCATTTTAAGAGGTCACGGGTAGGAGATTCCCAGAAGTCAGTGGGGATGTCACACTTTTTCAAGGAGACTTCGTCCCTCTGTCTGCCTGGTTACCTCTTTCTGTGACAGAGCTTGGAATTGGGTGTCTGTTTCAGGAGTCTGGAGACAGGCATGTGAATGATGTGGACTGCCCGTTGGTTGAGCATAATTAGGCCCTCGATGCTGGGTACATGGAGAGGATGCTGATGTTGGTTCCCTTCTCCTGCTGTTGCTCTGAATTATTTTATGTAGCCAGCATCAGTAGTATCCATCCAGTGCTTTAAGGTGTCTGCTGTGGGTTGTTGATGTCTCTGAAACAGGAAGGCAGTCATGATGGTTATCTTATGACAGGTTTAAGATTTTGATCTTCAGTCTTTTCTTCTATCCTGTCATAACTGCATATGGTGACAAATTTAATCATCAATGTCTGCCTTTGCTGAGAGTTGACTCCTGAGATTTGGAAGCGGTCCATATCTTCTAGGGACTCATCATTGTCCATTTTGTACACTGGGTGCAGGTTGGTAGAACACCTGGTTTTGTGGATGCTAGTGAAAAGCCCATTCTCTGGTATGCTTCAGTGAACGGATTAACTATGACTTGAAGCTCATCTTCCAAACGCATGTAAACGCAAGCAAAATCTGCGTACTGCAGCCCAATGATAGAGGTTGGAGTGACCTTGGTTCTGGAGTGGAGGAGACATACATTGAACATGTTCCCATTCGTTCTGTAGATTAGCTCCACTCCAGCAGGAAGCTAATTACAGGTGAACTACAATGTGGCAGGGAAAAAGACTGGAGCAATGGCACAGCCTTCTTTGATAAATTAACTGGCCCTATTAATTAAAGTCATAGCTAGCATACCATTGTATATCAAATATAAAATGGGGCCAGATTTCTGAGGGCAGACAATTTTGAGAAAACTTTGCACAGTCCCTCTCAGCTGAGAGTCAAAGGCTTTAGTGAGATAAGAAAAGGTCATGCAAAGGTTGGTGCTACACTCTCCATTTCTCTTGGTGATGACATATAGTAAAGATCATGTCCACTGTGCTTCTTGATAGATGAAATCCACAGCAGAATCCAGGGAGCAGTCCCCAGGCCACCGTGAGGAGGTGGTTGAGGAAGACCTGGCAATGACCTTCCCTGTGGCAGATAGAGGGAGACCTCTCTATAGTTACCACAATCAGATTTGTCTCCTTACTTGAAGATGGTCATGATTATGGCACCTTTGAGGTACCCTGGCATGACCTCCTCTTCCCAGATGAGGGACATGAGACTGCAAACATGTGCCAATTTTTAGAACTTCAACAGGAACACCACCTGCTTCAGAGGTCTTGTCCATATGTGAACTGAGAAACAACTTGCTGATCTGGGCTGGTGGTGAGACTGCATCAGATAACTTGCTGTGGGATAGAGTCAAGGATATTTACACCACAGCCCGGCTGAGTTCTTTAAGGTGCTTTCAGTGAGTGTTGCCTACCTCTGTGTTTCTGATAAGCCCTATCCATTCTTGGCTCTCAATGGTGTGGGTCTTCAGTGCTTGGGCCAGAGATCTTGACAGTGCAGAAGAATCCAGTGAGTTGCTGGGCTTCCCGTGCTCCCTGCGTCTGCCCCTCCCTGCACCTGTTCTTTTGGTCACAAGTCTTCTGTTGGGCCTCAACCTTCAGCTGCCTTTAGAACCATTCCTTTTGCTTGGTGTGGTGGAGTTCCAATCCAGGAACACCTTGCGTTTGTGGTTAATTAGTTCCTGAATCTCCTGGCCACTCTCGTCAAACCAGTCCTAGTGTTTTCTGGTAGAGAAGCCAAGTCTCTTCACAGGTGCTAATTATGGCAGACTTCAGGGTAGACCATAATGACATGGACACTGTGATTCCTGTTGATTGGGGGCATCAGGCTGTCAGAGCAGAGCTCTCTCTGTGGGGCGCTCGAGATCTTCAGCACTGATTTTCTTGAAGCAGCATTTTTGTGGCTGGCCACGTTCTGGGGACAGGCTGGAGGACATAACATGGCGGAAAGTATTTTTATTGTTCCTGTGACACATTCCCTGGGGTACAGGATTCAGACTGCGAGTGCAGTCCAGTAATTTTACAAAATATTCATGTTATTCTTGTAACATAATTTGCTCTCGGCAGCTTTTATCATGATGTTTCTAATAAAGTATCTTACAGCAATATTCCGAGCTCCTGTGGTATACTTCTTCAGATTGTATCCACAATTCTCCTAGCATGTAGTAATTAGACAGGAAGTATTCATAATGACTATAATCTAAAAACCATCAAAATGCTTACATTGCCCCTAGAAAATACTGCTTCTAGTCTGAATGTACAATATCGTTGGAAAAGACATACTTTGGCAGCATTCACATTACTCTCAAATAACTAGTAGCAGTATTCAAATTGTTCCTGTAACGTAGAATCTACAGGCATAATTCAACCAGCCGTCAGCGCCCATATGCAGTTCTCACATTGTTCATGTAATAACAGATTTTTTTAAGTTAATTATTTTTTTGTTACGTGGGCGTTTATTACTCATCCCTTTACTGCCCATAGGGTGGTGATGAGCTGCCTTCTAGAACTTCTGCAGTGCTTCTGGTGAAGGTGCTCCCACAGTGCTGCAGGGGAGGGAGTTCCAGGGTTTCGACTCAGCGATGATGAAGTACTAGTGATATGCTTCCAAGTAAGGATAGCGTGTATTTGGAGGGGAACTGGCAGACAGTGAAAATGGCTGGACCTTGGACAATGCCCTGAGGAACTCCCGAAGTGATATCCTGGGGCTGGTACGATTGACCCAACAAGCATCTTCTTTCGTAGGAGTTATGGCTCTAGCCACTGAAGCGTCTTCCCCTTGATGCCTACAGGCTTCTGTTTTAGCAGGGCTCATTGGATGTCATGGGCAATCATTCACATGTCACCTCTGGAATTTAGCTCTTTAGTCCATGTTTGGGCCAAGGTCTGGAGACAAATGGTACCGCTGGAGCTCAAGTTGGACAACAGAGGAGGTTATTGGCAAGTAAATATTGCTTAATTGTACTATTGTCAACAACTTCCATCACTCTGCTAATAAATGAAGACTGAGTCAGTGGTAAGTAGTCAGATTAGACCCACATCCCTCTATGCCTTTTCTATCCAAGTACCTGTCTAAATTCGTTTTAAACATTGTAACTGCATCGGCCACTTCCTCTGGCAGCTCATTCCAAATATTCACCAGCCTTTGTGTGAGAAACCTACTCTCTCACCTTAAACCTGTGCCCTCTAGTCCTAAATTCCCCTACCCTGGGAAAAAGACTCTATCTACCTTATCTATGCCCTTCATAATCTTATAAATCTCTGTAAGGTCAGCCCACAGCCTCCTACACTCCAGTGAGAACAAACCCAGCCTGTCCAGACTCTCCTTCTAACTAAAGCCCTCCATTCCAGGCAACATCCTGGTAGATCCCCTCTGCATTCTTTCTATTGCTACCATGTACTTGAATTCCACCTCGAAGAGGTAAGGACACCACAAAATGAGCAAACATGACACACAGGGTGAAGCAGTGTTAGCACTGCTCCTGCAGAACAGTAACAGACAGTCAATATTCTCATTGTGTCTGGACTGCATGTCGTCTGGGAAATATGGGAAGTACTCAGTGAAACAGTAGGTTGTATAATATTTCCTGCAGTCAATACTAATGTGTTCCTGTAGAACAATTCTTGCAGTGAAGGCGGAATTGACAAAGTTCCTCTCACAAAATTCCTAAAGGTCGTGTTCACACTGCTCCAGTAATTCAGGTTGAATGAACAAAGACACTGTTGAAACTATTGAGACCACTCCTGCCATACAGTTCTTTTCGCTTCTGTACTAGTGTTCCTCTTGACACTTTCAACACAGTGCCTGTAGACAGTTTTCACCTATAGGCAGTGTTGGTGCAGCCTCATATAACAGAATCTGGCAGGGCAGCATTGGCACTGCTCCTGCAGTGTAGTTCCTGCAGGTAATATTCACAATACTTTTGAAATATGGTTCTTGCAAGTATTGACAATACTCCTGTAATATAGTTCTGATAGGCAGTATTGACTAGGCTGCTGTGATAAAGTTCCTACAGGCGGTAATCACACTGCCTCTGCTGTGCAAGTCCCAGAAGCAAAACTGAGAGTGCTCCTGTAAGCTTCAGTCAGCACTATACATATTGTGGCTGCAACAGTTCTTGCAGGGAATATTAGCACTGCTTCAATAATGCAGTTCCTGTCAGAAGAATTGAGAATGTTCCTGTAATACAGTAATGTTCCCATAAGCTGTATCTGCAATGTAATACAGTTTTCTTTAAGCCCCATTCACACTGCTGAAGTAACACAGTTCTTGTAGGCAGTATTCACCCTGGCTTGGTAACACAATTCCAGGAGGCAGTATCACACTGCTCCTGTAATAGCTCCTGTTGGCAGGATTCACAATGCCCTGTGATGCATTTTCCTTTGGCAATATTCACACTGCAGATGTAATATTCTTTCTGGAGGCAGTATTAGCAGTATTGCTGCTGGAAATTAATTCTTGCAGACACCATCGACAATGCTTCTGCAACGTAGTTCCATGTGTGTTGCTCCAGATTTCGAGCATCTGCAGACTCCTGTGTCTGCAAAATTCACAATGCTCCTGGAGTAATTCCTGTGGCCAGTAATTGGCAAAACAGTTTCTAAAGACAGTATTCACACTGCTCTTGTAATACATGTCCTGCTGGCAACATTCACACTGCAGCTGTAATATAGTTCCGGCCGGCAGTAGTGATGCTGCTCCTGGATGGAGTTTTTGTGGCTAGTATTCACACTACACTTGTAAATGTTCTTGTCAGTATTAACACTGCCCTTGTAATACACTTCCTGTTGGTAGCATTCAGTGTTGCTGTACAACTCTTCCTGTAGTTAGTATTCACACAGTTTCTGTTTCAGTTTTGCCCTTGCAATACAGTTCTTCTGAGTTGTCACCTTCTCTTGTATGAAATGAAAAGCTTCACTCCTGGATGGTAGGTAGGTTGAAGTGATGTGTTCCACGGTTTCAGACTCAGGGCCGCAGGGGCACCTTTGGTTATAGAGTATCTTCCGGTTGCGGAACAGGTGACCACATTTTCCATGGCCTGTGTGGATTTTGTTGAAGGCTATCCACTGTCTTCAGGGGAAGATTGAAGTGCGGGACCTTTGATGTTGGGTCACTGTCAAGGTCCTGGTTTTCTGCATTGCACGTACCCTCTAGCTCCTTCCGTCTAGAAAACAGGTCTGTGCCGAGGCACAAACTGTTTCCCCAGAACAGCTGGCGTGATTTTAAACACTTCTGTGGTGGTTTCACCAAGTCATTGTAAACTGGGAGATTGAAGCTGCTTGCGGTTTTTTCCCACCTCAGAGAGGATGTTGGAATTGTGGCAGATGACGTGCGGGGAAATGCGGGCTGGACTGTCATCATTCATGTGGCAGCATTCAGCTGTGTCGCAATGAACTTTGTGTGACTAAGGCTGCATGATGCACGGCCCCAAAATACAGACAACATTGAACAATACAGTAAAAGTCACTATAAGCAGGAGTCACAATACAGTAACAGTTCCTGTCGCAGTATTCACAGTGCTCCTGTAATACAGATTCTGGGGGCAAAGCTGATACTGCTCTGTAACATATATATTCTGCAGGCAATATAATCATGGCACCAGTAATAGAGCTTGTGGAGACAGTAATAGCACAGGACTCATAAAGTTTCCTTAACCAGTCTTGACACTTCTGTTGTATGCAATATTGACACAGCTCTTGTAATTTATAGTTCTGGCAGGAAACAGTGACTGCTCTTTGGAAATAAATACTGCATTGACATTGAGTACAAAAGCAGGGAAGTTATGTTGAACATGTATAAAACGCATGTTAGGTCACCGCATCCAATTCTGGTCACCTAACTTTGAAAAGGATGTTAAAATCTTAGAAAGGGTGCAGAAAAATATTATGAGGATAGTTGCTGAGATGAGGGATTTGAGCTGCAGGGTTAGACTGGAAAAGCTTGCACTGTTCCTCCTGGAGCAAAGAAGGTTGAGAGGAAATTTGATAGAGGTGGACAAGGTTATGGTGGGCTTAGAGAGGGTAAATAGAAGGAAGCTGCTTCCATTAGTAGATGGTTCAAGGACTGGGGGAAACTGACTTAAAATATTGATTAAAAGATACAAGGGAGATACATGGAAAAGCCTCTTTAAACAGTTGTGATGATCTGGAGTTCACCACATATGGAGGTGGTGGAAATCAAGGTTTTCACAAGGGATGTGAATAGATACTTGATACAGAATAATTTGTCAGGCTCTGGGAAAAGAGCAGGGGGAATGGGACTGATGAGATTGCTCTACAGGGAGCCGGCGTAGACACAGTGGACCAAGTAGCTTCTTAATTTGTAGCAAATCTCTGGTCCTAAATGGTAGTTCCCGTTGGCAACATACAAGCTGCTAGTGAAATAGTTCTTGTAGAAATTACACCTACTGCTCCTGCTCTTCACATGCTAAAGGAAGCACTCACACTGATCTTGCCACACAACTCCCAGAGGCACTCTAAAGAATGCACCTATCATACAATTCCAGAAGGCAGTACTTAGGGTTATACTGTAATAGTTCCTGCAAGAAATATTGACAACACCTCTGTGATTCCTGCAGGCAGGATTGGCACTGCTCTTCTATGATTGCACATGTAATATAGTTGATATACACAACATTCAAACGTCTTGTGTAAAATAGTACCTGTGGTAGCACTTACACTACTGCTGTAATGCAATTCTTCTTAGCAGCATTCACACTCATCCTGTTATACAGTTTCTTTAGGCAGTATTCACATTGCTCCTGCACCATAGCTCACAAAAGGCAGTACTTAAACTACTCCTACAATACAGTTCCTGCAAGCAGTTTGACAGCGCTCCGTAAAGATTTACCTGTATTACAGAAGCAGCGTAAACACAGCATATAGGAAGTATTATAAAGAAGCAGTGCGAATACTGCTAACAGCAGCTGTATTACAGAAGTACTATACTGCCTACAGGAACTACATTATGGGTGCAGTTTGTGCAGTGCTTCCAGCAACAGTTAATAGCGTTCACAATGATCCAACAACAGTTCCTACAAGTAGCATTAACACTGCTCCTGAAATGTAGTTCTCGTACAAAGAACAGACATTATACCTGCACTGGGGAACTGGAGCAGACACCCACACAGATTTACCATTACAATTCCTGGAGGCAATATATTCAGGTAACCTCTGCAATACAGCTCCTCTGGACAGTATTGCCACTGCTCCTGTAATACTGTTTCCATAGGCAGTATTGGCACTGCTCCTATAAAATAGTTCCTTTCAGCAGGACAGCATGGTCATACAGTTCCTGCAAGTAGCACTGATAATGCTCATGTAATACTGTTTCTGTAAGCAGTATTCACACTACTCCTACATTTACAAGGCTCCTGTAATACAGTCCCCGCACGCAACATTCATACTGCTCTTGTACGAAAGTTCCTGTTGGTGGTATTTACATTGTTCCTGCAGACAGGAAGCAGACTGCTTCTATAATACAAATTCCAGTGGAAAATAGTGAAGCTGCTTCAGTAATAGTTCTAGTAAGCAGGAATTACCCTACTCCTGTAATACAGTTCCTGTCGATAGTATTCATACTGGTGCTGTAAAACAGCTTTTGTAGGATGTATTCACACTGTCCCTGTACACAGTTCCTGCAGGCAGTTTTAACACTGATCTTGTAATACCATCCCTGGCCGCAGGGTTCACAATGCTCCTGCAAGATCACACCTGTAGGCAGCATTCGAACTGCTCCCGAAGGCAGTTTCTTTATGCAGTATTCACACTGCTTCTGCAGGACTGTTCCTGTAGACAGTATTAAGCTGAAGTTACAGTTCCTGCAGAAAAAAAATTGTTCCTGCAATTGTTCCACATTGTTCCTGCACTACAGTATTGTGGGAAGCACTCACACTGCTCCTGAAATACAGTTAGTGCAGGCAAGATTCACACTGCTCCTGTAATACAGTTCCTGTAGGCAGAATTGCTCTTGTAATACAGTTTCTGTGGGCATTATTGACAGTGCTCTTGCAACAGTTTCTGTAGGCAGTATTCACATGGTTGCTGTAATACAGATCTTGTAGGTAGTATTCACATGGCTCTTGTAATACAGTACCTGAAGGCAGTATTCACACTGGTACGGTTTCTCTCCACTGTGAGTCCGTTTGTGTCGTTCCATGTGGTATTTCTGAATAAACCGCATGTCACATTCATCACAGTGGAATGGCTTCTCACCTGTGGAATCAAATTAAGAATCATCTAATGCATGTCTTTTTGTAATGTACAAAATTTTGTGATCTAAATTAACTTTTAACTTGAACTACAAATTCCTGCTCCTAGCTTAGCTCTTGAATTGAAGTGTTTTAATCCATACAGTTGGCTGGGAATGGATTTTAAACTCCAAGGAAGATAGACTACAATTTTTCCCCTTCCAAGTTTCTCTGCTTCTTTTTGGACTTACACACTCTTGTTAGGGTCCACTCTTAGAGGCAGTACACCTCTTTCTGTACTTTGCTAAAGCAGCAGTTCTTCTCAAGTGAGCCTGGACTATGACAAACTATTCAGCTGCATAGTCCATGATATAGGGCCCAAGTCAGTCCTGACCTGAGTATCACGGATACGTACTTTACAGCAAATCATAGCCTGTAATCTTGCCTAATTTTTCCAGGGGCACTAAAGCCAATGTTTTATTTTAAATGCTGTAATGGCTGCTATCAGTTAATAGAAAACCAAGGGTTTCTTATTCAATTATACCATGATTTTACAGAATATGCCAGTAAGAGTTCATATATTAACAATGGAAAAGTACCTAAGTACTTGTCCTAGCATATTGCTGTGTCATACTGAGAAGTCAGTAAACTATAGTGCCACGGTTCTATGCATAAAAAGGGGCCATTGTTAAGATTGCAATGCTAAGAGCATGCAATATTAGCACAACACTAAGGAAGTGAAATTTGAGTGTTACAGCAAGCTGCTGGGAATCTAGCTGTCATATATTACCGTGTCACAGTGATCAGTTTGTTCTGATACCGAGTGAGAGGTCAGTATATTACACTCGGCGGCCTGTTATATTCAATAGTGAGGAAACTTGTTATATTGTCAAAATGATGAAGGCCCACGTGCAATACACTGCTGCACTGAGAGCTCAGCATATGACAGTAGCACAGTGAGTTTCCAAACTAATTAAGTAAATACTGCGTCTCATACATTACCATAATGAGATTGAGATTCTTCGTAAACTGCATTACTTGTTCCTGTGATTTACACCATCACAGTGATGTATCCAGTATGTCACATTGTCACAGAGAAGAATTAATGCATGATATTGATACTGAAATAAGACCAATGTATTAGTAACATATTGAAGATTTAGGTAAGTTTCAGTGGCCCACTGGGAGACTGACATATTAAGAGTGCCACTTTAAAAGGGCTGCTTTATTACGTTCTTGGAATGAAGGCTCTGACATTGTTGGGCCTCAGCTGAAATATTATGGGCAATTCAACACATTACACTTTGGGAAGGATGCCAGGCCTTGGGGAGGAGGAAAGTACCAGGGTCAGGGAACTTTCATTAGGTGGGGAGACTGAGAAGATCGGGCTGTCCTCTTTGAAACAGAAAAAGTTAAGAGAAAATTTGATGCAAGTGTTCAAATCATTAAGTGTTTTGATAATGTAAAAATGGAGAAACTGCTTTCAGTGACAGAGGAAATAGTAACCATTGGATAGAGATTGACTGACAAGAGTCTGAGGTAACCACCACAAAACACAAATGGGCAGCACAGTAATGCAGCAGGTAGAGCCGATGTCTCACAATCCGGACCTCAGGCGCTGTCTGTGTGGAGTTTGCACGTTCTCCCTGTGACCGTGTGAGTTTCCTCTCACAGTCCAAAGACGTGTGGGTTGGAAGGTCAATTGTCCACTGTAAATTGTCCCCAGTGTGTAGGTGGAATCTGGGGCAAACTGATGGGAATGTGAGGAGAATAAGTTCCAGGAAAATATATGGGGGAATGGGATTAATGGAATTGCTTTGAGAGCTGGCATAAATTCGATGGGCCAAATGGTCTCCTTCTATGTCAGAAAGGAACATTTAAAAAAAATGTCTTACACCATAAGTTGCTACATTCTGGAACACACTGCTTTAAAGGAAGATGGAAGGAAATTGAATAACTTTAAAAAAGAATTAAATAAACACACAAAGGGCAAAAATCTTACAGAGCTAGGGTGAGGAACAGGGAGTGGGACCAATTAGGTATCACTACCAAAGAGGCATAATACCCTCCATCTGTGCTGCAGCATTCTTTGATCAACAGTGAAGCTCAGTATTATACAGCATAAGAGAGTTAATGCAATGAGGGCTAAGAATACCATATAGTCACAGAGCAGACTAATATATTACAGTGTCATAGCAGAGCTTGGCAGGCGACAATGAGGGCCTCAGCAGGCCAGTATCATAATTTTACCATATAACAGCTGGAGCCTTGCACATCAGTGACACAACGAGGATTGCAATGTTACAGTGTCACAAGGAGTCACCTAGGATCACCATTTCATAGATGGACGCCCAATATATTGAATGATTGCACAGAGACCTGTGATGTTGCAGTATCACAATAATGAACCACTATATTATATCAGAACAGTGACTGACCCGGTATGTTAATATGACCATGACGACAAAATATTAATGTGTTCCAGCTTATTAAGGTGGTAAACTGAAACCAGAGGCAACATCACGTATAGCATCGCAGCGAACACTCCAATATATTACACATTTATATTGAGGGAATTGGTGTAGTCAATGTCGTACTTAGAAACTCAGTGTCATACAGTAGGAGTCTGTCTATTATGTTTATAGTGAAGCACCGGTACGTTACAGGATACAATAGTGAGAGGACAGGAAAACACAGAGAGGCTTTGAATACCAGTTTCACAAATAAGATCTATTATATCACTATCAGACAAACCCCAGGTATATTGCAGTGATACAGTGAAGAACTATAAAGCACTGAGTTACATGATCATCAGTGAAGGACTGCTATATTGTAATGTCACAACTGTGGGTTTTCTTTCAAACTCAGTATCACAGTGACAGCACTGTAGTATTATTGTCACCAGATTTGACAACTTGCATTCATGTAATGCCTTTAACACTGAAAAATGTCCTATGGGATTCACAAAGATACAATCACATTAAAATATTATGGAATGTCTTAAAGGAAGTGAAGGTGAAGAGGCAAAGATGTCTCAGGAGGGAATTCCAGAGCAGGGTCCAAAAGCATTAATGGTGGAACAAAGAGAAGGGAGAACGCACAATTCAAGGAGCGGAGAGTTTCTGAGGTGGTGGGGATTTGGGCAGTGGGGTACTTGGTGGGAAGGATGGGAGGGTAGAATGAGCACAGGGGTGATGGGTCAAGGGAGACAAGGCGCAAGTTAGGATATGGACAGCACAGGTTTAGATTTCTTGAAGGTTTGGTGAGGGAGGTGGGGTGGAGGTTAAGGGTAGAAAGTTCGCCAAGAGACCAGCTGAGTCTGGAGATAACAAAAGCCTGGGTGATGGTTTCAGCAGCAGAGGAGCTGTGGTAGAGTAATATTAATCTTTGTGATGGAGAAGATACGAGTTGGATGTGTGGTCCAATCAAGCGTGAACCTGAAATAATGGCCAGGGAGGGGAATCAAATTGGTGGAAAGGGAATGGCACTGGGGTCAAAGACGATGGCTTCAGTATTCGCAATGTTTATGTGGAGAAAACTGTATTTCATCCGAGACCTGGTATCAGACAAGCAGTTTGGGAGCACAGAGACATTGGAGACATGATGAGGTAGAGCTGGGTGGCGCCAGCGTGTGTTGGCTGGAAAATGCATTGCCTGTAGGAACATGCCCAAAAATGACACTGCACTGGAACTCTGTGTCTGTTTACTTTGGTGCTGTTGGCACATGGTCCTCATGTGCACACCTCATCCAAGAGTGTATGCACTCTGAAAGGCTAATTGCATTCATTTCCTTATTAGCGCAAGTTACAAGTAATTTCATGAGTGCAGAACTCACTGACAACATGTCTCCACCTCTTATAGGTGAGGTGACCACCAAATCCAACCACTACTAAGTCAATGTTCCCCTTGGAACCCTGAGCAGAGAATTAGAGACACAGGCATAGGGGCAGGAATGGGAACAGACAACCTAATTCACAGATGCTGACCTTGAAATCTTGGTAGAAGAGCTCAGCCACAGAGAGGTTCTGGACATTAGAAGTTCTAGGAAGCCCCCCACCAGGCTGAGATGAAGGACCGAAGACATGAAGTGGCCAAAGGAGTTCTGTTTGATGAGCAGATCCAATTGGCATAATAGGATTAATGACATCACTTATGTGGTCAAGGTTAGACAACGCATCCGAATATTAGGAAAGCAGATACAAATCTGGGTCAAGCACTACTATACTTAGATGTACCACAACTTTAACACTCCCACCCACCTTACACATATTCAAGCACAGCAGCCATTTCATGCACACAGACTGAACCATATGGCACAGTGGGACAGCTAGAAGAACGGCCGCCTCACAGATCCAGTGACCCAGGTACAATCCTGAGCTCCAGTGATGTCTATTCTCATTATGACTAGGAGGGTTTCCTCCCACATCCCAATAATATGCTGGTTGATGAGTTAATTAGACACCGTAAATTGCCCCTAGTATGTAGATAAGATCAGAGTCACACAAAGATTCAGCATCGAAACAGGCCTTCAGCCCATTCCATGCCAACCATCAACCACTCATTTTACACTAATCCTATATTAATTCCATTTTTTGTTCTCCCCACCTTCCCATCAACTCCCTCCAAATTCTACCACTCACCTACAAACAAGGGGCAATTTACAGCGGACAATTAGCCTACCAACCCATGTGTCTTTGGGATGTGGGAGGAAACCGGAGCACCCAGGAGAACCAACGCAGTCACAGGGAGAACGTGCAAACTCCACACAGACAGCGCCCGAAGTCAGGATCAAATCTGGGTCTCTGGTCTTGTTAGACAGCAGCTCGACAAACTGCTCCTGAGTGTGAAAAGTGGTAGAATCTGTGGGGAGCCAATGGGAATGTGGGATGAAAATAGGGCACAGTAAGACTGGTGCAAATGTTGATGACACACTAATCATGACTAATATTTTTCCCTTTCTCTAGAAGAAATCTTTTTTTTGCAACCAATTATTTAGGAAATCTTAATCTAATAAAATTTAGTCAATGTGGTTTAATGAAAGGCAAATCATGTTTGACAAATTTGCTTGAGTTTTTTGAGGACATAACAAGCAGGGTGGATAGAGGGAAATCTGTGGATGGTGTTATTCCAAACATCATTTGACAAGGTGCCATGTGAAAGGTTGATGCACAAGGTAAGAGTTCATGGTATTGGAGGAAGCGTGTCAGCATGGATTGAAAATTGGTTAGCATATAGAAAACAGAGTTGGAATAAATGGGCCTTTTTTGGGGTGGAAGGATAGAATTGGTGGCGTACCCCAGGGATCAACTTTTGGCCCTCAGTTACATAATATGTATATTAATGACCTACAGGAGGTGGCAGCAGATAAGATATTGAAATCTGCCAACAACATGAACATAGGTGAAAGGGCAAGTCGTGATGAAGATATTGTGACTCTGCAACTGAATGTAGATAGATTGAGAGAGTGAAAAACTGGCAATTGGAGTTTAATGTGGGGAAGCGTGAGGTCAAAAGGTGGATTATTTAAATGGCAAAAGACCACAAATGAGTGAAGTACAGAGGGATCTAGGTGTTTTTGTGCATGCATCACAAGAAAGTTAGCAGGCAGTGCAGCAAGTAGTTAAGAGGGCAAATGGCATCTTGGCCTTTATTGCAAAGGGGTTGGAGTTTAGAAATGAGGAAGTTTTGTTACAACTGTCAGTGAGGCCACACCTGGAGTAATAGAACACAGAACAGTACAGCACATAACAGGCCCTTCGATCCACAATGTTGTGCCGACATAGCTAATACCTCCTACCTACAGAATGCCCATATCCCTCTATTTTCATCTCATTCATGTGCCCATCCAAGCCCCTCTCAAAAGCCCCCAATGAGTTTGCCTCCACCACCCTATCAGGCAATGCATTCCAGGCATCCACCACTCTCTCAGTAAAAAACATACCCCTCACGCCTGTTCTGAATCTACCCCCTCTCACCTTAAATGCACGCCCTCTGGTATTGGATCTCTCAGTTCTGAACCCCTTACCTTAGAAAGGATAATGGTAGCATTGGAGGTAGTCCAAAAGAGACTCACCAGGCTAATTCCTGTGATGAGAGGGTTGTCCTATCAAGACAGGCTAAACAGGTCAGGTCTGTATTCCGTGGGAGTTAAGAACAATGAGAGATGATCTTATTGAAAGATAGAAGGTCCTAAAGGGACGTGGCAGGGTGGACTTCAGGATATTTTCACAGCAGAGAACCTTGAATGAGGGGACACAGTTTCAAGAGAGCCACTGCCTCAGAAAGTCAGAGACCCAAGTTCAATGCTATCCTCAGGTGCTGTCTGTGTGGAGTTTGCATATTCTGCCTGGGTTCTGACCTTTGGGTTCCCCCAGGTGCTCTTGTTTCCTCCCACATCTCAAAGACATGCAAGTCAGTAGGTTAGTTGCCCCTAGTGTGTAAGGAAATGGTAGAATCTGGGGGGAATTGAGAGAACATAGGGAGAATGGATTTAATGTAGGATTAATGTAAATGGGTGGTTGATGGTCGGCACGGACTCGATGGGTTAAGGGACCTATTTCCATGCTGTATCTCTCTATGACTTCTTATGGGCCTGATCATTTAAACCAAAGTATATAGAAATTTCTTCTCGCAGACTGGTGAACCTCTGCAGTTCTCTGCCCTAGGGAGTTGTGGAGGCTACCTCATTACAATTATTTAAAGTGTAAGTAGATAAAGTTTTGAAAGATTGGGGGGGATTGAGGGTTATGGGGAACTGGCACAGAAGAGGTGATGAGGCCTGGGACAGATCAGCCATGATCATATTGAATGGTGGGGCAGGTTTGGTGGACAGAGTAGCCGACTCCTGCTCCTATTTTCTTGCGCTGGCTGCAGTAGCAATCCAGAAGGGGCCTCTTCTGAACCCACTAGCTATTGGTTAGAAGAAGAGCCACTGCCTGTCAATAGAGCTACTAATCACTGGTGGCTTGGTGGTTTCTGAGGCTGAGGCTATGCTCAGAACTTTCTCACATCCCACCTCTTCTCATTTTACAAGTTTTTCTGCCTGATAGTATCCACTTGGTTCAAATGTTGACTGCTTAATCAGATTCCTCCCCCAAACCATCATCATAACCTTCCTCATTTCATGAATACAAGGCATTCCACCCGGCCAGGCCCTGCTTGATGAAGCATGGGAATGCAAGGAAGTTGATAAGAAAACACTACACCTGCCACTTACATTCACAAGCTCAAATCCTGGCACTTTGCATCAAAAATAAGGTAACTGAGATCATTAGGTCATTGTACTGCAAGCGGGTTAAGGTGAAAGATTAGTGTGTATCTACTCCCCAAAGGGGAGACTCAAAAAAATACTTTGAAAAGCCTTTAGAAAAAGATGGATATGTCCGAAAGCTTGAGCAATATCAAGAATGGTGTGGGAGCCGAACTCCAACCTTGCACACGTCTTTTGAGCCTACCTTAGAGTCAGTACTCATGACTTGATCATAGTGTAGCATCTGATGGTAGGTCTCTGCTTCAATCACAGTAGAGTAGGAGGTCACCAGTGCCTGTAAAAGCTCAGGCCACTGCCATCATGGCTCTGCATTAAGGGTATGATGGGACATCTGCCATCCGTTCTCCGGCAGATTGCCAGGCCAACTGAGGCACTGCCTTGGTGAAGTAGTTCAGGCTGGCACTGATCACCACTACAGCCAGAAGAGCCCAGGTATGGATGCATGACTGGAGCTCCCTCTGCAGAAGCTGTGAGATTCTCAATGGCTTTGAAAACCTTTGCTTCCCAATGCAATTCTCCTCAGACTGCTGCAGCTAAGAACATGGTTTCCATAAGACTGTGGGGAGGATAGACTCTCCAGGGCACAGCTCATACTCCTCTCCTCCTTTAGCCTCCCTTGACATTGACCTTGCCTTCTGGCCCTCCCCTTCTGCTCCTGGTTGTGCTGGAGGCCCAGCAGGACCACCACAAAGCACTAATTTGTAGCAAAGAAAAGAGACAAATGACCATAATGCTCAGCCAGATTTTATCAGTTGCATTTATTTGCAATTCTATGCAGGAAGAGGAATGGAATTTATGACCAGCAAATGAACTTTCAGTCTTCTCACTGCTTGTTTGGGAATACTTATCCCAGGTGAGATGTCAGACATGCTGCAAGACAACTGCAAGCAAGGGCTTGAATATCAGAAGAGGCTCAGGGCTGAATATTCTTATTCATTTATAAGATATAGACATTAATAGCAAGGCCAGCATTTATTGCCCATCCTTAATTACCCTTGAGAAGGCAGGGGTGAGCTGCCACCTTGAGCAGCTGTAATCCTTCTGGTGAAGGTGCTCCCACAGTGCTGTTGGGGAGGGACTTTCAGGATTACAACTGTAATTATGGGCAACTTCAATCTATATAGAGATTGGGCAAACCAAATCAGCAGGCCATCCTAGACTGGGTATTGTGTAATGAGAAATGATTAATGAACAATCTTGGTGCAGGATCCCTTGGGAAGAAGTGACCATAACCTTCTTCATTAAGACAGAGAATGAGAGAGCAGATTCTGAGACGAGGGTTCTGAACCTAAATAAACTATGCAGGTACAAGACATGAGTTGGCTGTGATAGATTGGGGAACATTACTCAAAGGAATGACAGTGGATAGGCAATGGTGAGCATTTAAAGAGACCACGGATCAATTACAACAATCGCTCATTCCTGTCCGGCACACAAATAAACCAGGATTTCAAAGGAAATTTGGGATAGTATTAGGTCCAAGGAGTAGAGCTGTAAAAAGTAGCAAACCCGAGGGAGCAGTTTAGAATTCAGCAAAGGAGGACTAGGAGACTGATTAGGAATGGGGAAAATAGAGCGCGAGAGTCAAATAATGATCTAGATGAGGGAATTAAAGGCAATATCTTCCCAGGTTTGGAGACACAAAGCTGGTGGGAGGGGGAGCCTTGAGGAGGATGTCGAGAAGCTCCGGGTTGATTGGACAGGTTGAGGGAGTGGGGGGATACATGGCAGACAATGTGGATCAATGTGAGGTGATCCACTCTGGTGACAACAGCAGGAAGCAGATTATTATCTGTACAGTGATAGATTGGGGAAGAGGGAGATACAACGAGACCTGGGTGTCCTTGTGCACCAGTCTTTGAAGGTGAATATGCAGATATAGCAGGCAGTTAAGGAAGCAAATGGTGGTCTTCACACTGAGAGGATTCGAGTATAGGAGCGGGGATATCTTGCTGCAATTGTACAGGGCCTTGGTGAGACTGCACCTTGAGTACTGTGTGCAGTTTTAGTCTCCATATCTAGAGGGAGTTGAGTGAAGGTTCACCAGACTGACCCCTGGGATGGCAGGAGTGACAGATAACGAGAGATTGGGTCAAGTAGACTTATAGTCACTGGGGTTTATTGGAGTGAGAGTTGACCTCAGAAACCAACATTGTGTCCCATCAAGTATTATGGTAATTTACAGTGTAACAATGAGCACTGTAGGATATTTCAGTGTAACAATGCCCCAGTCAGTGCCGTACCTGCCATGGAGTATTAGAATATAACAATGAGTGCTGTGGGATATTCCATATCCCAGTGAGTGCTGTCGAGTATCACAGTGTAACAATGAATGTCATGGGGTATTTCAGAGAGTCATCGAGTTATACAGCATGGAAACAGGCCTTTCAGCCCAACTCATCCGTGCTGACCAAGGTGCCTAGCTGAACTAGTCCCATTTGCCTCTGTTTGACCCATATCCCTCTAAACCTTTCCTATCCATATACCTGTCCAAATATCTTTAAACATTGTAAGCGAACTCACCTCTACCACTTCCTCTGGCAGCTCATTCCATATACACACCATCCACTATGTGAAAAACTTGCCCCTCAGGTCCCCCTTAAATCTTTCCCCTCTCACCTTAAACCTGTGCCCTCCAGTTTTTGATTCCTTTTCCCTGGGAAAAAGACTGTGACCATTCACCTTATCTACGCCCCTCATGATTTTATAAACCTCGATAAGGTCACCCCTCAGCCTCCTTTGCTCCAGGGAAAACAGTCCCAGCCTGTCCAGTCTCTCTGTACAACTCAAGACCTCCAGTCCCGGCAACATCCTGGTGAATGTTCTCTGCACCCTTTCCAACTTAATGACACCCTTCCTATAGCAGGGTGACCAGAACTGCACACAATACTACAAATGTGGCTCACCAACAACTTGTACAGTTGTAATATGACGTCCCAACTCCTGTACTCACTGCCATAACCGATGCCAACACCTTCTTCACCACCCAGTCTACCTGTGTCACCACATTCAGGGAACTATGTACCTGTACCCCTGGGTCTTCCTGTTCTACAACACTCCCCAGGGCCCTGCCGTTCACTGTGTGCGTCCTGCCCCTGTTTAACTTCCCAAAATGCATCACTTCACACTTGTCCGAGTTAAACTCCATCTGCCATTCCTTGGCCCACTTCCCCAGCTGATCCCGATCCTGTTGTAACCTTGGACAACCTTCTTCACTGTCCACCACACCACCAGTTTTGGTGTCATCCACAAACTTACTAACCGTGCCACCTACATTCTCATCCGAACTGTTACTATGGATGACAAACAACGGAGGACCCAGCACCGATCCCTGCGGCACACCACTGGTCACAGGCCTCCAGTCTGAGAAACACCCCTCCACTCCCACCCTCTGCCTCCCACCACCAAGGCAGTTTTGTATCCAACTGGTTAGCTCACCCTGGATCCCATGTGATCTAACCTTCTGGACCAGTCTACCATGCAGAACCTCGTCAAAAGTCTTGCTAATAAAGTCACTGCAGACGTCTACTGCCCTGCCCTCGTCCATCCTCTTGGTCACCTCTTCAAAAAACTCAAATCCATGAGACACGATTTCCCACACACAAAGCCGTGCTGACTCTCCCTAATCAGTGCTTGCCTTTCCAAATGCAGGTAGATCCTGTCCTTCAGGATCCCCTCCAGTAACTTTCCCACCACTGATGTTAGGCTCACCGGCCTGTAGTTTCCTGGCCTGTCCTTGCAGCCCTTCTTAAATAAAGGCACAATGTTACCCACCCTCTGGTCTTCCGGTACCTCACTGTGGCTAATGATGATACAAATGTCTCTACCAGGGCCCCAGCAATTTCCCAGTCGTAATGAAAGGTCCTGACCCAAAACGTCGACTGTCCACATCCCTCCAGAGATGCTGCCTGACGCGCTGAGTTCCTCCAGTGCTTTGTGTGTTGCTCCAGATTCCAAAATCTGCAGTCTCTTGTGCCCCCAGCAATTTCTTCCCTACCTTCCCACAGTGTCCTAGAATACACTTGGTTAGGCCTCAGGGATTTATCCATCTTTATGAGCTTTAAGACCACCAGCACCTCCCATGACCCTCCCTATGGTAAATACTGATGAGAAATGTTCATTGAAGATTTCACCCATCTCCTGTGGCTCCACACTGATCGTTAAGGGGACCTATTATCTCCCTAGTTACCCTTTTGCTCTTAATATACTTGTAGAATCTCTTAAGATTCTCCTTCACCTTGTCTGCCAAAACTATCTCATGTCCTCTTTATTTCCCTCTTCAGTGCACCCCTACATCCCTTGTACTCCTCAAGGGATTCACTTGATCCCAGCTGCCTGTACCTGGTATACACCTCCATGTTTTTCCTGAGCCTCATGAATATCCCTCGTGAACCAGGGTTCCCTACCCTTGCCAGCCTTGCCCTTCACTCTAACAGGAACACGCTGGCCCTGAACTCTCCCCATCTCACGTTTAAAAGCCTCCCACTTGCCAGAGGTCCCTTTACCTGCAAACAGCCTCTCCCAATCAACCTCTTCAAGTTCCTGCCTAATGCCTTCAGGATTAGCCTTGCCCCAATTTAGGACTAACTTGTGGACCAGTCCTGTCTTTTTCCGTATCTATTTAAAACTAACAGAACTATGGTCACTGGTCCCACAGTGCTCCCCCACTGACACCTCAGTCATCTGCCCTGTCTCATTTCCCAACAGGAGGTCCAGCATTACCCCCTCTCCAGCAGGGCCGTCTACATATTGCTTGAGAAAACTTTCCTGGACACACTTTACAAATTGTGCCCCATCCAAGCCAATTGCAGTCCCAGTCAATATTAGGAAAATTAAAATTTCAGTGTGACACTAGGTGCCATGGAGCCTTATTACCATAGCGAGTCCTGTTAGTGACACATGGAGTGCCATACGAAATACCTTTGGCTAATCTGAGCAATTTAACTTCATGTTTTCTATCCTTTATGTGGATTAAGCTAATTGAAATAATAAACCTTTGGCTGTTAATTCCCACAGTTTGACAACGCAGGACAATAAACAATGTTAGTTTTATTAGCTTAGCCCTGAACTGTACAGGATATGTTATTTAAGGGTCATGACCTGCCCAAGGGCACACTTCAAAAACGAGCCATTGTTCAAGAGGTAAGTGGACTTCATAAAAAGCATGGGAAGGTGCCTCTTTGTAAATTTATTGGGCAAGCTGCCTAGGGCAAGGTACATGCTGTCCACATAAAAGATATCAAGGGATGGTGTAATGGGGGCCACCTGGATTAGGTGGAAAAAAGAAGAAGTCGATCTTGTGAACCTGCCTTCTTTTACCTAGAGTTGAACTGGGGTGTAATTAAGCTAAAATTGATGCAAGGGCCTTGCCAATCAGCAAAACAGGATGTATAAAGACAGAGGTACCAAGAAAGAATCAGATCATTAGAGAAGAGAGACAAAGAGGATGCGAAGGGAGCAGACAGTTGGGCATTAAGCTTGTGCTGGACACCCTGATCAACTCAAGGTGAACAGTGAAAAGAACCAATTACTGCTGACAGTAAATACCAAACTGTCTGTACAATCAGAGGCTGATAAACTTCTTCAGTAATTATGAGCCATGGTGCAATTATTGCTGCTCAATTAACTACTTATTATACTGCCACACCTTGGGTAATCTGTGAGCCTGGAGTATTACAATGTAACAGTGAGCATTTTCGGGTATTACAGTGTAACAACGAGTGTCATGGGATATTCCAATGTCCCAGTGAGTGCTGTGGAGTATTTCCTTTTCACAGTGGTTCTGTGGGTATTGAACGTTTTGAAGTATTACAGTGGCAAAGTGAGCATTTGGGGACATTACATTCCCAATGTATATAATGGCTAATAGAGACTCATATTACAATTAATTGGAACAAGTCACCATGGTAAATGAGCAACAGGAATTACTGTGGTTAGGTAAGAAACTAAAGAGACAGTATCCCTCTTTCTTTGCTTACCTGGCTATGACAACAAATCTCCAGCATAGTTTCCCTTCACTTGGCAACCTCTATGCTACTGGTGGTTAAAAGAAACATCCCTAATATCTGATATCTACTTTTGGTGTCTATTTGTGACTTGAAAGTGTGAATTTATCAATTCCTTCAAAGGTTACAAGTTCATTTCTGCGCTGATCAAACTGCAAGATATTTTAAGAAAATATCTTAGCTACGTTCAGTGAATTAGGAACTTTGTTTATTCCCCAAATCCATCCCCCCAAATACTTGCAGAAAATGTACTTTGCGCACTTTCCATGGTAGAGAAAAGGTGCATCTTTAAAAAATAAAGATGCCTTCACTACTCAAAGGCTTTGAAGTAACTTAATATTTTGAAACAACTGAGATCTGAAGAGAGAATGACTGGAATGTTATTTATAGTCTCACTCAACTGGACATTGGCAAACAAGGACATACTGCTTCTGCATGCACCTTGTATTTGCAAAGAAAGAGCAAACAACAGAAATACTGTTAGTTTTTTAATGCTTTAACACTTGTGCTTATTTAACTTATTTAGGTCAACAAAAGGGATAATGTCTCTTTAAGGAGTTTCATAGATGGTTCATCTCGTGTCACTGGCACATGCCCCTAGCATTTCACTTACCAGTGTGTATCTTCTCATGTCTCTGCAGTAGGTACTTCTGGATAAATCGCATGCTACATTGGCTGCACTGATATGGCTTTTCACCTAAAAGCAAAACAAAATCCAAATTTCTCCTCAGCTCACTCAGGATATAAATGCCTATAATTATTCTTCTCAATCTAGCAGTCTAAGCTGTTAATGTTGGATTTGTTTCAAAGGCAGGCTGCAAGCGACCCGAGATACATTCATGCTATGAAGCTCCTCAGTTGAACACAGCTCCTTAGAGAAGGAATTGAAGTAGTGAGACAGTATCCCATTTTGTTGCTCTAGTAAATCTCATCCTCAGCTATCACCAAAATATTAACAGCATTCACAAAGGCCTCCTCCAAAACAATGAGGGATTCTGATATTGTGGAAATCATTCTAGACTTTTTCAAATGTTAGCAATGGAAAGCACCAAAGCCACAGATTAATCATCCGTAATCAAATAGCCTACAGGTCTCTTGCAAGTTCTCCTTCTCTATAACAAAAACCAAATTGCTGCTTGACACTTGAAGGCATTCCTGTCAATGCAGGAAGCAAGCCTGGGGTGCAATAGAACATTATCTGTTGAAGTTTTTGGCAACTTGAGAGTAAACACCATTGTAAAACAAGAAAAAAATTGCACAAGAACATGAGAAATAGGAGTACACCAAGTGTTCCAAAAGCGGAATGCTGTCCTGGCAAGGTTGCCTTGTACAAGATCAATAGAGGATGCCTTTGGGACACCCCTTTTGCGGCTGACAGGAAAAATTAAAGATAATATTAAATCAAAGGAACAGGCTAATAAAGTTGCCAGAAACGGCAGTCGGCCTGATGATTGGGAGTATTTTAGAACTGGAAATTTTAGAATGAGAGAAAATTGGTGGAGTGCTCCAAGAATCAATTCATTTCCCTCAATTATTTACAATTTATATTAATAACCTGCAGGAGGAAGCAGTGTGTAAGTTATCCAGGATCACTGATGATAGGTGAGAGGATATTTGGACTCTGCAATACGATATAGATAGGTTGAACAAAAAGTTGGCAAATGGAGTTTAATGTGGAAAGTGTGCACGTCAGTGAGAGGAATCAAAAGGTAGATTGTTATCTAAATGGAGAGAAATTGCAAATGAACTAAGTACAGTGGGATCTCGGTGTTCTTATGCATGAGACAAATGGTTAGCAGGCAGTGCAGCAAGTAGTTTGGAAGGCAAATGGCATCTTGGCCTTTATTGCAAGAGGGTTGGAGTTTTGAATTTGGAAGTGATGTTACAGTTGGCGAGACCACACCTGGAGAACTGAGCACAGTTTTAGTTCCCTTATTTAAGAAAGAATATACTGAGGTTGGAGGCAGTCCAAAAGGGATTCATCAGGCTAATTCCTGGGGTGAGAGGGCTGTCCTATCACCAAAAGGTGAAGAAATTAAATCTGTATTCTTTGGCATTTAGAAGAATGAGGGGTGAAACTTACAAGATTGTAAGGGAGCTTGACAGGGTAAATGTTGGGATGCTTCCACTAGTGGGAGAGTCTCAAACAACGGGACAGGCTTACAAGATAAGGAGGCAGTAATTTAAAACTGGGTTGCGTATGAATTTCTTCCTGTAGAGGGTGGGGAACCTTTGGCATTCTCGACCCTCTGTGAGAAGAAGAAGGGCCTGCAGGCTAAATCACTGGAGGGAGATAAATTTTTGTAAGATCAGGGAATTCAGGCCTATGTGGAACTGGCACAGAGGTTGAGTTGAATCCTAGGGCAGATCAGCCATGATCATGTTGAATGGTGGGGCAGACTTGAAGGGCCAAGTGGCCTCCTCCTGCTCCTATTTTCTTGTGTAAACTGGTAAGAAACGTCAAAACAGACTGAGAGAGCTTCTATGGGTACGTAAGGAGGAAAAGACTAGCAAAGGCAAATACAGCTAGAGGCAGGAGAATTTATACTGGGGAATAAGGAAATGTCAGAGAAATTAAACAACTCCTTTGTGTCCGTCTTCACAGAAGGTGACACAAAAAGGCTGCCAGGAATACTAGCAAATTAAGGGTCTAGCAAGAATGAAGAACTTAAGGAAATTAGTATTAGTAAGACTGTAGTACTAGAGAATCTGGTGAGCTTGACAGTCGAGATATCACAAGGGCCTAATGATCTACATTGGAGAGTTGTGAAAGAGGTGGTTACAGAGACAGTGAGTGCATTGGTTATCATTGTCCAAAATTCTAAAGATCCATGGATTTATGAAGGGGAATTGTTTGACTAACCTATTAGAGTTCTTTGAGGATGCAAGTAGTATAATAGATGAAGAAGAGGAACAGCATGTGATGCATTTAGATTTTCAGAAGAACTTCGATAAGGTCCACGCTGGAGATTGATCAACAAGGGTCGAGCACATGGAATTGGAGTAACCTATTGGCACGAATTAAAAATTGGCTAACAGACAAAAGCTGAGGGGACCAAATGTCTTATTTCTAAGTTTGCTGATGATACAAAAACAGTTGGAATTGTGAGTAAGGAGGAGGATGTAAAGAGGCTTTAAGGGGACCTAAACAATAATAGAAAATGGTGAAAAAACTCAGCATGTCAGGCAGCATCTGTGGAGACAGAAACAGTCAATGTTTCGGGTCCGAGGAAGGGTTGCAGATTTGGAAACTGCAAACAAAGTAAAAGCACAAGTAGAGCAAAAATGTCAAACTATTATGTGCTGGAAGCAGAGCACACAACTTTCAAATCCCAATACAAGGCAGGCGGGAAGGGTTTATCGTTAGTCCCTCGCTTTCACAATTAACAACTTTGGCGAACCAATGCATAATCCCCTGAACCAAACATATCATGTTTCAAAGCTTATGGATGAATCAGTAACCTCATCTATGTTCCATGGCCCAAATTTACTCGGCTACTAGAAAAAACAAAATCAAGTCCATGAACTGGAATGCAGAAAATTGCAGGTGCTGGAAATCTGAAATAAAAATGGAAAATGCTAGAAACACTCAGCAACTCAAGCAGTATCTGTGGAGAGAGAAACAGAGTTAATGTTTCAATGAGATTCCATTACCAGATATCTTCTCTGCTCCTTCCCTTTCAGCATTTCAAAAGGACCGTTCCCTTTGCAACTTCCCAGTCACAGAACGTAGAACAGTACAGCACAGGCACAGATCCATCTGCCACCACATCTGTGCAGACCATGATGCCGATTTAAACTGCACCTCTGCCTGCACATGACCTGTATCCCTCCATTCCTAGCCTGTTCATGTGTCTGTCTAACAGCCTCTTAAACCCCACTATCATAGCTGCTTCCACCTCCCCTGGCAGCCCGTTCCGGGCACTTACCACTCTGTGTAAAAAGACCTGCGTCGTAAATTTCCTTTAAATTTTACCCCTCTCACCTTAAACCTACGCCCTCTGATATTTGACATTGCCATGCTAGGAAAGAGACCGACTGTCTACTCTATCTATGTCCCTAATAATTTTATAAACCTCTATCAGGTCTCCCCTCAGCCTCTGACACTCCAGAAAAAACAACCCAAGATTGTCCAACCTCTTCCTTATAGCTTATAGCTCGTCCTCTCTTCTGCCTCCACCAATCACTCCGCTTCTCATGGTGCTTTCCCATGCAACTTCCCACCATCCAGGGACACAAACAGTCCTTCCAGGTGAAGCAGGGATTCACTTGCACTTCTTCTGATCGACAGTCCTGCATTTGGTGTTCACACTGTCGTCTCCTCTACACTGGAGAAACCACACACAGGTTGGGTGACTACTTTGTGGAGCACCTGTGTTTGGTCCACGGATGACCCTGAGCTCCTGTTACCTGCCTCTTTAATTCACCATCCCACTCCCACTCTGACCTGTCTCTCTGTGGTCTCTTGCACTGTTATAACAAGGCCCAACATAAGCTTGAGGAGCAACACCTCATCTCCCCGTCTGGGCACATTGTAGCCTGCCAGACTTAATATCCAATTCCACAATTCAGGTAAGTTGCTTTCCTTGTCTCTATCAGAATTTGCCAGGTCATCCATCTTGTGATATTGGCTCAGTTTTTCCTCTCTCCATTAGCACAGACTCACATGCTGGGCATATTCTTCAGCCTGCATCTTATAATTCTTACATTCCTGTGTATTCGCACTCTCTAACTGTCCTCATTACATAGCTTCTATGAACAAAACACCATTTTCTTTCTCTCTCTCTCTCCTCCACACCACCCACCCACCCCAACTTCTCCATTTAACCAACAACCAAATGACCTTATTTATGGCTGATTCCCAGGGCAATCCTGGCCTCATCATCCTACCCATCCCTTCCCCATCTACCTGCAGCTTGATACTGACTCGTTCTCTCTCCTTTCCAGTTCTGATGAAGGGTCTTCGACCTAAGATATTCCTCCCATTTCTCTTTCACAGATGCTGCCTGATCTGCTGAGTGCTTCCAGTACTTAAAATCAAAGGAACATTAGCACCTCAACAGATCTTCTTACATTATTCTTTGGGCTCTGAAGATCACACCCTGATTCGGCCACTGTCCACTTTAAGAGCTTATAGAGCAAAAGGAGGGGACAAAAGGCAGGCTTGTAAGGCCTGGACTATTGCAACCTCTTGGTTGCATTACCAAAGTTTAGGGCTGGGTCCTGCGGAGATGACTTTGAGGTGGTCTGTAGAACTTGAGTAATGTGGTGGGGAGCTGCTGTTGTAGACCCATAGTAACATGCCAGTGCACCTGCACAATGCACCGTTGAAACAAACTGATTTATTTCACATAACAGGCTTTGTTTTGTCCTGAATTTCAAAGGCAAGCCAGTTTAGTACTTACCAAAAAGCAATGCAATGAGATAGATTTTTTTTTAGTGGATCAACAGGCAGAGGTCATGAGCTCAAATACCACTACTATAAGTTATGAAACTGAATACATTAAATCAATGACCTGGAAAAGATAGTTGGTAAAAACCCTGTGGGTCACTAAGGTCCTCCAGGGAGGAATACTCACCTTTCTTACCAAATCTGGCCTTGTATATCACTCCAGCCTCACATAAAATGGTTGATTACTAAGGATGAGTAGTGAATATTGCCCAAATTCTCAGAGCAAATCATAAGAAAGTAATTGATATTTAAGTTGGTGTTACAACAGAGGTTTGTTGAATATGGTGAGTCATGTCAAATAGTTCAGAGATGAATAGATAAATCAGTGTATTTTACAAGACTAAGACAATAGAAAATTTCTGGTCATAGCACCTCATGACAGCCACCTTTTATGTTTCTTAAGAATATTGTCTCAAACCACCTCACTTTACATAATTATGCATAATTAACATCTGTTTTTCCCTTTCTGCCCAAGCTACTATGGCTTTTAATCTTATTTTGGAGTATTTTATTATGTTTAACAGTAATCTCAATTGAGTTTTCTTGACTTAAAAAGTCAGTGTTACTGCAAGTTTGCACAAATTTTACCAGTGTACTCCAGCTAACTTACATGCATCACAATTAACAATTGCATGTAGCCCATTTTGGTGTCTTATTATCTTGCATATGTCTAACGTTTCCATTTTTTTAAAACAAACTAATCTGTACCTTCTTATAATGCAAGCAGAATCAATACAAGCAATTAACTGCAGATTACTTCTGCAAAGTTTTCAATTTGGTGCCAAGTTATTGAAAAGAAACAAAGGCCCAAAGTGAATCCAACCAACAGTCAAACCTTGTTACAACAGAACCCTTGTTACACTTGGCACATTTAACTTTTCCCATTCACAGCTGCATCAGAGTTAGTTTAAGATTTGTCATTGGCGGATTGCAGGGTTAGAAAAATGTTTAGAGCCAATATGTTATAAATATAATAAAGAATGAAACTGATGCCAGCAGTTTAAAGTACAGAATCTTGCGATGGTAAAAGTTATTGAGTACTTTGAAAACGTTACGTTCCAAGTTTGACACAAGCAGCATATTACACAATGCACCACTGTGTTCAGCTGTTTGTCTTTTGAAACTAAACATGAAAAGCATTCATGGTTTAGAGTTCTGTTGGAAAAGTACAATCAATTCTGCCCACAGATCACAGAAATGCAAAAGAGTGCATTGAACCCCTTAAACCTGATCTGCTGGCAAATTGTCTGTTTAAAATATCACTGAGCCAAACAGATGAGAAAAGACCCAGGTTCCTCTCATTTTTTGCTATGTTAGTTGAGCCCAAATGGAGTAGTTGCAGAGCCAGGGATGGGGAAAGGAGGTGAACAGCTCAGGTTCCCTTTCCTGATCACAGTCCAGTAACATTTCCTGGATTTTAAGCAGATTCCGCTGTTATATCCCCACCTGCCCCCAGTCAAGCAGTCCATTGACACGGACTGTCTACACTTACACTAGTGGACTGACCAGTTGATCGAGATACTGGAGGGTGGTTGACATCTGCGGAACTGTTCTCCCAACAAGAGGCAGCAAGATCAGAAGAGGGGAGGAAGAAAGCCATGGTCATGTTTATTTTTTTGTAGCGTGAAAATGCATTTCTTATTTGCACATATAACCCTAACACCTGTAAAGACTGAACTACATCAAACAGTTTATGAAATCAGAATAAAAGCTATTGTATTTGTTGCAGCAGTGTAAAAGTCAACTGGCCACATTTATAGTTATCATTCACGAATAAGTCAGAGCCAGTGCTCCCAGGTCACAGAAACCTGTGCGAAGGAACACACCTCAGATTGAAAAATGTCATAACATTTACAACAGCAGAAAATATTTAATGGATTTTTTTTTAGAGAATTCAATTACAAAGATCCATTGATAGTAGAGGCACCAAGCTTCCTGATCCCAGTCACAGACCTCTGCTGGTAAGTGTGCAAGCCTTGATGTCAAGAAAGGACAAGATTGGGCTCTGCCATGCTAAAATAACCCATGAACATTCAGCACCCAGGCTCACTCACAATGGCCACTTGGATGAGGTGCCTGCACAACTATCATCTCAGTGATTTCATTAGGAGGAAGAGATTAGAAAATTGGACAGGGAAAAATTTAAGCATGTGGTCATTTTATGATCCAAGGAAAAACATTTTATGAATACTCATTAAAAACAATACTCAAACCTTCAAGAAAAGAATTCTTATCGAATGGAATTAGACCTTAATGTCTTCTCATATCTGTAACAAGAGTTTGGCTGCAGTGGTATTTTCTTCTGTAAGTAGGCATATTCTTTATCTTACTGTGAGCTCTGTACACGCCATGGTCCTGTGTTCTACCTGTATGGATGAGGATGTGTCTCTGCAGGTGGTAGTTAGTCCGGAAGGCTGCACTGCATTGCTCGCAGATGTGAGTCTTAGGAGATTTAACCATGAATGTCCCATCTTCGCCGACTACCAGAATCTGAAAGGCATAATATTCACATACAATGCTCTGCATGTTTACTGATAAGACACTATACGTGTCTTCAGAAATCCTTGCTAGGCAAATCGCAACATGGATGCACAGGACAACGGCTACAGTATACATATTCTGCTATACACGGGTCACGTCAACTAGTACTCCCATTACAACCATTGCAAAAAAGGTTTAGAATGAACAAAAAGGCGATTTTTACTGAATACTTATTTCAATGCAAATAGCATTTAATAACAATATTCCAAAATGTTATAACTATCTATCTGCATTACTTTCCTTCCTGCCTCTCCTTTTCTTTCTTTACATCATTTGCTCTGCTATTGATCCATGACTGCATGACTTTCTGATCAAAAATTAGGTAAACACAAGGTCTCAGATTGCTACCAAATCGCTGCAACACTCAGCAGTATCTCAGCAATATGCGGTGCTAGCGGAACTATATACCATGGAAGCTGTACCACAGTAAGAGCTTGTGCCAGGACTACTGCAGCCCAGCAGCAGTTGGTGCCATGCAAAATTGTATACTGCACCACAGTAACAGGTAGTGCCAAGACAACTGCAACACACCAACAGATGATGGCAGTGCAATTGTGCCACAGCAACAGATAGTGCAGGTGGAACAGAACCACAGTAACTCATTGTACCAATGGAACTATACCACAATAACAGTACGTACCACTGCAACTAAGCCACACAAATAGATAGTGCCAATAGAACTGCACCACAGTAACAGGTGGTGCAGTGAAGGAACACCACAATGACAAAGTATGCCACGTGAACTGGAAAACAGTAATGTATCATTGTGCTAAGGGAGCTAGGTTCCAACAACACATCGTCCCATGAAAATGCAATGAAACATACCACAGCAACAGATGATGCCAGAGGAACTAGGCCACAATAACACATGGGTCCAGAGAAATTGTGCCACAGTAACAGGTACTGACAGTCAAACTCATGTGATATTGTATTCCTTACAACATGGGAAGCCATTCAGCCCATCAAGTCTATGCTAGCTCCCAGAACAATCTAATCAATCCCATACCCCAAGTTATTTTTCAATAACCTCTCTCAATAACCATATCTCTCACATGTGTCCATTAACATCCCCAATTCTCCCACTCACCTACATACTAGGGGCAATTTACAGCAGTCAATTAACCAACCAACCCACACATCTTTGGGATGTGGGAGGAAACCGGAGCACCTGGGGAAACCCATGGAGTCACAGAGAGAACGTGCAAACTCCACACAGACAGCACCTGCTGATGCTAATGGGAAAGTGCAATAGGAGCAAATGGTGCCAATTGGACCGAGCTGAAGCAACAGATGGTTCTGCTGGAACTGTGCCTTGGCAACAGATCATACCAATGCAACTGTGACACAATAACGTCGTATCAGTGTAAATGCACTGCAGCATCAGTAAATGCCATGCAAAGTGCACCAGAGGAAGAGATTTTGCCAATGGAACTTCACCACAGTAAAAGAAACTAATGGTAAATGACATCTAACCCAGAGATGGTGTGAGGAACACTGCACCCTCCAGCTGTTGATGCCAGGGGAACCTCATCCCAGCTGCACATGGTGCCAGTGGAACTAAATCACATTTTCTCTCCACCTCTATCCATACCGGGATGATCTGCAGGCCCTTTCTCCTTGAACGCGAAGCTCAACTAGTCCCCCTTACCACCACTCTCACTTGCCTGTTGAACTTTTAAAACTTTACTTTAAAACTTTATTCATACAGCACTGTAACAGGCCCTTCCGGCCCAATGAGCCCGCGCTGCCCAATTACACCCATGTTAACCTACTAACCCGTACGTCTTTGGAATGTGGGAGGAAACCGGAGCACCCGGAGGAAATCCACGCAGTCACAGGGAGAACATACAAACTCCTCACAGACAGCGGCAATAATTGAATGCCGATCGCTTGACTTCTCTATTTTTACCTCAGATTTTAGGTTAGCAACCAGTCTCCATTATAAGCCCACAGACTCTCACGGCTGAACCAACTGCACTTCTTCCCAGCCCGCTTTCTGTAGGGACTCCATTCCATCCGCCCAGTTTCTCCATCTTTGGTCTCGTGACGAGACTTTCCACACCTCTGCTCCCAGGCAGAGCAAGGATGGAGCCTCCTCGTCCTCACCTTCCACCCCACCAGCCTCCACATGCAATGGATCATCCTTCACAATTTCTCCAACGTGATTCCACCGCCAGACACGTCTTCCCTCCACCTCCCCTTTCAGCATTCTGAAGGGACCCTTCCCGTTGCAACTCCCTGCTTTGCTCTTCCATCTCCACCAATCAGACCCTTTCTCATGGCAGTTTCTTCTGCAACCGCAGGAATTGCAAATCTGTCCTTTTACCTCCTCCCTTCCCACTATCCAGGGACCCAAGCAGTCCCTTCAAAGCAATGATTCACTTGCACTTCTTCCAATGTAGTGTACTGAATTTGGTGTTCACAATGTGGTTTCCTCTACGCTGGAGAAACCAAATGCAGATTGACTGCACCCTGAGCTTCCAAGTTTGGAACTAACCTTTGGCTTCTTATACTGCTCCAATGAAACCGTATGCAAGCATAGGAACAGCAACACATCTCCTTGTAGCACTCAGGATTCATTACTGAATTCAACAATTTCGGAGAACCAGCTGTTTAGGTCAGAACTGGCTAGTTTTGATGCAAGGTCATCTTTAACTCAGTTTTTCCTCTCTTCACAGACGCTGCCTGATCTGCTCAGTATTTCCAGCATTCCCTTTTGTCTCAGATTTCCAGCAGGTGCTATATTCAGCTTCCCACAGTTCCAGCACATTCTACACGAAGTATCTACATGAGGCGCTGCCTCAAGAAGGCAACATCTATCACCAAAGGTCCCCACCATCTTCTCACAGTTACCATTGGGCAGGAGGTACAGAAGCCTGAAGTCCCACACCACCAGGTTCAAGAACAGTCACTTCCCTTTAACCATTTGGTCTTGAACCAACCAGCACAACCCTAATCACGAGAGTTTAGCAACATTATGACCATTTTGATCATTTTGCACTAAGATGGACTTTGTTTCTTTTGTTCTATTTGTGTACTTTCTTGTAAAAATTGTGTTTAATTTATGTTTTCCTTGTGAATGCTGCTTATCTGATGCTATGTGCCTATGATGCTGCTGCAAGTAAGTTTTTCATTGCATATGTGCACACATGTACTTGTGCATCTGACAATAAACTGGACGACTTGACTTTTGTTTCCTTTCTACCTGGACAAAATTGGTCTCCACCCCGTCACAGACATTTCCTCTCCAAACCTCCCTTTTCTTACAACTTAAAACATGTTTTTTTTTTCACTTTTCTAGTTCTGATGAAGGGTCAGTGACCTGAAATGTTAACTGTTTTTCTCTCTCCACAGATGCCGCCTGACCTGCTGAGTGTTTCCAGCACCTTCTGTTTTTGCTTCACAGTTAAATAGTGCAATAGAACCGTGCATAGCACAGCAGCAGATTTTACCAGCACAGCTACACCACAATTATGAATGGTGCCAGCAGGACTGCACCACAACCACAGGAGAATTTAGCGGATTGTGCCTCAGAAGGAGCTGATGCAAGGGGGAACTGCAAAAGAGTAGACGCTGCTGGCAGAACTGCACCATGGCAAGGATCATGCCCTGGAAGTTGTGCCATGGTTACAGCTGTACCATAGCAACAGTTAATGCCAGTTTAACTGTGACACAGTGACATTTAATGCATTGCACCAGAGGAAATGCACCACACTTATGGATGATAGCAATGCAAATGCGCCACAGGTACACGTGGCATGAGCGGAAAAGTGCCACTCTGACATACAAGCCAAGTAGAACTGCGCCAGTGCACTGCATCGAGGTAACAGATGGCACTATAGCAATGACTGGCACCGGGGGACCACACCACAGCAACACTGGCTACTGGCTGTTGAACTTGTTACTGTAAATAAATCTACGGGCTGGGGAGACCTATGCAGATGAAAAAAAGAGGGGGAAACAGCAGCTTCCATCACATCCAGTAGGAGGTGATGACAGAACAAAAACAGAAATGCTGGAAGAACTCAGCCAGTCAGGCAGCATCTGTGGAAAGAGAAACCAGTTAACGTTTCAAGTCAGTGACCCTTCCTCAGAACCGGGGGAAGAATGAAGGGTTTACAGTTTTCAAAGCAGTGCTGAGGCGAGGAGTGAGGTGTAACACAAAAGCCTATACGGAGATATGATAAGATAGATCAGGTGATAAGGAGACACAAGAGATTCTGCAGATGCTGGAAATCTGGAACAACACACACAAAACACTGGAGGAACTCAGCAGGTCAGGCAGCATCTATACAGGAAAATGGACAGTCGACGTTTTGGGTCGAGACCCTTCATCTGGACTGTCTGGACCTTATCCAGATGATAAGGAGCAGGAGTGCTGACTGCTAAGCAAGACGTTTGGTGATGCACAACATTGTAGGGTCCAGGCATTGTGTTGACACATGGAGCAAGTGCTGCCAGGCATTAGCAACGGCTGCACTCACCATGCTGACCATGGTGTACCCGAGCCCCCACACTCTATGGTGCAGTTCACCTGATAGTGCTAGGGGCCACACCCTCACCCTGGCCCATCCAACACCAAGCCCCAGAGACAACCTCTCCACACTGAGCCATGGGCGATTCATTGCTGGATTCCAGTCAGGTTCACGACAGCAGCAGGGTGGGCAGGGGTTTGCACTGCAGGGCTGTCAGTAATGCATCACTATATGGATAATGCTATAATGATCCCTTTCAGTGCTGATTCCATTGACTGCTCATATTCCTGGGAACATATCCCAAATGTGAGGTGAGGTACCAGTATAGTAAATATAGTGAAGCATTTTCTAGTGAACGATGAGGTGACCAGCATCCAGAAATCCAATGTAGTCATACATTCATTTTTGTGGAAAGAATCCATATCACCCCCAAATTTCTGTCTTTTTTCTCATTTGTACAATAAGCCATTGCATTTCTCAAACAATTCCCATTGTAAATTATATTGATTTGCAATCAGAGTTGTTTTGTTGTCAACACGGTTACAGCAGACATCCTTTGAAACTGATTTCACTCGGCAGAATTTATACAAACCTCACCATTTCCACCTGTGTCATCCTTACAGAGTATCAAGAGTTAATCATATACCATTCACATTCACTGTACAAAACTGCAATGCACCCATTGCTGTTCCTGTTGGGAAGTTGATTTCTGTGAATGTCGGGGGAAAGTTATAATGCCCCCTACCACCCATCAGCCTGCCTGTGTTCATCCTATTAAGTTGGAAGAATGTGAATCAATTCATCAAAGTACTGGAAGGCTGCTGGCACCTCTGGAACAGTATTCATCCTGAGGCAGCACCTTCAGGAGAGAAGCACAAGAGAACTAGGAGGAGGAACAGGAAGTTCCCACTCCTTCATGAAGTGCATTTAATCTTTTCCAGACATATGAGAAACAATCCATAAAATGCCTGTAAATGTATTATGGGATGAACATAATGCTCAATGTTGAAGTTTTGGGTTTGTTAGGGTGGCTCAGGAGGATTTAAACTAGTTTGCGAGGGGGATGGGAACCAGAGGGGTAGGTCAGAGGAAGAAGTGCATGGGGAAAAGTCAGATCTAACATGTAGAGAGGCTTTGAGGAAAGAGAAGCAGAGTACAGGCTATAAAAGTAGAAAGGTGGATGGGCTAAAGTGCATTTACTTAAATGCAAGAAGCATCAGGAATAAGGGTGATGAACTGAGAACTTGGATAAGTACATGGGACTATGATATTGTGGCTTTTGCAGACACTTGGCTGTCACCAGGGCAGGAATGGATATTGAATATTCCTGGTTTTCAGTGTTTTAAAAGGGATTGGGGGGGGGATGGGATACTGGTCAGGGACACTATTACAGCTGCAGAAAGGGTAGATAATGTAGAAGGATCCTCTCTAGAGTCAGTATGGGTGGAAGTTAGGAACAAGAAAGGAGCAGTTACTCTACTAGGAGTATTCTATAGGCCCCCCGATAGCAGCAGGGATACTGAGGAGCAGATTGGGAGGCAGATTTTGGAAAGGTGCAAGAATAACAGGGTTGTTATCATGGGAGACTTCAACTTCCCAAATATCGATTGGCACCTGCTTAGTGCCAAAGGTTTAGACGGGGCAGAGTTTGTTAAGTGTGTCCAGGACAGACTCCTGTCACAGTATGTTGACAGACCGACTAGAGGGAATGCCATATTAGATCTAGTATTAGGTAATGAACCGGGTCAGGTGACAGATATCTCGGTGGGTGAGAATCTGGGGGACAGTGACCACTGCTCCATAACCTTTAGCATTGTCATGGACAGGGATAGGAGCAAAGAGGACAGGAAGATATTTAATTGGGGAAAGACAAATTATGAGGCTATAAGGGCTAGAACTTGAGAGTGTAAATTGGGATGACATTTTTGAAGGGAAACATACTATGGAGATGTGGTCGATGTTCAGGGATCTCTTGCAGGATGTTAGGGATGAATTTGTCCTGATGAGGCAGAGAAGGAATGGTAGGGTGAAGCAACCATGGGTGACGACAGAGGTGGAACAACTAGTTAAGAAGAAGAGGGCAGCATACATAAGGTGTAAGCAGCAAGGATCAGATAGGGTTCGTGAGGAATATCGAGTAGCAAGGAAGGAACTTAAGAAGGGGCTGAGGAGAGCAAGAATGGGAAATGAAAAGGCTTTGGCAAGTAGGGTTAAGGAGAATCTCAAGGCTTTTTTCTCGCACGTGAAGAGTAGAAGGATGACGAGAGTAAAGGTAGGTCCAATTAGAGACAAAGGTGGGAAGATGTATCTGGAAGCTGTGAAAGTGGGTGAGGTTCTCAATGAATACTTCTCTTCCGTATTTACCAAGAAAAGGGGTCTTGATGACGCTGAGGACAGTGTTGGTAAGGTTAATGTTCTAGAGTATGTAGATATCAAGAGAGAGGATGTGTTGGAGCTGTTAGAAAATATTAGGACAGATAGGTCCCCGGGGCCTGACGGAATATTCCCCAGGCTGCTTCGCGAGGAGAGGGAGGAGATTGCTGAACCGTTGGCTAGGATCTTTGAGTCCTCGTTGTCCACGGGAATGGTACCAGAGGATTGGAGGCTGGCAAATGTTGTCCCCTTATTCAAAAAAGGTAGTAGGGATAGTCCAGGGAATTACAGACCAGTGAGCCTTGCGTCTGTGGTGGGCAAGCTGTTAGAAAGGATTCTAAGAGATAGGATCTATGGGCATTTAGAGAACCATGGACTGATTAGGGACAGCCAGCATGGCTTTGTGAAGGGAAGATCTTGCCTCATAAGTCTGATAGGGTTCTTTGAGGAGGTACACTGAGCCAGGTCGTGTGGTGCAGAAATGGGGGAGAAGAGGAGGGCGGTACTGATAGGGGATTTGATAGTAAGGGGGGCAGACAGGAGATTCTGTGGATGTGAAAGAGACTCCCGGATGGTATGTTGCCTCCCTGGTGCCAGGGTCAGGGACGTCTTGGATCAGGTCCACAGCATTCTGAAGAGGGAGGGAGAAAGCCAGAGGTCGTGGTACATTTTGGTACCAATGACATAGGCAGGAAAAGAGATGAGGTCCTGAAGATGGAATACAGGGAGCTAGGTAGGAAGCTGATGAGCAGGACCTCAAGGGCAGTAATCTCTGGATTGCTGCCTGTGCCACTTGCCAGTGAGGGTAAGAATAGGGTGATTTGGCAGATGAATGCGTGGCTGAGAAATTGATCCAGGGGGCAGGGTTTCAGATTTTATCATTGGGATCTCTTCTGGGGAAGGTATGACCTGTACGAAAGGGATGTGTTATATCTGAACTGGAGGGGGACCAATATTTTTGCAGGCAGGTTTGCTAGAGCTGTTGGGGAGGGTTTAAACTAGTTTGGCAGGAGGATGGGAACCTGAGTGATAGATCAGAGGTTCGTGAATTTAGTGTACAAGTAGATGCAGAGTGTAGAAAGACTGAGGAAGGATAGGCAGTCGAAAGGGCAAAATTGCAGTCAGTTGGATGGGCTGAAGTGTGTCTGCTTTAATGCGAGAAGTATCAGAACAAGGGAGCATAGGTAAGTACATGGAACTATGACGTTGTGGCCATTACAGAGATTTGGCTGTTACAAGGGCAGGAATGGCTGCTGGATATTCTGGGGTTTAGATGTTTCAAAAGGGACAGGGACGGAGGTAAAAGAGGTGGGGGAGTGGCTTTGCTGATCAGGGACAGTGTCACAGCTGTAGAAAGGGAGGACATACTGGAGGGATCATCTACTGAGTCAGTGTGGGTGGAAGTCAGAAACAGGAAGTGAGCAATCACTCTATTGGGAGTATTCTATGGACCTCCCAATAGCAGCACAGATGCTGAGGAGCAGATCGGGAGGCAGGTTTTGGAGAGGTGCAAAAATAACAGGGTTGTTGTCATGGGTGATTTCAACTTCCCTAACATTGATTGGCACCTCCTTAGTGTAAAGGGGAAAGATGGGGGAGCATTTGTTTGGTGTGTTCAGGAAGAATTCCTGACACAGAACGTGGACAGGCTGACTAGAGGAGAGGCCATACCGGACCTGGTACTAGGCAACAAGCCTGATCAGGTTTCAGATCTCTCAGTGGCAAAGCATTTTGGAGACAGTGGCCAAAGCTCCTTGACGTTTACAATAGCCTTGGAGAGGGATAGGAGCAGATGATATGGGAAAGTATTTAATTAGGGGTGGGGGAATTGTGATGCTATCAGGCAAGAACTTGGGAGTGTAAATTGGGAACAGATGTTCTTGGGGAAGTGCACAACGGAAATGTGGAGGTTGTTTTGGGAGTACTTGCATGTAGTTCTGGATAGGTTTGTCCCATTGAGGCAGGGTAAGGATGGTAGGGTGAAGGAACCGTGGTTGACAAGAGATGTAGAATATTTTGTCAAGAGGTAGAAAGAAGCTTACATAAGGTTTAGAAAGTAAGGATCAGACGGATAGCCAGGAGGGATCTTAAGAATGGACAGAGCTAGAAGGAGGAATGAAAAGGCCTTGACAAGTAGGATTAAGGAAAACTCCAAGGCATTCTATACATATGTGAAGAATAGGAGGATGACTAGAGTGAGGGTAGGACCGATCAGGGATAAAAGAGGAAACATGTGCCTGGAGTCGGAAGAAGTAGGGGAGGTCCTTAATGAATACTTTGCTTCAGTATTCACCAGAGAGAGAGAGACTTTGATGTTTGTGAGGATGGTACACAACAGGCTGATACGCTAGGGCATGTTGACATGAGGAAATAGGATGTGCTGGAACTTTTGAAAAACATTAGGATAGATAAGTCACTGGGGCCGGACTGGATATATCCAAGGTTATTATGGGAAGCGAGTGAAGAGACTGCAGCACCTTTGATGATCTTTGCATCCTCACTGGCCACAGGAGTAGTGCCAGATGATTGGAGGGTGGCAAATGTTGTTCCTTTGTTCAATAAAGGGAGTAGGAACAACCCTGGGAATTACAGGCAGTGAGTCTTACTTCAGTGGTGGGCAAATTACTGGAAAAGATTCTTAGAGACAGGACTTATGGGCATTTAGAGAAGCATAGGCTGATTAGGGACAATCAGCATGGCTTTGTGAGGGGCAGGTCGTGCCTCACGAGCCTGATTGTGCTTTGATGAAGGTACAGCACAATCTACCTTCATGTAGGTTGTGCTCATGATGAAGCACAATCATTATGATTGATGAAGGTAGAGCAGTGGATATGGTGTGCATGAATTTTAGTAAGGTGTTTGATAAGGTTACTCATGGAAGGCTCATTCAGAAAGTCAGGAGGCATGGGATCCAGGGAAACTTGCCTGTGTGGATTCAGAATTGGCTCACCCATAGAAGACACAGGGGGTTTTTGTAGATGGAGCATATTTTGACTGGAGGTCAGTGACCAGTGGTGTTCCGCAGGGATCTGTTCTGGGACCCCTAGGTCTTTGTGTTTTTTATAAATGACTTGGATGAGGATGTGCAAGGGTGGGTTAGTAAGTTTGCAGGTGACACAAGGTTGGTGGTTTTTATTTAATTTTATTTACAGTGTGGTAACAGGCCCTTCCGGCCCAACGAGTCCGCGCCGCCCATTTTAAATCCATATTAACCTCCCTGTACATCTTTAGAATGTGGGAGGAAACCGGAGCACCCGGAGGAAACCCACACAGACACGGAAGAACGTACAAACTCCTTACAGACAGCGATGGGAATGGAACTCCGATTGCTGGTGCTGTAATAGCGTCATGCTAACCGCTACGCTACCGTGCGTTGTAGATAGTGTAGAAGGTTGCTGTAGATTACAACAGGATATTGATAGGATGCAGAGCTGGGCTGAGAAGTGGCAGATGGAGTTCAACCTGGAAAAGTTTGAAGTGATACACTTTGGAAGATTGAATTTGAAGGATAATACAAGGTTAATGGCAGGACTCTTAGCAGTGTGGAGGAACAGAGGGATCTTGGGGTCCACGTCCATAGACCCCTCAAGGTTGCTGCACAGGTTGATAGGGTTGTTAAGAAGGTGTATGGTGTGTTGGCCTTCATTAGTCAGGGGATTGAGTTCAAGAGCCGCGAGGTAATGTTGCAGCTCTATAAAACTCTGGTTAGACCACATTTGGAGTATTGTGTTCAGTTCTGGTCGCCTCATTATAGGAAAGACGTGGAAGCTTTAGAGAGGGTGCAGAGGAGATTTACCAGGATGCTGCCTGCATTGAAGAGCATGCCTTATGAGGATAGGTTGAGCAAGCTAGGGCTTTTCTGTTTAGAGTGAAGGAGGGTGAGAGGTGACTTGATAGAGGTGTACAAGATGATAAGAGGCATAGGTTGGGTGGAGAGTCAGAGACCTTTTCCCAGGGTGAAAATGGCTAACATGAGGGGGCATTATTTTAAGGATATTGGAGGAAGGTAATAGGGAGATGTCAGAGGTAAGTTTTTTTTTCACAGAGAGTTGTGGGTGCGTAGAATGCACTGCCAGCAGAGGTGGTGGAGGCAGAAACATTAGGGTCATATAAGAGACTCTGAGATAGCCACATGAATGATAGAAAAAAGGAGGGCTACGTGAGAGGGAATGGTTAGATAAATCTTAGAGCAGGATAAAATGTCGGCACAACATCGTGGGCCAAAGGGCCTGTACTGTGCTGAAATGTTCTACATTTAACCAGGAAGATTGATGAGGGTAGTGCAGTAGATGTGGCTTACGTGGATTTTAGTAAGGCGTTTGACAAGGTTCCACATGGTAGGCTTCTTCAGAAGGTCAGAGGCCAAGGAATCCAGGGAGGCTTGGCTGTGTGGATTCAGAATTGGCTTGCCTGTAGAAAGCAAAGGGTTGTGGTGGAGGGAGTGCATTCAGATTGGAGGACTGTGACCAGTGGTGTCCCTCAAGGATCAATTCTGGGACCGCTACTTTTCGTGATATTTATTAATGACTTGGATGAGGGGGTGGAAGGGTGGGTTAGCAAGTTTGCAGATGACACAAAGGTCGGTGGTGTTGTGGATAGTGTGGAGGGCTGTCAAAGCTTACAGAGGGATATTGATAGGATGCAGAACTGGGCTGAGAAGTGGCAGATGGAGTTCAATCCGGAGAAGTGTGAGGTGGTACGCTTTGGAAGGACAAACTCCAAGGCGGAGTATAAGGTTAATGGCAGGATTCTGGGCAGTGTGGAGGACCAGAGGGATTTGTGGATTCATATCCACAGATCACTGAAAGTTACCTCACAGGTGGATAGGGTAGTTAAGAAAGCTTATGGGATGTTAGCTTTCATAAGTCGTGGGATCGAGTTTAAGAGCCGCAAGGTAATGATACAGCTCTACAAGACTCTGGTTAGACCACACTTGGAGTACTGTGTCCATTTCTGGTCGCCTCATTATAGGAAGGATGTGGAAGCGTTGGAAAAGGTGCAGAGGAGATTTACCAGGATGCTGCCTGGATTGGAGAGTATGGATTATGAGGAGAGACTAAGGTAGCTAGGGCTTTACTCATTGGAGAGAAGGAGGATGAGGGGAGACATGATAGAGGTATACAAAATATTAAGAGGAATAGATAGAGTGGACAGCCAGCGCCTCTTTCCCAGGGCACCAATGCTCAATACAAGAGGGCATGGCTTTAAGGTAATGGGTGGGAAGTTCAAGGGAGATATCAGAAGGAGGTGTTTCACCCAGAGAGTGGTTGGTGAATGGAATGCGCTGCCTAGGGTGGTGGTGGAGGCTGATATGTTGGTCAAGTTCAAGAGATTGTTAGATAAGCATATGGAGGAATTTAAAATAGGGGGATATGTGGGAGGAAGGGGTTAGTTAGTCTTAGGCGTGGTTTAAAGGTCGGCACAACATTGTGGGCCGAAGGGCCTGTTTTGTGCTGTACTGTTCTATGATCTATGATGATAAAAAACAGTACAGCAGAGGAACGGGCCCTTTGGCCCATCACACCTGCACCAAGCATGGTGCCAATTTAACTAATCACATCTCCTTGCACATGGTCTGTGTCCCTCTATTCCCTGCCTGTTCATGTACCTGTCTAAATGTGTCTTAAACATTGCTATCAGATGTTGCAATGATGATGGTGGGGGCAGCCATGTGGGGATCAGAGAGACCAGGGCATGCTGGTGAAGAGTGACGCCAGGGAAGTCTCTGTAAGAACAAGGGTGCAGTCTCTGAATATCTGTACTTTGGGGAAGCCTGCAACACAGGGAAATGCCCAATGCCCAGTCTGTTTGCTCCAGTGGGCAGAAGAAAAAGAAGTCTCTCCTTAAGTATGGAGTTTCAGTGACCTCCTTAATACAGAAACAAGCACAAACTTTGGGATGCAGTGGAGGTCAGCAGCAGCAGCAGCCTGTAATGATCCTGAGGCCAGGAAGCTGAGAGCGACCATGAACTCCAAGGATAAAGCATTCCAGGCATATGTGAGGCTGCAATCTCTTTCAGACAGTAACCTTCCAAGATCTCTACAGTTGTGGCTTCTTGTGCAGTTCCGATTTTAATTGATCCATTATTGGTTCCCATGTCTTCAACTGTCAAGGCCTGAAGCTTTGGAGTTCTCTCTCTGAACTTCTCTGCTGCTCCTTCTTTCCTTGTAGGTGGCAACTTTAAAAACTAGCTCTATAACTTAATTTTTAGTTACCCATATCGTTCTATGGCTCATTGACAAAGTTTGAAGTACCTTGGGATGTTTTAGTTTATTAAAGGCAATGTATACTTGCCAGTGGCTACATGTAAGCACTAAGATAAAATGGCACCGGGTTCAATTCTGATGTTGCCATCAATCTAATTGGCAGCATCCTGTAAAGTCAGTAAGGACTGTGTTGTGAAGGACAGTCACTTGATGAATGTCACCCATGAAATTTATCCCAGTACAAAGATAGTAAGGGAAAATACTACAAATGAGGACATTCTTGGCGAATTGTCCAATGAAGCTATATGGGTGCAACTCAGAAAAAAGGAACAGAGTGACCACTTTGATGGGATTGTACTATGGGCCCCCCCAGTAATCAGTGGAAATTAGAGGAGCAAGTACGTAGGGAAATCACAGACAGCTGTAAAAAACAACATGGTTGTAATGGTAGGTGATTTTAACTTCCCTCATATTGACTAGGACTGCCATAGTCCTAAGGGCTTGGATAAGGTGGAATTTGTTAAGCATGTCCAGGAAAGTTTTCTCAAGCAATATGTAAGATAAGACATTAATTTATTAGTCACATGTACATTGAAACACACAGTGAAATGTGTCTTTTTGTGTTACTGAGAATGTTTTGGGGACAGCCTGCAAGTATTGCCATGTTTCCGGTGCCAACATAGCGTGCCCACAGCTCCTAACCCGTATGTCTTTGGAATGTGGGAGGAAACCGGAGCACCCGGAGGAAACTCACACAGACACAGGGAGAACGTACAAACTCCTTACAGACAGCGGCCGGATTTGAACCTGGGTTGCTGGTGCTGTAATAGCGTCATGCTAACCATTACATTACCGTGCCACCATACCATGTAGATGGCCCTACTAGAGAAATGGCTACACTTGACCTCCTGTTGGGGAATGAGGCAGGGCAAGTGGCTGAAGTGTCTGTAGGTGAGTAATTTGGGACCAATGACCAAAATTCTCTTAGTTTTAAAATAGCAATGGAAAAAGATAAGACTGGTCCACAAGTTAATGGCATAAATTGGGGCAAAGCTAATTTTGGTGGCCTGAGACAGGAATTTTCGAAGTATACTAAGAGTAAAAGGGTAACAGGGGAGAGAATAGGGCCCCTTAAGGACCAATGTGGTCATCTACTTGTGGACCCACAGGAGATGGGCAAGGTGTTAAATGAATATTTCTCGTATATATTTACAGTGGAGAAGGACATGGAAGCTGGGGAACTCAGGGAGGAGATAATGATGTCTTGGAACATATAAACATTATGAAAGAGGAGGTGTTTGCAGTCTTGAGGAGCATAAGGGTGGATAAATCCACAGGGCCTAACCAAGTGTATCCTTGGACATTGTGGGAAGGTAGGGGAGAAATTGCTGGGGTCCAGGCAGAGAGATTTGTATCACCGTTAGTCAGGGGTGAGGTACCGGAAGATTGAAGGGTGGGTAATATTGTGCCTTTATTTGAGAAGGGCTGCAAGGACAAGCGAGGGAACTACAGGCTGGTGAGCCTAACATTAGTGGTGGGGAAGTTACTGGAGGGAATTCTGAGAGACAGGATCTACCTGCATTTGGAAAGGCAAGGACTGCAAGGAAAGTCAGCACGGCTTTGTGTGTGGGAAATTGTACCTCATGAACTTGACTGAGTTTTTTTGAAGAGGTGACCAACAGGATGGACAAAGGCAGGGCAGTAAATGTTGTCTACATGGACTTTAGCAAGGCCTTTGACAAGGTCCCACATAGGCTGGTCCGGAAGGTTAGGTCACATAGGACCCAGGTGAGCTAGTCAACTGGATACAGACCTGTCTTGGTGGTAGGAGGCAGAGGGTGGTAGTGGAGGAGTGTTTCTTAGACTGGAGGCCTGTGAGCAGCGGTGTGCCGCAGGGATCGGTGCTGGGTCCTCTGTTGTTTGTCATCTATATTAACGGTTTGGATGAGAATTTGGCTGGTATGGCTAATAAGTTTGAGGATGATACCAAAATTGGTGGTATAGTGGCCAGTGAAGAAGGTTGTCTAAGATTACACATCTGGCGAAGTGGGCCAAGGATTAGCAGATGAAATTTTACCCGGACAGGTGTGAGGTGATGCATTTTGGTAAGTTAAACCAGGGCAGGACTTGCACAGTAAATAACAGGGCCCTGGGAAGTGTTGTGGAAAAGAGAGACCTAGGGGCACAATACTTAGTTCCCTACATGTAGCGACACAGGTAGACAGTGTGGTGAAGGCACTTGGCACACTTGCCTTCATCGATCAGGGCATTGTGTACAAGAGTTTGAGACATCACGTTACAACTGTACATGACATTGGCAAGACCGCACTTGGAGCATTGTGTGCAGTTCTGTTCACCCTGCTATAGGAAGGATGTCATTAAGCTGGAAAGGGTGCAGAAATGATTCACAAGGATGTTACCGGGGCTGGAGGGCTTGAGTTAGGAGAGGTTGGATAGTCTGGGACTGTTTTCCCTGGGAGTGAAGGAGGCTGAGGGGTGACCTTACAGTGGTATATGAAATCATGAGGGACATAGATAAGGTTAGAGTGTCATAGGGTTATACAGCACGGAAACAGGCCTTTCACCCAACTCGTGATGGTCACCATCTTTTTCCCAGGATAGGGAAGTCTAAACATGAGGAGCAAGATTTAAAGGGAACCTAACAGACAACTTTTTTCCTCACAGAGTGTGGTAGGTATGTGGAACGAGCTGCCAGAGGAAGTGGTAGAGGCGGGTGCAAGTACAACATTTATAAGACATTTGGACAGGTTCATGGATAGAACAGGTTTAGAGGAATATCAAGCACAAGCAAATGGCACCAGCTCAGGTAGGCAACTTGGTCGGCAGGGATGAGTTGGGCCAAAGGGCCTGTTTCCATGCTGTATAATACTATGGCTCTACGAAAGGGGGAAAAAGAATGGAGACTATGCTTAAAAAAAGTAATCATTTTTGAATGATGGAACATGCTTGAAGAGTGAAATGGACCAAGGCTGTTAAGACAACATTTGGAACTTGCTGGTTCACTCACTTCATCGATCCATCAGGATACAGTAAAGTGATGAAAATTACTACATTATTCAACATCTTCCAGAACATCAATTTGTTTTACAAAATACCACACATATCCAGAGCTCTGGGTTTCTACTTGATCTTCACCCGGATATCAGCACAATCTGGGAAGAGCCAACCAAGAAAGTTCAAAAGACTATAGAATTTAAGGTACATCCATTACCAACAATGCTCAAGTCTTCAAAATTCTTTTACGCTGGTTGAAAAGTCAATTGTGCATGGAGAATGCCCAAATTAGTTCCCAACCACAAAATAAAATAAGAATGATGGGAGATTTTACAGTGAAGTTTAGGATAATGAAATTGAGCATAAACATGGGCGTAATTTTACCTCAGCATTCCTAGTGGAAATTCCAGGTCTCTGTGTTTTAAAAACTGAGGGAACTGGCCATGTTCATCAACAAATGAGCTCACCAAAGGCAAGTATGCAGCTCACTACCCATCATCTTCCTCTCAACAAATTATAAACTGCGAGATGGGAACAAAAGGCTCTGGTAGGGTTCTCTCAATCTCCTGCCATATGGTTGACAGAACTTGCCTTAAGGCTACTTCATTCAGTGTTCATCAATCCCCTGACAAAGTTATGGCAAAGAATTGGAGAACCCACTACAGACTCACCCTTCTTCCTAAGTCAGTGAAGGGAGCTCCAAAGTTTCAGAGGTGAAAAATCTATTGGAAAATGGAACATTTGGGATAAACATTAAAAAACTGAAAAAAAAATTGAATGTGCACTGATAAAGGAGAAATTGCCAAATACTGGTAGTTCATAAAATTTGAGATTGCTCCAAATACAACAGCAAATGTACTGACAGTAAAAATGTAAAACCTTGCCTACGTTTCCACAGATACACAGACATTTTCCATGGGATTTTTCATTTGAAATAAAGTATTTGATTTTATAAAACTAAAGACGGACAAGTTATTATTCTGTGAGTACCTCATGTGAACAAAAAGAAATGGAAGTAATCCAAATCAGGAAAGATATAGTGGCACAACCTGGAAGGGCTAACACCAGTTCTGTGCAAGGCCAGCTGAGGAAGTAGGGTATGCTACAGATTTCAGGGGTTGAAGAGAGGCTGCGCATAATAAGGATCAGGCCCAGCTTGAGCGTGGGTTGCCAGGGGATCAAAGGGTACTGAGGAACTGAGCAGCATCAAAGGACAGAGCAGAAGGGCTCAAAGATGTCAGTTAACTGAAAACCAATTAAAAACTGCGGATACTGAAAATCTGAAATAAAAATCAAAAATACTGGAAACACTCAGCAAGTCAGCAGCATCTGTGGAGAGAGAAAGAGAGTTAATGTTTTTGGTCAAAGATCTTTCAACAGAACCGATGACCAGGCTAGCATCCTTGCAATTGGGGATTGTGAAGACATCCACTGTTGAGGGGTGGAGCTTGGAGCGAATACCAGAGAACATATTTAGTGAATCAACAAATGCATCAGGCTCCCTGACAGTAGAATGGGTATGCTTGGCCCCCTTTAAATGCTGCCTTAGCAGGTTTCAACTCTCCAGTTAAGGACAACTACAATGCAAGTAGTTGGTGTTGGCCTCCATACATGTTCCACCTTGCAGTGCACAAAAACATTGCACTACACTAAAAAAAAATCCAGCCCATACACAAATAGTACCAAAAGTGCAAATTTGGGCCAGATGTTTCCAACATGATTTCTGTGCAGATAATAACTGAACCTACAGAGAATGAAATGTAATAGATCAAAAAACTCCAAAAAAATTTTAAGCACATGCTATGGACACAAACTACCACTTTATAATGGGGTTTCTGCAAATCTTTATGTACTTTCAAATGTCGCTTTACTGGAATCATCCATGCCCACTGCAAGGAAAGTTTCTGTCAATTGTGCCATCTGATGTGGGGCAAGCGCTCAAACATTACATCCAGAATCCCGGCTCGACTGGTGCATGCGGTTACACAAATTCATCATTAACAGCCTGACTGGCTGTGACCAGCAATGAACTGAAGTCCTCACTCAGGTCCATTTCTCATCCTGATGCTACAGCTACTTCTCAGCTCCTCCCCAGGTTACGACAGGGTTCTGCCCCGTGAACTGTTCGTAACCCGAACAGTTCACAAGTCAGAAACGCATCTGCAAACTCAATTCCCACCCGGCAGAAGATGCCCGCAGCCCCACAGCAGCCGGCAGATCCATCCTGCTGGTCTCCTCAATGCTCGTTCATATGTACAGGCTGTACACAAGTCAAGCATACACAAGCTGGGGAGGATCTGTAAATAATATTAAATTCAGCTTTCGTAAGTTCAAATTCAGTCAACTAATCTTCCTTGGTAATGCAACTGCTTTGAAAAAGAGTCAACTGAAACCACAGATTGGTCTGGTTCTTCAAACACACCAATTATTTGAGCAAATTTTCAATTACTTTGTTGCATTTATTGAAGGGAGGTTTTATACTTGACCACAAGTAAATGATTTGAGCAGAGACTTGGACATAACGTTACTAGACAACATAGAGTCATACAGCATACAGCATAGATACAGGCCCTTCGGCCCAACCAGTCCATGCTGACCACAGTGCTCACCCAGCTATCCAAGTGCTCCTTAAATGATACTATTGTACCTGTCTCAACCACTTCCTCTGGCAGCTCGTTCCATATACTCACCACCCTCTGCATGAAAAAGTTGCCCCTCAGGTCCCTTTTAAATCTTTCCCCTCCCACCCTAAACCTATGCCCCCTAGTTTTGGACTCCCCTACCCTGGGGAAAAGACTGTTACCGTCCACCTTACCTATGCCTCTCATAATTTTAAACAATTCTATAAGGTCGCCCCTCATTCTCCTGTGCTCTAAGGAATAAAGACCTCACCTGGCCAACCCCTCCCTGTAACTCAGGCCCTCTGATCCTGGCAACATCCTCGTAAATCCTCTCTGCACTCTTTCCAGTTTAACCACATCTTTCCTATAACAGGGTGACCAAAACTGTACACAGTGCTCCAAGTGCGGCCTCACCAACGACTTGTACAACTGCAACATGATGTCCCAACTCCTTTACTCAGTGCCCTGACTGATGAAGGCCTGCGTGCTAAATGCCTTTTTCACCACCTCGTCTACATGTGACTCTGCTTTCAATGAACTATGCCCTTGTTCTCCAAGGTCCCTCTGCTCCATTACACTCCCTGGTGCCCTACCATTCAAACCAGTCCTATGCTGGTTTGACTTTCCAAAATGTATCACCTTACATTTATCTGTATTGAAATCCATTTGCCACTCCTCAGCTATCAGCACTGTTCAGCGCATTTTCCAACTGCATCCCTTGTGGAAATTCCAAACCACAATCTTACAGGCAAAACATCGCAAACTTACTTTAGAAGTAGTACGGACTTTTTTACTCCTTTGTTTGTTCAGCAATTCTTCATGCTCCCTGAGCTTCATCAATTCTTCATGCTGTCTGAGCTTCAACAATTCTTCATTCTCTCCAAGCGTCATTAGGTTTTCATTTACCCGCAGCTTTTCTAGATCTTCCTGCTCTCTCTGCTTCTTTTCATCAAGCTGTTCAACTCCTTCCAGATCAGTGGTTTTCCCCAGTACCTTTAACGAAGAAAAATATTGTGTAAGGCAGGTTTTACCGAAAATGGGTCCAAAGTGGAATGAAACAACAAATGCTGTTTCCATGGCCTTCTTGTTTCTCTCTGTTTTATTAAAATTATTATGGCCTCGGTAACTGTGACTCATTAACTCCAACCTCTTAAGTGAGAAAGTTGTGGGTCCAAGCGTCACTCTATCAACCTCAGAGTGCAATCTGTATGCTGCTCTATCGAAGATGCTGACTTTGAGACAAGATGCTAATCAGCTTTAGCAAGTGGTTGTAAAATATCCCAAACTATTCGAAGAGCAGGGAAGTTTTCCCAGTAAACTGGCCTAGTTGTTAAGAGGTCCACTCAGGTATGAAACTAAAACCTGACGCAAGTCCAGTACATAAGCATTTCCAGACTTGAACACCTGAACTGACCCTTGCCATAAGCATAATAATTTAAACATACTATCCATTTGTTGGTAACGTCAAACAAATCTAACCTGGACAAAGTACTGAACTGGGCCACCACATCATGGCCCAACCTGACCCTGAAGGTTCCATTAGCATTTACGCCCAAACCCATGAAGTCAGCTCCTGTTAGGCCCTGATCATATCGCCCATAACCAACATCCAAAACACACAATCTGGGAATTTATTTCATTGCAGTTTGTTAAACCTGGCAGTGCAGAAACTGGCAGCCTTCCTACATTAGAACAATCACTTCATTTCAAAACTGAACCACTGAGTTTAAAGTGCTTTGGCCATCCTGAGGTTGTGAAAGGCATTATATAACTGCAAATTATTTCTCCTCCTGCTAATAATCAAATCTAACACACTAGATCCACTTCCATCTCCCAGCATCAAAACCCAGTTGAACTCAAGACTCACCACACTGTCTCCTACTCGTGTGTTTAGCCAGACCCCACAAAGCTCTGGAACTCCTCTCCTCCCACACCCTTTCTTTACTCATAAAATATACAGGTTTTTCAAACTCAAAACATAACACTGATTAGCCACCTCTTCTATGTGTTGGGGCCAGGTCAGATGCATATTTTGCTGAAAACTTCAGGTTCCTGTCAGGTCAAGCCACATGGACACTGCCCAATCTTGATTTCTGATGAAAGGTCTTCAATCTGAAAAGCTGACTCTGTTTCTCTCTTCACAGATGCTGCCCGACCTACTGAGTGTTTTCAGCATTTCCCAAGAGCCTACTGAACATTCACTATCGATTGGGACAGTTTTTTAATTGTTCAGCACAGTGGTGCTGCAGCTTCAATGATTCGGATTCAATCCTGACCTTCGGCGCTGTCTGTGTGGAATTTGTATGCACTCCCCGTGACTGTGTCAGTTTTCGGTTTCCTCCTACATGAGCCAAGTACACCCGCAAAGGAACAGCAAACACCAGAGCCTATTTTTCCCTTAAAGGTAAATGTCATTCTTCAGAATTAACACAAAAATCATATACTTCCAAAGCCACTGTTTTAAAATTGTAATAAATCAAAAGATTTGGCAGACCAAAATATTTTTGATTTGGCAGACCAAAATTAGCAATCTTGCAATCCACACTTCCAATTCATGTATTTCCAATGTTACAAAGCACCTATTTAAAAAAAACAAGACCCTACCAAACATTCAGTATTGATTGGGTCAGTTGTTATTAGGCAGTACACTGGTGCAGCAGGTAGTACTGCTGTCTCACAGTTCCTGTGACCTGGGTTCAATCCTGACCTTTGGTGCTGTTTGTGTGAAGATTACACATTCTCCCTGTGACTGTGTGGGTTCCCCCCGGGTGATCTGGTTTCCTCCCACATCCCAAACACTTGTGGGTCACTGGGTTAGTTGGCTGCTGAAATTTCCCCTAGTGTGCAGGTGGTGGTAGGTAAATCGAGGAGGATGTAAATTGGTAAATTGGTTTATTATTGTCACATGTACCAAGGTACAGTGAAAAACTTTTATGCCACCCATACGGATCATTTCATCACATCAAGGTAGTACAAGGGAAAAACAATAACAGAATGCAGGATATCATGTTACAGTTACAGAGAAAGTTACAGTTACAGTCTACAGTGCAGGCAGACAATAAGGTGCAAGGCCACAACGAGGTAGATTGTGAGGTCAAGAGTCCATCTTATCGTACTGGGGGACAATCCAATAGTCTTATAACAACAGGATAGAAGCTGTCCTTGAGCCTGGTGGTACATGATTTCAGGCCTTTGTATCTTCTGCCCAATGGGAGGGGGGAGAAGAGAGAATGACCGGGGTGGGAGGGGTCTTTGATTATGTTGGCTGCTTTACCGAGGCAGCGAGAGGTGTATGTTAATGGACATATGTGAGAAAAAATAAGGTTGTAGGTAGATAAGTGAGGGTATGGGATCGATGCAATTGTTCTCAGAGCATAGACTCAATGAGCTGAATAACCTCCTTCTATATCGTGAGAAAAAAAAAATGAGAAATGCGAGAAATTTTACTGCTGCAAAACCGACAGAAGCACTCAAAAAAGCTATTTTGTTAAATAACTGACATGTATAACATAGAAAGTAAGATTTTAAATTACATTTTTTTTAAAGTGTATTTCAAAATAACAATGAAATTAACCCACTAAAAATATCTTTTTTTTAAAAATTTCATCTGAAATCATTTGAAGATCTCAGCTTCTATGAGAAATCAGGCCTTCAACCGAATATTTTTCTCTCTCCAGTTGGATGGAACTTTCACCACAGCTGTGCATTCTGAATATGTGCATTCTGCAGGCCTTTCCCCAAAACATAATCTGTCCATTCTGAACAGAAGCAATTTGCATATTTTACAAGAATGTAATTTGTGCATTACAGGAACTAAAGAATAGAAGCGTTTACTTCCTTATCTTGTGAAGATCCAAGCTCCTTTACTGCTTCCAAAAGATGATAAAAGAAATCACAGAATGAATCTTCAAAGCTTGGATCAGTAAGGCATGTTGTGTTCTTTGACGGATTACTCAGACAACTGTAATCAGCACCACTTGCAATTCCGGTTTCTTTGTTGATAGTTATTCAAGAAGCTTTGTTGAGCATTTTTGTTTTTCTTTTGTCAATAACTTCTTCATTCTGGTCATACTCTTGGTTAATTTAATCTTGTTCTTCTGAACTATTTTTTTTACAGATTAAAAACTTGTTAAATGCAAACTCGGAACTTTGGGCATTTTATCAGACCATTTTTGTTTTTCCTACCATCCCAACAACAACTTTAACCCAAGAAGACACTTCACTGGAGCATTACTAAGCAATATTCAACAATGAGCTACATAAGTAGATATTAGAACAAGCTTACTCAAAGAATGAGGTTTTCAAGGATCAACCTAAAGGAGAAAAGGGATGAGGTGGAGAGGTTTAGGGTGCATACTCCAGAATCTGAGGAACGTCCAGCTGAAGGCACGGCCACCAGTGGTGTAGTGATTAAAGCTAGGATGCGCAAAAGACCGGAAGTGAAAGAGGGCAGCAGTCTCAGTGGGTTGTTACAGTAGGATACAGAAATAAGACAGGGCAAGACTATGTAAGAGTTCAAAACAAAGATGAATACTTTTAAATTGTGGTGTTGTGAAACCAAGAGCTAATGTAGAAATATAGCCAGATGAACTGGAATCAGCACTTGTGATTCTGGTTTCATTACTGTCGGTTACCCAACAGCCTTTATCTTTATCAAACATGTTTTTTCCCTTTTATCAGTCACTTCTTCATTTGTCATACACTTAGTTAACTAATCTTGTTCCACTGTACTATTTTTGATGCTTACATATTTAAACTTATTAAATGCAACCATGAGCATTGGCCATTTTATCGAGTCATCTTTCTTTCTGCTGCCGTTGGTGGCACAGAATCTCCTGACAAGATGCACCACAACAACCCCAATTATCCCATTATCCTTTCAAGTTAATTTTAAAGCTCAGCAAGGCATTGCTCTTTCTGGCCACCACTCTCCCCCTGGACTCTGACAGCAACCAACCAACCTATGGCCCTCCTATCCTACCAAACCACTTGGTGGCTGTGAAACCCTTTATCATGAAGTTGCACCATGGTCTTTCTTTTACTCCTCCCTCTCAGAGGAACTCACTCCTCAACTTTCTTTGAAAATCCATTGTCTATTGATCTTCCAAACCAAGCCCAACTATTTCACTGAGAGGCAAAGTGTTTAAGTTCAACCAGTCCACATTTACACTTACTATTGAAGCAAGTGATCTTAATCACATTTTCTCATCCTGTTCCCATAATCTTCCATCCATTTAATGTTACCATCTATTCTACTTCAACCACTAGAAGCAAATTCCACAGCCTCAGAATTCTCAGTGTAAAGATGTTTTTGTCATTCTCATTTAAAAACCTCTTCCTTATACTCTTTGAACAGTGTTAAATAAAACCCCTTATTCTAGATCTCTGAAATACTGGAAGCAATTTGGTTTCTACCCCAACCACAGCATTTTGCTGCACAAATTGCAACCTCTATAACAGTGATTGTTGTCCGTTCTCCCTCCTTGACCTGTCTGCTGCCTTTGGTGTGGTGGTTCATACTATCCTCCTCCATTATCCAGCTCAACAGAATTGCACTCACTTGATTCCACTCTTCCTGTCCAACTACAGGACTTCCAGTTTCCCTTCCCACTTTGTACTGGTACCCAAGGATCTATCCCTTGTCCACTCCTCTTTTTCAGCTCCACATTGCTTCATAGAGTCAGCTCTCAAATGTATGCCTGCAGCAACCAGTTCTGAATTTCTCTCACTTTTCCCAACCCCTCTGTGGTATCAGGCTGGCTATCCTACACTCAACTGAGAAAGTCAAAATTTTCTCCAGCCAAGCATTGAGAACACCTAAACCACTGCTTTCAGGCTCAGTACAATTTCCTTTACACTTTCCATCGATTTCACTCCCCACCCCACCCCACACCACACACATGGTCTCAGTTCAACTCTCAGGCTGAGCCAGGTGTTGGCAATCTCAGTATCCCATTCAACTTGCGCAGAGATTCTAATTCTTTCAATATGTTCACTCACATCCACCTCAGCAATATTTGCTGCCTTTGTCCCTAATTCAGCCTACCAGCCATTGAAATCCTACCCATGTCTGTAATCCGGAACCAATCGATGATTCATAGAATTTTAGATATCAAGGGAATTGTAGGACTCTTACCCATCTGTCTGTGGCGTCCTGTTCTGTTACACAAACTTAAGGAACAACACCTTATCTTCCGTCCAGGCATGTTGCAGCTTGTGGACTCAGTACTGAGTTCAACGACATCAGGTAAATTGATTTTTCTATTTACATCAGAATTGGCCTATTCTGTCGGAAGTCATACATCTATAATATTAGCTTAGTTCTTCCCTCTCCACTAGCATGGCCTGGCCTACTGGGCATTTCCTACAACTCTGTGTTTCACAGCTTTTAACTGTTCCTTGTTTGTGTTCTCTCTCTCTCTCTGTAACTGCCCTCACTTCACACCTTTTACATTCTTTTGTTCATTCTCTTTCTCTCTCCATCTATCCTCACTATCCTACAAAAGCAGATAACTTTGACAGCTTATCCTCACAGCAACCCTGGCCTCATCCTATCAGATATCCCCTTTGTCCTATTCACCCTCCCCATGACTTAATACTAACTTATTTTTTCTCTTTCCCAGTTCCGAAGGATCTTCAATCTGAAAGATTAACTCTGTTTCTCTCTCCATGGAAGTTGCCTGAACTGCTGAGTGTTTTCACCATTTTCCATTTTTATTTCAGACTTCCAGAATTTGCAGTTGTTTGATTTTCATAAAAGCATGCTTACATCATACAGAAAATTATATTTGTTACAAAAAACTAAATGATTTGACAAATAATGCATGAAAAGAAACATTTTCTGCATCTGTACCAGTTTTTTATGAATTTCTAATGCTTCCTGTTGCAACACCTTTTTGTAGAAGATAGTTTCGTTCTGCCCTGAAGGAGATCATGCTGCAGGGCCTTCCCTACGACCTGCACCATCAGTGAGGATTCAATGGAAAGTCACATGCGGACATTAATGCCATAGAGGACTGGAGATGAAGGCATCTTGGCAGTGGTGCCATCAATGATCAGGCCTTAAGGAGTACCCATTTGCATTATCCATCAGCATGATTAAAATTACATGCAGGCAATTCAGATCAAAGGCATACACAGGATAGATGCCCAGAAAAGCCTCCCACAGGAGTTGGGGGTCAGGGCCTGGAGTCTGCCTTGCTGAAGTGCACAGGACTCACCTGTTTGAATGATTGCAGGCTCAATTATGAATTGGTGACAGCTGACTTCCTCTATTAAGCTTAAATAAGGAAAACACAAAGTGTAATTCCAATGCAACTAAGTCACCCTTGTGCACTGCCAGTGTGCTCTGTGGACAGTGCTCTCCCATGGTTGTTGACACACTACTAGTAGCAATTGCCACCTACAATAATATGGGTTCTATAACAGTGAGGTTATTGTCTGGAGACTTCAGCCCATTAAAGTTGATGCTATCAATTTTTGGACAACCATACTCTACTAATCATAGCCAGTAGTACAGATTCTCACTCATTTTTGATGGATACGTGAAGCTACTACTCACATTACACTCTTTACACTGCCTTCACAGTAATCTCTCCTAGGGTCCATTTCCATGAATGCTGTGAAACTACTGTCAAGTAACATGAGGACAGGGAAATGCAATGTCTAAATGGAATGGGCAGCATTCTTGACTGTCACAGTGTCAGTACTAGCATGTCAAATGAAACAGCCACTGCTACGTTTTCAAGACTGCTCTGTAATAGAATATTAGATACCACAGATCTCTGAAGAAATCCAGTGGTTTGCAATTTTCATAATCTGTATTCTTTGCACTATTGGCCACCTGGTTTGTTCAGGACTGCTGAAACATCAGAGAGTGCAATGCAACCACATTGAATTGCTAGAATCCAGGATTGGCACACAATCTCCTATTAAAGACATCCCTCAGTACTCAATGCTCTACCGTAACGCTATTACAGCACCAGCGACCCGGCTTCAATTCCCGCTGCTGTCTGTAAGGAGTTTGTACGTTCTCCCCGTGTGTCTGCGTGGGTTTCCTCTGGGTGCTCCGGTTTCCTCCTACATTCCAAAGGTGTACAGGTTAGGAGTTGTGGGCATGTTATGCTGGCGCCAGAGGAGTGGCGACACTTGCGGGCTGCCCCCAGCGCATTCTCAGTAATGCAAAAAGACACATTTCACTGTGCGTTTCAATGTACATGTGACTAATAAATATCTTATAATATCTAATATGGCAAACATCAAGCCATGGCAGCTGCCATATTTGCTGTAATTTTGATGAAAAAGTCAGTGACTAAGTCTTCCTACTTTGCTCCAAGTTGCTCAGGTGCAAATGTAGAAACTTTAATCATAATACTTCCATTTGAAGAGCTTTAATGAAACCAGTTGATTGTACTTAATGATTCCTCTGGGTATGGTGAGAGGTCCTCCCTCATGAGGACAGGCGCTGCTAATCAATCAGACTCCTGGTTAATGTTTATAAATTAGTTGCATTGGAACTATTTGGCTGCTTAATGCAGAGATCCTTTTCAAGTATGAAACAGAGGTCTTTGCTTTCACCATTCTGTAGCCAGTGGTGGAATCTTACTGGAGCATGCTGATCTGTCATGTTCCATTCTTGCCAGCTGTACACAGATTTTACTGCAGATATTGGTCATGGCTTAAAGAAGAAAGAGTAGGTGAGTCAACTGTTGTTCAAGTGCAGAGTTTGAATTGTAGAATAAGCTTGTACCAGGTGTCTCTGCCAGTGCCTCAAGCCCAGAACACTAGAGTTCACAGACAATGAATGTATCTGACCCTTTGTGAGTTGTGTAATATTCTTTGTTTCAGTCCCCTTCCTCACTACTTTTTGTGGGATACTATTGACTATTTTAGTGTCACTTCCTCCTCTCACCTTGAGCAAGAAAATTTCATCAAAATATCAATTTTCATCCTGCTCTCATCTTGACTCTGCTTTTCCCTTTTTTCAAATTCTCTATCTCCATTTACTTAAGAACATTAAAGTCAGGAGCAGGAGTTAACCATACAAGATAGGTGGAGGAGTAGGGAGTATTGAAGAGATAGGGAGGTTGCAGAGGGACCTAGACAGTTTAGGAGAATGGGCAAGGAAATGGCAGATGAGATGCAATGTTGAGAAATGTGCAGTTGTACACTTTGGAAGCAGAAATAAGCGGGCAAATTATTATCTAGGAGGAGAGAAAATTCAAAGTACAGAAGTACAAAGGGACTTGGGGGTACTCGTGCAGGATACCTTAAAGGTTAACCACCAGGTCGGATCGGTGGTAAAGAAAGTGAATGCTATGTTGGCATTCATTTCGACAGGTATAGTGTATAAAAGTAAGGAAGTGTTGATGAGGCTCTACGGGCACTAGTGAGGCCTCATTTGGAATATTGTGCGCAGTTTTGGGCCCCACATCTTAGGAAGGATGTGCTGATGTTGGAGAGGGTTCAGAGGAGATTTACGAGGATGATTCCAGGAATAAAAGGGCTTGCGTATGATGAGCGTTTGTCGGCTCTTGGACTGTACTCACTGGAGTACAGAAGAATGAGAGGGGACCTCATAGCGACATTTAAAATATTGATAGGAAAGGACAGAGTAGATGTGGCTCGGCTGTTTCCCTTGGTGGGCAAGTCCAGGACCAGAGGGCACAATCTTAGAATTAGAGGGTACAGTTTCAAAACAGAGATGAGGAAAAATTTCTTCAGCCAGAGGGTGGTGCATTTGTGGAACTCCTTGCCACGTACAGCAGTGGGGGCGTTCAAGGAGGAGATAGATAGATATCTAAATAGTCAGGATATCAAGGGATATGGGGATAAGGCCGGAAATTGGGATTAGAATAGGTGATTGTTTTTTTCCCCCATTCCCCATTTCTCATTTCTTTTTTCCCTTTCCTTGGAGCAGACTTGATGGGCCAAATGGCCTGCTTCTGCTCCCTTGTCTTGTGATCTTGTGAACCCCCGCTCACGTGCTCTGCCACGCAGTAAGGTCAGGGCTGCTCTAACTTTGGTGTCCACTCCACTTTCCTGTCTGTCCCTTAACCCCCAACTCCCCTATAGGCCAAATATGGACAGCTGGGGATCTTGATTTGACAAGAACATGAAGCTATCACAACGCTGCTCAACGGCAGTGAATAAAGTCATTTCATATTCTGTGACAAATTAAAAGACTAGTAAGGACCCAAAATGAAGAGAGAATCTGCAATTTCATAAATTATTGGAGTGAGCATGTTTAGAATAATGTGCACCATTCTGGTCACCACAACGCAAGATGGATAATGCAGCTATTAAGAGGAGTAACCAGATTGCTGAGGGGTTGAAGGGATTGGAGTATGAGCAGTGATTTGCATAAATTGTATGTTTTTACCAAAAGGAATAGTGATGGGGTGATGTGTGTAATGTATCCATCTGAATATTTTTAAGTGGTAAAGCAATAGACTGATCACTATAGATCTACAGAAGTAGTTAACATATGAGCATACAAATTAAGAGCAAGAGTAGGCACTCAGCCCATCAAGCCTGCTCAACTATTTAATAAGATCATGACTGATCCAAGTGTAACCTTAACTTCCACATGAATGATAGAGAAATGGAGGGCTACATGGGAGGGAAGGGTTAGATGGATATTAGAGCAGGATACAATGTCAGCACAACATTGTGGGCCGAAGGGCCTGTACTGTGCTGTAGTATTCTATGACAGCCTTTCACCCCTTTGCTTATCAAGAATTTATCTAACTCTGCTTTAAAAATATTCAAAGTCTCTCCTTCAGCTAAAATCAAAGCTTATCTCACTGAAGGCAAATCATTGTCTGGTTAAGCAGCAGAACACAGTGAAGAGAGATAATGGCCATGTTCTTGAATTAAAATCCCACATGGGTCTGTGCAGGTACCTCAACCTATATCAGTAACTTAAATGCCACAATAGAGACCTATATTTCCAATGAGATAAGTATTGCTGGCACAATGAATAGTGCAGAAAGGAGCACCGAATTAGAAGGGAGTGAATAAGAATGGTAGCTGATGGATTTTAACACAGCTATGTTAACACCATCCATTTTGGATCAAAGGATAAAAGTCCAAAAAAATCTAGGAGTCTAAGCACAAAGATCACTAAAACAGCCAGATACAATAATTTTAAAAAGTTAATGTAAAGTTGATCTTTAAATCTTGGCCTTGTATCTGTGGGTCCCAAACCTCTCCACGACTGGGAGTTTCCTGACCTCAGTCGTGGGTCACAAGATCACAAGATGAGGGAGCAGAAGTAGGCCATTTGGCCCATCGAGTCTGCTCCAAAGAAAAGGGGAAAAAAGAAAAAGGAATGAGAAATTTTGGGGTGGGGGGGGGAGACAAAAACAAAAAACCTATTCTAACTCCAATTTCCAGCCTTATCCCCATATCCCTTGATACCCCAACTATTTAGATATCTATCTATCTCTTCCTTAAATGCCTCCAATGATCGGGCCTCCACTGCTGTAAGTAGCAAGGAATTCCACAAATTCACCAAGCTCTGGCTAAAGAAATTTCTCCTCATCTGTTTTAAACCTGTACCCTCTAATTCTAAGATTGTGCCCTCTGGTCCTGGACTCACCCACCAAGGGAAACAGCTTAACCACATCTACTCTGTCCAGTCTTTCAAAATTTTAAATGTCTCTGAGATCCCCTCTCATTCTTCTGTACTGCAGTGAGTCCAGTCCAAGAGCCAACAAACGCTCATCATACGTAAGCCCTTTCATTCCAGGAATCATCCTCGTAAATCTCCTCTGAACGCTCTCCAACATCAGCACATCTTTCCTAAGATATGGGGCCCAAAGCTGTGCACAGTACTGCAAATGAGGCCTCACCAGCACCCCATAGAGCCTCATCATCACTTCCTTACTTTTATACACTATACCTCTTGAAATGAATGCCAACATAGCATTTGCTTTCTTTACCACCGATCCGACCTGGTGGTTAACCTTTAAGGTATCCTGCACGAGTACCCCCCAAGTCCCTTTGTACTTCTGTACTTTGAATTTTCTCCCCTTCTAGATAATAATCTGCCTGTTTATTTCTTTTTCCAAAGTGTACAACTGCACATTTCTCAACATTGAATCTCATCTGCCATTTCTTTGCCCATTCTCCTAATCTAGGTCTCTGCAACCTTCCTGTCTCCTCAATACTCCCTACTCCTCCACCTATCTTGGTGTCATCCACAAACTTAGCCACAAAACCATTTACTTCATCATCCAAATCGTTAATGTACAAGGTAAAAAGAAGCGGCCCCAACACCGACCCCTGCGGAACACCACTAGTAACAGGTAGCCAACTAGAACAAGATCCTTTTATTCCCACCCTTTGCTTCCTGCCAACCAGCCAATGCTCCACCCATTCTGTTATCCTACCTGTAATTCCATGACCTTTCATCTTATTAATCCGTCTCTTATGTGGCACCTTGTCGAAGGCCTTTTGAAAGTCCAAATACACAACATCCACAGCCTCTCCCTTATCCACCCTACCTGTGATTTCTTCAAAAAAAACTCCAATAGGTTGGTCAGACAGGATCTTCCCTTCATGAAACCATGTTGGTTTGGACCTATCTTGCCTTGCACCTCCAGGTATTCCATAACCTCATCCTTGAGGATCGGTTCCAATAACTTTCCCACCACTGACGTCAGACTAATAGGTCTGTAATTTCCTTTATGCTGCCTCCCACCTTTCTTATACAGCAGAACGACATTTGTGACCCTCCAGTCCTCTGGAACCATGCCGGCGTCTATTGATTCCTGGAAAATTATCACCAATGTCTCCGCTATCTCTAAAGCCACCTCCTTCAGAACCCGGGAATGCACCTCATCCGGTCCGGGAGACTTATCAGTCTTTAGCCCATTTAGTTTTCCTAGCACCTTCTCTCTAGTAATCTTAACTGAACTCAGTTCCATTCCATGAGACCCCTGACTAACCGGTATATTGCTGATGTCCTCCACAGTGAAGACCGATGCAAAATACTCATTTAGTTCTTCTGCCATCTCTTTATCATCCATTATAATCTCTCCCGCACCGTTATCAATTGGTCCTATATCAACCCATGTCTCTCTTTTACTCCTTGTACATTTAAAAAAAACTTAGTATCCTTTCGAATGTTATCTGCCAACTTCCTTTCATAATTCATCTTTTCTTTCCTAACGACCTTCTTAGTTGCTTTCTGCAGGTTTTTAAAAGTTTCCCAGTCTTCTGGTTTCCCACTAATTTTTGCTTCCATGTATGCCCTCCCTTTTGCTTTTATTTTAGCCTTCACCTCTTGTCATCCACATTTGTGCCTTTTTTTTCCATTCAAAACCTTTTTTTCTTGGAATATATCTATCCTGCATTTTCCTTATTACTTGTAGAAATTCCTTCCATTTCTGCTCTGCCGTCCCTCCAGCTAGCTTACTCTTCCAATCAATTTGGGCCAGCTCCTCTCTCATACTACTGTAATTTCCTTTGTTCCACTGAAATATCGATACACCAGTTATCAGATTCTCCTTTTCAAATTTGAAACTGAACTCAATCATATTGTGATCACTAGTTCCCAATGGTTCCTTTACCTTTAGTTCCCTAATCACCTCCAGTTCGTTACACAGCACCCAATCCAAAACAGCCGATCCCCTGGTGGGCTCAATAAGTTGCTCCAAAAAACTGTCCTGTAGACATTCCACAAACTCACTCTCCTGAGATCTACTGCCTTGCTGGATTTCCCAGTCCACCTTTATGTTAAAATCCCCCATAATTATCTTCACATTGTCACTCTGGCATGCTTTTTCTATTTCAAACTGCAACATATGGTCCACTTCCTGACTGCTATTAGGGGGCCTATATATAACTGCTACTATTGTCCTTTTACCCTTGCTATTTCTTAGCTCCACCCATAAGGATTCCGCCTCTTCTGACCCAATGTCCTTCCTTTCTATTGATTTTATATCATTACTAACCATCATAGCCACACCTCCCCCTCTGCCTACCCGCCTATCCTTCCTTTACACTGTGTACCCCTGGACATTCAGTTCCCAATCACATCCGTCATAAAGCCATGACTCGGTGATTGCCACAATGTCATATTTATTAACCTCTAGTTGTGCCACTAGGTCATCTACTTTATTCCTAATGCTACGTGCATTTAAATATAGTACATTTAGTCCAGTATCTGCTATTGATTTTGTTGTACTTCTGTTGTTCAGCAGATTATCCTGACTTCTCACCTGCCTGTCCTTCTTGCCATCCTCACTGCACACTGTCTTGGACTTGTTTCTATAAACCTCCTCCCTTACCCTAACATCTTGTATCCTAACATCCTGGTTTCCATCTCCCTGCCAGATTAGTTTAAACCCTCCCCAACAGCTAAATTAAACATTCCCGCCAGGATATTGGACCCTTTGGAGTTTAGGTGTAACCCATCCTTACTGAGTAGGTCATGCCTCCCCCAAAAAAGGTCCCAGTGATCCAGAAATCTGAAGCCCTGCCCCCTGCACCAGTCACTCAGCCACGCATTCATCTGCCAGAGCTTTCTATTCTTTCTACCGTTGGCACGTGGCACAGGTAGTAATCCTGAAATTACCACCCTTGAGGTCCTATTCTCAACTTTCTCCCTAACTCCTTGTATTCCTCCTTCAGGACCTCTTCTCTTTTTCCACCTATGTCATTGGTACCTACATGTACCAAGACTTCTGGCTGATCACCCTCTCTCCTCAGAATATTCTGGACCCTGTCCGTGATATCCCGTACCCTGGCACCAGGGAGGCAACACACCATCCAAGATTCATTGTCGGTTTCGCAGAATCTGTTATCCGTACCCCTCACTATAGAATCCTCAATAACCACTGCATTTCTCTTTCCTTGCTGGATCACAGTACCGGGCACAGTGCCAAGGTCCCAGTTGCCATGGTCTTCCTGTCAGGTCATCCTCTCCAACGGAATCTAAAATGAGATACCTATTTTCGAGGGGGACCGCCACAGAGGTACTCTCTACAAACTCTTTATAACTCCTGTCTATTTCCTGCTCGCTCTCCCTAATTGGCTCGAGAGTGGAGATGAAGTATTTTGATTCTGGAATCAACCAGGACAGTTGATCAACCAGGTCTGATGGACCTAAACGCGAGGCTCAAGTTCATAGAACTGCACGGTGCAGTCACTCTGAGGGTCACAATACGGCATTAAATTAAGCCCCTGCATTGCAGTTGTTCCGGTAATGCCCACCCCCCCCCCCCCCATACACTTTTGAGTGCAAGGTGGAAAAACAGCATGTTGTTGGGATCAGCTGCTTGTGAACCCTGATCCAATCCAGTCCCTGTGAAGTGATGAAGAATTAATGAAAACACAAAGCCTAGTATCCTGGGTAATAAAGTCATGTCGCCTTGATTTGGAGTTTTCCAGCAGGTGAAAGTTTCCCTCCATTTATCTCAGTAACACATAAAAGCAATTTAGATTACCAAAAAAAAAGGTTGAGGGTCAATCACAAGCAACATGTTTCACTTTAGTCATTGAGATCCAACATGGAAACAGGCCGTTTGTCCCAATGAGTAAGCCATCATTTGACACAAATCCTACCCTAACCCATTTTTGATTCTCCCCACATTCTCATCAACTCTGCCACAGCTCTCCATACCCACAGCTGCCTCCCCCACCCCCCACCCCCCAACAGATTCCTCCACTCATTCATGCTAGGGGAAAATTTACAGCAGCTTACCTACCAATCTGCACATCTTTGGGATGTGGGAGGAAACTGGAGCACCCAGGGGAAATCCATGTGGTCACAAGGAAAACATGCAAACTCCACACTGACAGCACTGGAAGTCAGGATTGAACCCAGGTCAACAGACTAATAATGGTTTCCTTAATTACACTTTACAGAATTATGACTGTGTGTTTCTTGGGGTAATTTGTTTGAAATGAGATTTAAAGACCTTATTGATCCTGGAGACTTAATAACAATGTGTTTTGACATACAAAATACCAAACCAACATCTCATCATTTAGCTTAAAATATTCATTGCTTTACAAACTGATTTTTAATTATTAATATACAAATTTAACAATGTACATTTACTCAGGATAAACATGATGTGCTGTACTGCTTCTGGGAGATCATTTTGAGAATGACAGATTTTGTTTGATATTGTTGGGTACATTTAGCATTTCAAGATTATCATCCCTGAGCAGATTGCACTGTGATTTGTTTTTGACTTGGCATTCAAAAGCCATGTTTGCACATAGCAAAATGATGACTAAACTTCTGTCATAGTTTCAGAATCAACATAATTGTATGAAAAATAGTTTTTCATTGCAGCATTCACTGTGAATGAGTCAGCTTATTGGAAATCGATAAGTTCAAGTTGATTACTCAATTCCACTGGGTCAGCTGAAAATAGGCTGGCCAATAATTTGCATCTCCAAAATAAGAAAATGTCTGCTAACGAGATGGTTGCAGAGTGCAGCTTAACTAGAGTTTACAAGTCAGAAACTGGGTGAGTATAGGAATTTGCAGAGATACAACAAGATTGCCGTGTTTCTCCAATACTTGTGGTGGCTCATGTCAGCTTCAGGCTGTAAGTATTTTTCCAGTGCTTATTGCATTATTTTATTTAAGCATAAACCTAAAAGGTAGATAAAAGTAGTATAGACTATACAACTTTAAATAGATAGTCAAATTACTTTCAAAACAAACAAGCTACCATAGAAGGTACAGCACATGTTGCTATTGTGAGTTTGCGCCACCTCCCCTGGTAACACATTCCAGGCACCAACTACTCTGTGCATAATAAAACGAAATTTGCCTTGCACATCTCCTTTAAACTTTTCCCCTCTCACCTTAAAGCTATGCCCTCTTTGACATTTCCACCCCGGGGGGAAAAGACTATCTACCCTATGTCTCTCATAATACTATATATTTCTATCAGGTCTCCCCTCAGCCTCTGACGTTTCAGAGAAAACTATCCAAATTTGTCCAACCTCTCCTTATAGCTAATACATTCCAATTCAGACAAATTCTGGTGAACCTTTCCTGCACCCTCTCCAAAGTCTCCATGTCCTTCCTAGAGTGTGGCGGCTAGAACTGCACACAATATTCCAAATGTTCCCTCACCAATATTTTATACAGCTGCAATGTAACTTGCCAACTCCTTTTTACTCAATACCTGACCAATGAAGCAAGCATGCCTTGTGCCACCTTTACCACCCTATCTACTCGAGTTGCCACTTTCAGGGAGCCATGGAATTGCACCCCAAGACCCCTCTGTACATCAATGCTCCTAAGGGTCCTGCCATTAACAGTATACTTTCCTCTTGCATTTGACATCCAAGTAAATTGAATATATAAATCAGGATCAGATAGGAATGACAGAACAGATAATGTGTGGCAATTGTAACATGGGAGTTGGAGCAGCTCAGATCCCCAGCAATCACATCTGCCTGGATTGTGAGAAACTTCACCTCAAGGTTGTTGAACTGAACTGAGTTGCAGACATTACGCTGGATCATGAAGGGAGACAGTTACCTGGATACTTCGTTCCAGGAGACAGTCACACCCTGTAGGTTAAGCAGTAGCCTCTGTGGACAGTGGTTATGAATAGACAAGTGTGACAATGAATGAGACAAGTACGGATCCAGCTGATAACATTACTGGAGCCTCAACACATACACCAGTCCAACATCACGAGGCTCTTGCAGCCCATGTGGATGAGACCAGGGGCAGGAAGATGAGCAAACTGACCACACCACCATGGTACAGGCAGCCATTCAAATGGAGGGAGTGAAGAGAAAGGAAGGAGTGGTAGTGGACTGATGGTGCAGTGGGGAACAGCTTAGTCAATGAGGAAATTGCTAGGTTTTCATATATGAAAGGGATTTGAGGGCGGTACAGGAAAGTGGCAATGAGGTAAAAGATCAGCTAGAACCTATGGACTAGCTGAAAAGGGACAAATGGCTTACTCTCACTCATATTTCTGATGTTCATATATTGAACAACTTTAGGTGGATGAGACTGGGGATTTTTCCCTCTTTTAGCCCACTAAGGCATCGAGTACCTCTTTATTTATGGAGACCTGCACCTTCCTCTTCACTGAGTTCTCCAACTACAAAAACAGTTTCCTTTGCGAATACTGATGAAAAGTAATCATTCAGGACCTCACCTCCACCTTTTGGCTCCATGCACAGGCTGCCCCCGTTGTCCTTGGTAGGTTCTACTCTTTCCCTGGCGACACTTGTAAAATGCCTTCAGATTTACCTGACTCCTGTCTACTAGTGATATTTTATGACCACTCTTTGCCTTCCTAACTTTCTTAAGCATATCCCTGCACTTTTTAAAACTCTTAATGGGATTTCCCCTTCTTTACTTCTCTATACCTGCCATATGCTGCCTTTTTCCTCTTTAACAAATCCCCGATATTCCTCAACACCCAGGGTTCCCTGTACTTGTCACTCCGGCTTTCACCCTTACAGGAACATGATGGCCCTGAATTCTCAGTATTTCTTCTTTTGATGCTTCCCACTGTGCAGATATAGACTTACCCTGCACATAGATGCTCCCAGTCCACCTTTGCCAGGTCCTGTCTTATTTTAATGAAATTGGCCTTCACCCCCCCCCAACCCCCCACCAGCACTGGCAAAGCTTTCCACTAGGATGTTGGTCCCATTCTGGTTTAGGTGCAACCTGTCCCTCTAATCCCTTGATTCCTCTAATGTCCAGAAATCTATCTCTTTTAAACGAACTAAATGACTGAGCCTCCACAGCTCTCCAGACTAGAGAATTCTAAACTTTCACCACTTTGAGTCAAGAAACTTCTTATCCAAGTCCTAAATGACTTGCCTTTTATTCTGAGACTACTTAGGCAGGGGAAACATCCTCGCTGTATTTACCCTATCAAACCTTTTAGGTTTCACTGAAGTCGTCTCTCATTCATCACAACTCTACAGAAAGGTGGCCTAACATACTTAATCTCATCTCATATGGAAGACCTGGTGGTCCAAAAGGTTAGAACTTGAAGATAACAAAAATCAGTGGTGTCGTAGAGAGCAAGGAGGTTTGTCTAAAGTTGCCACATGATATAAATCAGCTGGAAAGTTGGGCAGAACAGTGGTGGGGGGTACAATTTAATCCTGACAAGTGTGGAGTGATGCAGTTTGGGATGGCAAACAAGTAAATGGTGGGGCCCTCGGGAGTGTCGATGAACTGAGGGAGTACTAGTCCATAAATCCCTGAACGGGACAGCATATACAGAGAGGGTGATGTAGAAAGCATATGGGAGGCTTCCCTTCACAGTCACAGGTAACAGAGTACAAGAGCTGGGGTGTCACATTACAACTTTATCAAACATTTGTTGAGCCACAGCTGGAGTCGTGTACTGTTTTGGTCGCCACAGTATGGGAAGGATGTGACTGCACTGGAGAGGGTGCAGAGGATTCACTAGGATGTTGCCTGGATTGAAGCATTTCAGTTACAAGGAGAGATTGGATAGGCCAGCTCAGTTTTCCCTTGAGCAGGGGAGGCTGAGGGGTGACCTGAAAGAGATGTACAAAATTATGAGGGGGATAAATACTGGAAATGGTACGAATCTTTTTTCCATAGTGGGGGTGTCCAAGGCAAGAGGTGGGATTTTCCCCACACAATGTGGTTGGAATATGCCTGAGACGGCGATGGAGGCAGATACACACAACATTTGAGAAGCAATTCAAATGCTTATCTAGATGCAAGGCCTAGAAGGTTATGGACCTCATGCAGATAAATGGGATTAGTACAGACGGGTGCAATGGTCGGTGTAGATGTGGTGTGCCAAAGGGTCTGTTTCTTCTCTGCATGTCTATCACCCCGTGACCTGCCATCCCAAGAACCAGTCTGGTGATTGCTCACTGTGCTCCAAAATATCCTTTTTTCCAGCAAGGAGAACACTATTGTAGATAATAATAGTTCCTACAATGTGTAAAGGACTCCATTCTAAATAATATGCAAAAAGCCCAGCAAAGGAAGAGTTACTATTGGATCAAGTATTGGAAAATGAATCCGAACAACATGTAGGGGAACATCTAGGCAATAGTGACCATAACATGGCACACTTTAAGGACCAAAGTATGATGAAAATAGGGTTTAATTGATTGGAGAAAAGCTGATTTTGAGCAGACTAGATAAAAATGAGCAACAATACTGTTAAACAACAAACATTTGACAGTATTTAACAGATTGCAGAGAAAATATATTACACTGAAAGGCAAGAACAATACAAACACTCATAAGGCTCCATGGATGAATAGAGACATTAGGGAACAATTGAGGGAAAGGTTAGAGGCATATGTTGAATATATAGAGGAAAGAGTGATGAGAGAATAGAAAGTGATAAGGAAAGAATTAACAAAAATGGTAAGGCAAAGAGGAACTGTGAACCTAAATAAGGAACATAAGATAACAAAATGTTTCACCAACATGTCAATTTAAAAAGAATAAGAATGGGATTAGCCATTTAGGGATTGATTGGACAATGTCACAGATAATGACAGGGAGATGGCTGAAATATGATTTCATTTTGGTATTTACTAGGGAGATAGAACTGATGTATATAACATTGGGTGATGAGATGATCAATGAGATGTGCACTTAAAATGGATTATTTAATATATCCTCTTCTAATAAAACTGAGGATAAAACTCCCTACTAGGATAAGATGCATCTACTCATTTTGGATCCATCTAGGAAAGAGGTAGCAGAGGCATTACTATGGGTATTTAATAATTCTTTTGAAGAAAGTGTGATGATGGAGGACTGGTAGATAGCCAACATAATACCCAGGTTTATGAAATGGGATAGAACATGCCCAGTGAACTATGTCACTGTAGTCAGCTTAATACTGGTAGTAAGAAAAATAATGGAATCACTGCTAAGGAAAGAATGGAATATCTAGTAATGAAAAGTAGAACAAGTCAGTATGGACTTCAAAAGGAAAACTCTTGCTTGGCCAATCTTATTTTTGACGTGCTAACAAAGAGTGAACAACGGTAATGCAGTAGCTGTAATTTATCCACATTTTCAAAAGGCCTTCAATAGGGTATCCCATAATAAAGCAATGAATGTCAGAATGAGTCAAGGGACTAGCAGAAAAATGGATTGCTAGCAGGCTTCAAGGCAGAAATCTGAGAGTGGGAGTAAAGGGTCAGTATTTCCAGTGAGTGATGGTGTTCCACAAGGCTCTGTCACAATTTACAGAACGATTCAGACTCTGGAATCAAGAACAAGAAATTACAGCAGGACATGAATAAACTTGTAGAATGGGCAAATAATTGACAAATTAAGTTCAATGCTGATAAATGCATTTTGGTGGGAAGAACAAGCAAGATAGGGGTCAAGGAACAAAGGGACCTCAGAGTACAAATATACAATCACTGAAAGTTGTGCCACAGGTTAATAGCCCTAGAGAAAGCAAACCAAGCACAGGAGGGATAGAATTGAAAAGTAGAGGATATGCTAAATCTGTACCACACCTGAAATACTACCACTGCATATAGAGGTAATGGATTAGATTTGAGAGGATGACAACAGGGAAAGGATAATCAGACTGATTCACTTTTCATTTGGAGGAAGATGAGGGAATGACCTTTAGAGATGATGAAAGGTTTTGATGGAATGGATGCAGAGAGAATGTTCCCACTTGTGGGGAAGAGCATAACTAGAGGCCATCCATATAAGGTGGTCACTAAAATCCAAAAGGGAATTCAGAAGAAACTTCCTCACACAAAAGGCAGTGAGAATGTGAAACTCACTCCTACAGGGGTGGTTGAAGCGACTTGTATACAAGGGGAGGCTGGACAAGAGTACGAAGGACAAGGGAATAGAGTCATGCTGATGGATTTAGATGAGGAAAGATGGGAAGAGACTTGAATGGAGCTTAACCACTGACAAGGACTCATTGGGCCAAATAGTCTGTTCTGTTCCTGATGTCTTATGTAATTCTATGTACAAATAAGTAACAACTTGGCATTACCCTACTGATCTCCAGGCCAGGAATCCATATTCAAATGAAAGGGGCCTCTGATCCTAAGTTTTTTTGCAAGATAGGACTCCACATGGAGTCCAGCAATGAAATGAAACAATAGATAAGTTAGCACTTATTGCTCAGTATGTTTTGTTTACTCAAGTGATAGCAACTGAAGGCCAACAGTTGCATTTGGAAATGCAGACCACTGCCAGCCACAATTCATCCTAAAATATTCCCAGGCTGTGTTCATCTATGCTAAGATCAGCACAAAATGCCAATCCTTAATTGTAATGACACAATATCAGTAATGTTGTTATTTAGAAGCTCCAGGATTTTAACCTACTGATAATGGAATGACAAATATGTTGCACAACTGTCTGCATACAAGTTACGATATTTCCAATATGCTTGTCTCTTTATCGGTGGTTTTGGGAGGTGTTGTTGAAGAAATTGTGGCAAGTTTCTGCAGTATATCTTGCAGCTAGTAAACAGTGTTGGTGGTGGAGGAAGAATGTGGTCAACCAAGTTTTTAAAACAAACCTGCTGGAGGAATTCAGTGGCCCAAGCAGCATCTGTGGAGGGAGGGGGAAAGTCGATGTTTCGGGTTGAGACCTAGATCAGGACAGAGTTTTGAGGGGAGACGGCCGATATAAATAGGTGAGAGAGGGGTGAGGCAGAGAGGTGATAGGTGGATTCAGGTAATGGAGGGATGAGGGGCAGACGGAGCTAGTGGGGGAAAGAGGATAGGAGACCCAGTAGGTGTAGTGTGTGGGTGATAGGCAGATGGAACCAGGTGGAGGAGGGGAATAAAACTGGGTGATGGGGTAAACCAGGAGAGAGAGGAGCATGGATGTGGGTTACCTGAAATTGGAAAATTCAATGTTCATGCCATTGGGCTGTAGACTACCCAGGTGGAATATGAGGTGTTGTTCTATCTGTGGGGAAGGCTGAGGTCAGTGTGGGAATAGGAAGGGGAGTTGAAATGGCATGCAAGCAATAGTCAGGATGGCTGCTGCAGACCGAGCACAGGTATTCCACAAAACAGTTGCCCAGTCTACACTTGGTCTCACCAATGTAGAGGAGGCCACATTGACAGCACCGAATGCGGTAAACCAGGTTGGAGGAGGTACAAGGGAATCTTTGCCTCACCTGGAAGGGCTGTTTAGGTCCTGGGATGGTGGTGAGGAAGATGGTGCAGGGACAATGGTTACACCTCCTACATTTACAGGGGGAAATGCTGGGAATGGGGAGGCATAAATGGATAGGGATGAGCGAACCACTAGGACTATTGTTATTCTCTGGTAAGCAAAAAGGGGTGAGGAGAGGAAGATGTGGCTGGTGGTGGGATCATGTTGCAGCTGGCAGAAATGGCGAAAGCTGATGCACTGGATGCAAAGGCTGGTAGGGTGAAGGACAAGGATCAAGGGAACTGCTGTGCTGCCTGAGTGGGGCCCAGGGGGCATGGGGGCAGTGAGAGCTAAAGTATGGGAAATGCAAGCGAGGGCTCCATCAACCACTGTAGAAAGGAAACCACTTTTCCTGGAAGAGGAGGACATTTCAAATGTCCTGGAGCAGAAAGCCTTATCCTAGAACAGATGCAGCAGAACAGAGAAACTGAGTAAAAGGGATGGTGTCCTTACAAGAGACGTGATGGAAAGAGGTGTAGTCTACGTAGCTGTGGGAATCAGTGGGTTTATAGTAAATGTCAGTAGATAGTTTGTATCCTGAAATGGAGATGCAGAAAAGGGGGAAAGGTGTCAGAAATGAGGGTGGGGTGAAAGTTTGTTGTGAGGGTGATAACAGAGATAAATTCCAAACAAGTGCAGGAAGCAGCACCGATGCAGTTGTTGAAATAGCAAAGAAAGAGTTGGGGTGTGGTGCCAGAGTAGGTTTGGAACTAGGACTATTCCATGTAGCCAACAAAAGACGGGTGTAGCTGGGGCCCATGAAAATACTCATGGCTACACTTTTGATTTGTAGAAAGTGAGAGGAATCAAAAGCGGAATTGTTCAGGGTAAGAACAAGTTCTGCCAGGCAGAGGAGGGTGTTAGTGGTGGGGGAAACTGGTTGGATCTTTGTTCCAGAAAGAAATGGAGGGCCCCAAGACCTTCCTGATGTGGGATAAAAGTGTATGGGGACTGGATATTCATCATGAAGATGAGGTCATGGGGGCCAGGGAATTGGAAGTTGTCAAAATGGTGGAGGACATGTGAAGTGTGCTAGATGTAGGTGGAAAGGGACTGGACAAGTGGGGGGGTGGGGGGGGGGCAAGATAGAGTTGAGGTAAGAGGAGATAAGTTCAGTGGGGTAAGAGCAGGCAGAAACGATGGGCCTACCAGGACAGTCCTGTTTGTAGATCTTTGGTAAGAGATAGCAGTGCGTGGTTGGGACACTAAAAGGTTGGAGACTGTGGAGGAGAGATCGCTTGACATGAGATCTGTGATGGTCTGGGAGATAGTGGCTTGGTGTTCACAGCATCTGAGAGGTGGAGGTTGGTGAAAACCTAGCTGGGGTCAGGTGTAGAGTCAGGGCGATGGAACGGAGGTCAGAGGAGGGAGAAGGGTGGAACCATACATTTGTCCCTACACCTCCCTCACCACCATCCCAGGACCTAAACAGCCCTTCCAGGTGAGGCAAAGATTCCCATGTACCTCCTCTAACCTGGTCTACTGCATTTGGTGCTCTTGATGTGGCCTCTACATCAGTGGAACCAAGTGCAGACTAGGCAACTGTTTTGCAGAACACCTGTGCTCAGTATGCAATGGCCATCCTGACCTACCAGTTGCATGCCATTTCAACTCCCTTTCCCATTCCCACATCAACCTGTCTGTCCTCTGCCTCCTCCACAGCCATTGTGAGGCCAAACACACTCCCTATGCTCCTTTCTGTCTCCTTCTGGTTCCCCCTCCCCCACCTGCATCCATCTACCTATCACCCACATAATACACTTCTGGTTCTCCTATTCCCTTGCCTCTGCCCGCCACCCCCCCCCCCCCCCCCACCAAATCAGTCTCATCCCTCCCTTATCTGGTTCAATTCATCTCCATCCTTATTAAATTCCAGCATCTGCAGCCTGCAGCCTTTTGTATCTTCACTTGTCACCCTGTCTCTACCTCCCAGCTCTGCCTCCTCTTTTCTTCTCCCCCCCCCCCCCCCCCCCCCCACTCCCAGCTCTGCCTCCCCATTATCTCCCTCCTTACCTGGTTCCACTGATCACCTGCCAGACCCCTCCCTCTCACCTCTTTATGCTGGCTATCCCTTTGCCTCCACAGAGGTTGTTTGACCCACTGAGTTCCTGTAGCAGTTTGTTTTTGTTCTCTGCAGTCTCTCATGTCAAACAGCTTTGTCCTGGATTGTCAAAATTGTGTTGTTGGAGCTCTGATCCAATCTGTTCTTGTAGCCACAGCCCAATTAAGTTCCTGATCAACATCTTGGGGAAGTGATTAACAAACTTGAGTTTTTTTGATGAGGTGACCAAGAAAGTTGCTGAGGGCAGAGAGATAGATGTGGTTTATGTGGACTTCAGTAAGGCCTTTTGATAAGGTTCCACATGGTCGGCTGCTCTGGAAGGTTGGATCGCATGGGATCCAGGGAGAGCTGGCTAATTGGATGCACAATTGGCTTGATGGTGGAAAGAAGAGGGTGATGGTGGAAGGTTATTTCTCCGACTGGAGACCCATGACGAGTGGTGTTCCTCAGGGGTCGGTGCTGGGCCCATTGTTGTCTGTCATCTATATCAACAATTTGGATAAGAATGTACAAGGTGTGGTTAGTAAGTTTGCAGGATGACACTGAAGTATGTGGTATAGTGGACATGAAGTTTATCAAAAAATACGGGGTGGGGGTGGTGGGGTGGTTTGATCAGTTGGGTAAATGGGCCGAGGAATGGCAAATGGAGTTTAATTCAGATAAGTGCAAGGTGTTGCATTTTGGAAAGTCAAATCTGGCTAGGACTTTCACAGTGCACGGCAGGGCCCTGGGGAGTGTTGTAGGGACCTTGAAGTATATGGTTCACTGAAAGTGGAGTCGCAGGTAGACAGGGTGGTGATGAAGGCTTTGGGCACACTGGCCTTAGTCAGGGCACTGAGTATAAAAGTTGAGAGGTCGTGGTGTGGTTGTACAGGCTAGGACTTTATTGCTTGCAGTGTAGGAGACTGAGAGGTGATCTTATAGAGGTGTATAAGATCAGGAGGGGCATAGATAGGGTGAATGCACTGTCTTTTTTCCCCCCAGAGGTAGGGTATCAAGAACTAGAGGGCATAAGTTTAAGGTGAGAGGAGAAAGGTTTAAGAAGAACATGAGGGACAACTTTTGTTTTTACACACGAAGGGTAGTATCCATGTGGAACGAGCTGCCAGAGGAAGTGGTTGAGGTGGGTAAATAACTTTTAAAAGACAGTTGGACAGGTACATGGATTGGAAAAGTTTAGCTTGTGGACCAAACGCTGCCAAAATGGGACTAGCTTGGCTGGCAATGGACCAGTTGGGCCAAAGGACCTGTTTCCGTGCTCTGACTCTATTAGACTCTTCCCTTACTTAAAATGGTCATTGCCTAGCAGGAGTGTTAATTGATACTTGCATATACACGGATACTGCCCAGATCTTGCTTCATGTGGCCACAGACTGTTTTATTAACAGGAAAAGCAAATAAAGCTCAACACTGCCATCAGCAACAAACATTGCACTTTTGACCTTCTGATATAGGGAAGGTCACTGATTAAGCAGCCTAGAACAGTGTCCAGAATGTGGAATGTGTCTTGGAGCTGAAATGATTGACTTAGAACATAGAATAGTACAGCACAGTGCAGGCCCTTCAGCCCATGATGTTGTGTCCACCTATATAAACACCTACTCCTTGAACTATCTAACACTTCCCTCCTACCAGTCCATAATCCTCTATTTTTCTTGTATCTATATGCCCATCTAAGAGTCTTTTAAATTTCGTATTGTATCAGCCTCTACCACGACTCTGTCATTTATATAAAAAAAAGACCTCTGACATCTCTCATGTCAATTAACCTACCAGCTCACGTGGCTTTAGGATGTGGGAGGAAACTGGAGCACCTGGGGGAAACTCATAGGGTCACAGGGCGAACATGTAAACTCCACATAAACAGCGTCCCAGGACAGGATTGAACCCTGGTCTCTGGTACTGTGAGGCAGTAGCTCTATCGCTATGCCACTGCCACTTTCATCTAATCTCTGGAATTCAGCTCTCTTGACTATGCAAGCAAGCACTCCCAACCACATCAGCAAAACTGTATGGGGTGTAACTTATGAATGCATCACCTTACCATATTGAAATTAATGTTATTGGGTGCAATCAAGCAATGAGTGTCTGAAAGCCACAAAAATGGATAGTTTTATTAGACTAGAAAGCATTCCTTGATATTGCTCGCATGGTGGGAGGTTTAGAAAAGCAGGGATGCAACACCAATTCATATGATCAACACTGAAGTGGCCCAACACTAATGGAATTGAGGCTCGGTATCCAAGATTAAGTAACAACTGTCTAGGAAGAGTGAAATGGGGTCTAATGACTCCACAGATGCTACAGAGGAGGGAATTCTGAAGACACCAGGAAAGACTCCTGGGATCTGAGATCACAAGGAAAACAAAATACTGGGAGGATTAAGGAAGAATTTCTCGGGTCTAAAGATATGATTGAATGTCCTAGGATCATAGCGCACCAGTACCAAGGAAATGGACCTGAATCTGTAGGCTAGAGGATGGAGGGAAAAAGATCAAGGATGTGGTTAATAGTCTGGCAAAACTTTGGCTCTCTGCAATTTGGCAATGTTCTAATTGAGGGGTTGGGGGGACATATGATCCACCCAGTTACCCATTTCTCAACTGTCAGCCAGTTCCCATTTTTAATTCTGCCTTTCAGCAATTTGTCCATTCTTCTGCTGGCTTCTATGGCCTTTTATGATAAAGCACAGATGTCCAACTAAATACTTAAAATGCTGTTTATGCAGCTCCCAGAATTTGAATTTTAAAAAAATTACACTCAAAATGGTCCAGAACAAGAATTTGTAATCTTTGAGGTAAATAAAATCCTCTCAATAAACCCCAAATTTGTTGACCGAAATAAACAAAAAGCAATCCCTAGTATCTTTACCCTCACCTATCTACAATTTCACTTCCATCCAATTTAGTCAGATGTCCTGTTCAACTGAGTGCATCAACAGAGATTTTAAGTTTTTGTTATTTTCTACCTAATTACCACTTTAGTAATTTTCTCACCTGTACAAAAATCTTTGGAAAAGGAAGAAATAAACTGACAAGGCTTTGCTAGATACAGAATCTACCCTCTATCTTTTGATGGCAGTTTGCAATTCCCTCCAGGGTATCCATCATTCTATACGTAAACCATCTGAGCTCCTCAGTTAGGTTCCAACCTGTAACTCAAACCCAGGAATCAACCATCAGTACTCTCTCCATCTCTTACTAAAACGATTAATCAAGCTCTGTCACAGTCAACTTAGGATAAGCCACGGAACTACGCACCAGGCAGTTTGACCTTGGAAGTGGGGAAAGTTTTAGGAACAATAATCAGCAGTCACTTGGACAATTGTGGATTGTTTAAGGGAAGTTTGTCCGACCAACTTATCAGCACTGCTTCTGGAAGTAACAGAGAAGGTCGATAAGTGTAATGCAATTTATGCAGCATGTATGTACTTCCAAAAATACATTAGGTAAGGTGCCACATCCAGATTGAAATCCATGAAAATAAAAAGGAGCTGTAACAACACAGAAACAAAATTGGCTATATCACAGTGAAAGGGTGCCCTTCCAACTGGAGTGAAGTGTATTGTGGAGTTTTTCGGGGTTGATGCTAGAACCACTGCTTTGGTTTTATGTTAATCACTTGGGTGTACAAGGCACAATTTTCAAAACTGCACAGTGAATTGTGAGGAGGACAGTAATAGACTTCGTGTGTATAGACAGGCTGATGGAATGAGTGGATAAGCGCAGATAAAGTTTAATGCTAAGAAATGTGAAGTGTTACACTTTGGTATGAATAATGAGGCAATATATACTGGAGAACACAATTCTAAAAGGGGCACGAAATCAAAGCAACTCAGGGTTCCATGTCTAATGTGGCAGAGCAGGTCTAGAAAGTGCATAGGATCTTGAGCTTTAAATAGAAGATAGAGTAGAAGATTAAGTCATGCCTAACATTTTTAAAAAGCACTGTTATTTCTCCTCCCACACACCCCACAACCACCCACCACCTCCCCCCAACCCTCCCCTCCCTCCCCCAAGTTTGTGTCCAGTTTTGAGCACCACACTGTGGGAAAAGTTGTAAAGACTTTAGTGAAGATGAAGAAAAGATTTACAAACATGATTCCATAGTGACAAATGTAGGTATGTGGATGGACTGGAGAAGCCAGATTGGTTCTCAGAATCTGAGTCAGACAGCACAGAAACAGGCCCTTCATCCCACTGAGTCTGTGCTGGCCATCAATTACCCATTTACACTGATCCCATTTTATTCTCCCCATATTCCCACCAACTGTCCCAAGATTCTACCCTTCGCCCACACACTAGAGCCAATTTATAGTGACCAATTGGGTGGAACCCGGAACACCCAGGGGAAACCCATGTGGTCACGGAGAAAGCGTGAACTCAACACAGTGCCAGAGGTTGGCATTGAACCTGGGTCACTGGAACTGAGGCAGCAGCTGTGCCATTGTCCTTGGTCCAGAGGAGGATGCAAGTGGAGGTTGCTTGTGGGAATGTTATACAGGCCCTGGAAGGGTCACCACACCAGAGTATAAAGGAAGAAAGAATGGGAGCTTGTCAGAAAGGTCCAGTGATAGTCAGGGCAGTTTCAGTCTACATATAGACTAGAAAATCAGATGTACAGGAGTAGTGGAGATGGGCAGTTCAGTGTCTTCAGGGTGGTTCTGTAGAATAGCACACTGTGGAACCAAGGCGAGATCAGTCTACACTAGACCGGGTATTGTGCAATGAAACAGGGTCAATGACCTCTCAGTGAAGGCACCCCTCGGTAGCACCGATCGTAAAATGATTGAAGCTTACACTCAGTTTGAGGGACAGAAGAGTGGGTCCAAGATGAGTCCTTTAAACTTAAATTAGAGCAGCTACGAAGGATGAAAGCAGAGCTGGCTGAAGTGAGCTGGGGTCAGTCAGTGGAGACACAGTGGCAGCTGTTGATGGGGATCTCTCAGAACACACAGAGCACATACGTTCCAGTGAGGATGAAAATTCCAAGGGGTGAACCCACCATCAGTGGTTAACTTAAAGTTAAAGTTAGTATCAAACTTAATGAAAAAGTACATTGTCGTACCGAGACGGGCTGTTGGTCAGGAGACTAGACAGAATATTAAAAACAGCAGAGTGGATAAAAGGTGGGAAACCTAACAAAACTGTAAAAACTGTTAATATTCTGTAGATATTTTAATAAGTTAGTGAGTGGTCCTAAAAAAGTAAGTTTGGGTAATTAATATCGGAAAATAGATGCCAGATGAATTAAACAGGTATTTTGCACGTCTTCACTGTATATACAAGCAACATCCCAGATATAGCTGTAAATCAAGAATTGTAAGGGAGGGAGGAATTCGGGAACATTACCAGTGAAAAAGGAAATGGTACTGGGCAAATTGTAGGATCACCTGGGATGACCAGATTCCCAGTCCTGATGGACTTCAGCCCAGGACCTCAAAAGAAGTGAGATAGTTGATCCATTGGTTTCAATTTTCCAAAATTTCCCTGGATTTTGGGAAGGTTCTAGTAGATTGGAAAATAGCAAACTTATTCAAAAACAAAAGGCAGAAAGCAGGAAACCACAGGCAAGTTCACTTATCATCGGTCATTGGGAAAATGCTGGAAGCTGTTATTAACAAGGTCATAGAAAAATTTAAAGTAATCACATAAAGTCAATATGATTTTTGTGAAAGGGAAATCATGTTTGATCAATTTATTGGAATTGCTTGATTAAGTAACATGTCTTGTGGATAAGACCAAGATTTCCAGAAGGCATACGATGAGGTGCCCACATCAAAAGGTCATTACAGAAAATAAAAGCTCATAGTGAATGAGTAAACATCTTGGCAAGAACAAGACTAGCTGGTTACAGGAAACAGATTAGGCATAAATGGGCTGCCTTCTGGTTGGCAAGTGAGAGATGTGCCACAGGGGTCAGTGCTGGGGCCTCAACGTTTTACAGTTTATACAGATGCCTTGCATGAAGGCACCAAAGGTATGGTCACTAAATTTGCTGATGACAATTGGGAATGTGATTAAGGTAGAGAGGGTACAGCAAAAAAAATTCACAAGGATGTTGCTGGGACTGGAGATCTTGAGATATAAAGAGATAGATAGGCTGGGACTATTTCCCTGGAGCAAAGGAGGCTGAGGGGTGACCTTGTAGAGTTGTATCATATCTGTGTCTCATAATTTTGTACGTCTTTTTCCCCAGTGTAGGGGAGTCTAAAACGAGAGGGCATAGGTTTAAGGTGAGAGATGTATGACTTAAAGGGGACCCTGAGTGAAAAGTTTTTCCATCAGGAGGGTGGTAGGGATATGGAACGAGCTGCCAGAGGAAGTGGTTGAGGCAGGTACAATTACAATGTTTAAAATGTACAGGAAAGATTTAGAGGGATATGGGCCAAACACAGAAAAATGGGACTAGCTTAGATTGGCATCTTGGTCAGAATGGACGAGTTGGACTGAAGGGGCTGTTTCTGTGCTGTATGACCCTATGAATCTAAAAGTTAGGTGGGACAATAAATGAAAATCAAGAAAACTGCAGATGCTGGAACCCTGAAAAATAAAAACAGAAAATGCTGGAAAAACTCAGCAAGTCAGGCAGTGTTTGTGGAGAGAAACTGAATTAAAATTACAGTTTGAGGACTCTTCATTAGGATTGAGAAAGAGAAAACTTCTCAGTCTGAGTATCTGAGAAAGTGCAGGAAGATGTGCCCAGCAGGCTGGAATATACAAATGAAAGAGGAACAGCAGGCAAAAATGGCCAATCCTGATACAAACAGAAAGAGCAAGTTATCGAAAGCTGGAGAATTCAATTCAGAATCCTGCAGGCTGCAACGTGCTTAGACAAAAGATGACAAGTTGTGTCTTGAGCTTGCATTGGGCCTCGTTGGAAGCCACAGGCAGAGAGGTCGGAGTGGGAGTGAGATAAAGAATTAAAGTGGCAGGTAACTGGAAGCTCAGCATCACTCCTACAGACTGAATGCAGGTACTCCAAGTGATCACCCAATCTGCGTGTGGTTTCTTTAGTGCAGAGGAGGCCATGTTGTGAACACCAAATGCAGTATACTAGATTGGGAGGAATAAAAATGAATTACTGCCTTGTCTAGAAAGACTGTTTTAGGTCCCTGGATAATGGGAAGGGAAGAGATAAAAGGACAGGTGTTACATCCCCTGTGGTTGCATGGAAAAGTGCCATACGGCGGGGAGAAGCCAGCAGGGACAAAACAGTGCACCAGGAAGTTGTAAATGGAGCAATCGCCACAAAATGCTGAAAGGGGAGGGGACTGTGTCTGGAGTTGAAAATGTGAAGGAGCTGGCAGAAATTGTGAAATATGATACATGGCATGCAGAAGTTGGTGAGGTTAGGGCCAGAGGAACTCTGCTCTCACCCATTCTGGATGGAGCAAGAACAGAGGCGTGAGTAATGGAAGATATGTGGAAAATAAGTTGTGAAGAGGATGCAAGGAGGCTACAAAGGGATATAGATAGGTTAAGTGAGTGGACTCAAATTGGGCAAATGTGGGAAATTGTAAAAGTTTATTTTTTGCAGGAAAAATGAAAATGCCTTTTACCTAAATAGTGAAAGATTGCATAGCACTGAGATGCAGAGGGGTCTGGGTGTCCTAGTGCATGAGTTACGAAAGGCTTATGTGGATACAGCAAAAAAAAATTAGGAAAACTAACAGTGGTATTATTTGTTGCAAGGAGAACTGAATACAAAAGTAGGGGGGTTATGCTTCAGGATTAGGGGGGCCACATCTGGAGTACTGTGTTCAGTATTGGTTTCCTTTCCTTAAGGAAGGAAGTTAATACATTGTAAGCAGTTCAGAGAAAGTTTACTATATTGATACCCTGGAATGGGTAGGTTGCCTTGAGGAAAGGTTGGACAGCCTATGCTTATGTCTGTTGGAATTTAGAAAAGTGAGGGGGGGACTTGACTGAAATATGAGAACCTGAGGGTTCTCTACAGGATGAAACGTGGAGAGGCTGTTTCCTCCTGTAGGAAAATCTGAAACTAGCGGTTGTGGTTTTTTTAAAAAAAAAGTCACCCAGTTAAGACGAGGTGAATTTTTTCTCCGAGGGTCCTGAGTCTTTGGAACTCTCTTCCTCAAAGGATGGTGGAAGCAAAGTTGTTGAATACTTTTAAAGCAAAGGTGGATAATTTCGTGATGAGCAAGGTAGGCAGAAATGTAGAGTTGAGGTTACAATCATATCAGCCATGATTTTATTGAATGGAGGAATAGGTTCAAAGAGTGGCCCATTCCTGCTCCTAATTTGTATGCATTATAAGTCTTGGGTTTGTCACACTTCCTTCCTGTGAGCAATCTTGTGTTGTCTAGATTAGATACTCACCATTACATTTACTTTTCAACCACCACAATTGTTTGGTGCTGCTACTTTGCTCTATTTGTCCAGATGTAGCTGCATGCAGGTATTTTCCAACTCCAGTTCCCTTCAGCTTAAAAAAAATTTAGGTTACTTTTTCCACTGCTATCAGAAATTTTAATTTAATATCGGATGTACTTACCTGCAGCTGCCTCCACACCAATCAGCTTCCCCCTCTATCTGCAATGGATTGGTAGGAAAGTGTGGCAGGGTGAACAGATAATTGACTGCTGTGGAAAAACAAAGCAATGGAGGAAAGCCAGGGGAAGCAAGCTACCAAGAACCACAGGCTACATTTTCCTCTGCACCACAAGCTAAGGCCACTTGAATTTAGCAGCTCTATTCCACATTGAGATGCCCAGAGGAAAAGCAGAATGGGACAGCCACTGAAAGAAAACTACAGAGTAACGGAGGGACAAGAGGGGAGAGACAATTAGCCACATACAGGCAAGACAAAGATTGTCTGTATGCAATGTGGCAGGGTAGCGTAGCGGTTAGCATGACACTATGGAAGGGCCTGTTACCACGCTGTAAATAAAATATTAAAAATTAAAAATAGTGGGCACATCTTGTAATTACTACACTTCACCCTTCATATTTTAAGTAAAAGGGTAATAGATCAAAACTGAAGAGAAAAAGAATTTGAATTAAAAGCAGAGAAACCAGCTAGAACTGCCAGACAAGATATTACTACATTTTTATAATCAATAACCAAAACTTCCCAACAAAATAAAGTCAACTCAATGTTTTATTTAAAAAAAATTAACTCTTTTGCACCTGCCAGTCCCTGCCATCTCAGCAACTAAACTGTCCAGGCAAAGTTTGCAACACAAAGATAAAAAAATTCACAACACATACCCCACAAGTTGAATGCAGATTCACAATATAAAAAACTCATTGTCAACCTTGACTGTAAATTCCTACATCCACATTTATTAAGAACTGGCCCACACAAACAGGTCACAATCAAACAAAGTGCAGATGCTGGAAATCTAAAATAAAAACAGAAAATGCTGAAAACACTCAGCAGGTCAGGCTGCAGCTGTGGGATGAGAAACAGGGTCAATGTTTCAGCTCAGAAACCCTTTTTCAGAAATTGGTATTCCATTGTCTAGAGCTTGACAGGGGAACTGTATATGCAACTTCCTTAAGTGTGGACATAGCAAGGCAAAGTGGAAATACAAGATAAGGCCAGGATTTATGACTTTTCAATGGAGCCAGAAATAAATCTACACATCCTGATCCAACTAATTCCCCACCTTCGAACCCACTTCACTCAAAGATTGCTTGTGGCCTTCACTTGTGTAACATGACCAGCAAGAATAAATACCCGAAACTACAAATAACAAAGAATAAATGCAATTAATCCTCTGGCATATGTAGTGTCGAAATAAGCATTTAGCTGCGTCACAGACATAATCAGTTCATTGCCCTATTGTCAAGCATTAACAGGCTGGAACATTAGTGGTCTTTACTACTGCAATTGTTCTCATTTACAATGGTTATACATTTGTATGTTGTTAGAATAGTTTACAATGCATGTTGCCCAGTGCTCATAACAAATGCCAAGCATTGGGGAGTAAGCCATATGTAGCAGCTTCCAGCAGACTTAGTGGATGGACACTGCTATTCATTGCTGCCACTGCTAATGCAGCAATCTAAAACTCTGTTGATCCTTTGGCTACAATTTTGAAACTTCCATGGACAAATGAGGTTGTACCTGCCATCCCAATGTCTTGCTCTATACAGGAGATGTTGTTGATGTGTGAGCCAGTCCTGGTTTTGCCTCAGGAAATACTTTAAGACCAGAACACCTTAATCTATATCGACCTAGTGCTATCTGCTGGTTTCTAGGTCAGTGGGATACACCTTCAGTTTGTAAGCAGGAGGAAGCGAGAGAATGCATTCAGTAGGGGGTGAAGATTACAGGGAGGACCGGAAGCTAGCACCATGTGCCAGATTCAACAGACAAGTCTTTTTTTGGATTGCACGCTGCAGGTTTTACAAGTAGGACTGGATCTTTGCACGGGAGTAGAAAACATGAAATCTTGTCCCTTCATCATCACAGTCAAGCAAGGGGATGAAGCTGACGCCTCACCAATTGCAGTCTGCCCTTCAATTTTGTTTTAAACATATGAAACTCAGAAGTTCTGCCTCGAGATAAATTTCATTCACTTCTTTCAATTAAGCTATCTCACCCAGGCTACTTTTGTGCTCGCACTGGGTGGAACATGTACCCAAAAACTATACACCAGTGAGGAAAGGGGCATGGCTGGCAGCAAGTCAGAAAGACACAGGTTAAAGTACCACTCCAGAGGAGCACATAATCCTGGCCAACATCCAAAACTGAAGTGATGATGCATTGTCAGCAGTCCTATTTCTCAGAGAAGCCAGGTTGGGACTACCCTCTCAGGTAAAACATGCCAGCATGTTATTTGAAGAACATGGGAGTTCCTCCAGTGTCATGACAAGTATATTAACTGAAAATAGATTATATTATTTACAACAATGAGATCTGTTTTTACCCTCCTACTACACTTAAATTAATTAATTTGCAGTTGTGGTTTGGAACAGCTGAGATCACAGGAATAGGTATAGACCATTTAGCCCCTTGAGGATCCTCCATCAATCAATTACACATTGGCTAAATTGTCCCCAAGTGCTATGAATCCATCTCCCTTGACTAACTTATCTGACAAGTATCCATTGACCTCAGTCTTGGAGTTCCTCTTATCCCAGCATCATGGGACAGTTCCGACTACACATTGCTTCTTGATCTCCCTACGTGACCTGGCTCTCATCTTAGAATTACATGCTTTGGTACACTTTGGAAGGACAAACTCCAGGGCAGAGTACAGGGTAAATGGCAAGGTACTTGGCAGTGTAGAGGAGCAGAGGGATCTGGGGGTTCATATTCACAGTTCACTGAAAGTTGCCTTACAGGTGGGTAGAGCAGTTAAGAAGGCCTATGGGATGTTGGCTTTCATAAATCGTGGGATTGAGTTTAAGAGCCATGAAGTGATGATGCAGCTTTACAAAACTCTAGTTAGACCACACTTAAGAGTACTGTGTTCAATTCTGGTCGCTGCATTATAGGAAGGATGTGGAGGTGTTGGAGAGGGTGCAGAGGAGATTTACCAGGATGCTGCCTGGATTAGAGCGTATGGAATATGAGGAGAGGCTTAAGGTGCTAGGGCTTTATTCACTGGAAAGGAGGAGGATGAGAGGAGACATGATAGAGGTATATAAAAATATTGAGAGGAATAGATAGAGTAGACAGTCAGCACCTCCTTCCCAGGGCACCAATGCTCAAAACAAGAGGGCATGGCTTTAAGGTTATGGGTGGGAGGTTCAGGGGAGATGTCGGGGGAGGTTTTTCACCCAAAGAGCGGTTGGTGCATGGAATGCACTGCCTGGGGTGGTGGTGGAGGCAGATGCATTGGACAGGTTCAAGAGTTTGTTGGATAGGCATATGGAGGAATGTGAGATAGAGGGATATGCGGGAGGAAAGGGTTAGATAGTGAGAGGGTGGTTTGATGGACGGCGCAACATGGTGGGCCGAAGGGCCTGTTTTGTGCTGTATGGTTCTATGGTTCTTTGTTCTTGACTCACCCTGATCTGCACAGAAATCCTTTAATATTAGATCATCCCTCATCCTTCTACGATCAAGGGAACAATTTAACTCGCTAAGTTCTCTTATCATTCTGATGAATCTGTGCTGCGCACCCTCCATATCCTTCCAGAGATGCATTGCCCAAAGCTGAATGCTGTATTCTAGATGGAATCTAACCAAGGCTCTGTGCAACTGAAGCATACTTCTTCCCTCCTGTAATCCAGCTTTCTTGGGATAAAAACCAGCACTCCATTGAACTTTTTGAGCATCCCTTGCCTTTAAATATGATTTGTACACCTGGAGCTCCAAGATTTCTTTGTGCAAATGTTTTTCTTTTCTTAAAAAAAAATCAAGGTACTTACCTGTGGTGCACAGGGTAGTTCCTGTGTGACAGTAACAGCAACGTGATTGTCTGCTTCATCTGCACTTCCCAAAGCGTTTTGAGTCACTGGGTTGCTGTCAGTTATTCGCTGATGATTGATTGTGCTGCTCTGCAGGAGACTGTGGGAACCCACAATCTCATGACTGACGGAGCTGTTCTGCAAGATTTCTCTGGTGTTGTCTTGTAGCATGACATTGTCTACTAGAGGTGGCTGCTGAGGAGTTCTCCTGTACTCAAGGAGGGGCTGCTGCCCACCTGTGGGGACACTGGGATGATCTGAAATTCCATCCACCCTGCTCATCTGGCTGGAATACTGTAAACAAATATAATTAGGAGTCACTGTAGGGGAAAATAAACCTGTGAGAAAATAATGTTAATGTTCAAGACAAGGGTCAGTCCAATCTACAATAGTGATTACGAAGGAAGATCGATGTACAGAAGTACCCCCAAACCATGAAGCACTTATTGTCCTCCATGACTCCACTAAGGACACACTTACTGTTTTCCTCTCACTTTTCTCACCCCAAAAGCACCCACCCTTGTTTGGATACTGCTCCACAATGGTAGCTATGTCCTCAAAGAAGTTTGACTTTGCTCATTGGCTGCACCAGAAAGGCGGCAGTTATTACCCATTCTAATTTGGCCTGAGTTGTCAACAGGAAATAGGCATTCCAGTGGATGTATGCAGCCAATTTGACTGAAGGTGAAGGAGCAGAATGGAAGAGGAAAAAGGGTACATCATTGAGCCCAATCCTAATTTCACATGTGGATTTTCCAGTAAATCTCACAGCAGAGGGGTTGGGAACAGGAATCCTATCAATGTTACTTTTCCCTCCCTTCTCACTCCCACCAAAGGCTGGGACACTAAGATTAACCATAGCATCCCCAGCACTATTCCAACCATTCAGCACAGATCATTGTTTTCAAATATACCAAGGCTTATAAACTTCCCCTAGTCAGTAACAAAAAATTGTAACTCTAAAATACAAATGCCCTCACCCATGACACTCACTGCTCTTTTGACCACACTGCCACTAACTTGCTGGCCACAACTTCCTGCCTCAACCTCCATGCTTTAAGCAGATGTTGCAAATAGTTCCTTCTCCTTGGGCACCAGTACCACCACTAACACACCCACCCCACCTCAAAATAATATCCTCTTGACCACTGTTCTTGCAGACAAATGCCCCATTTCCAACTTCCCTTTCAAGACCCTGGTACCCATGTTTCCCACATTTTAAAACAAATTGCTTCTGTCTTTGATATAAGGACAGACATTTTTACCTGAAACATTTTGACAAATGACTTGCTTATGAGCCACTCTCAGGAATGCAATTAAGTTTTATATCGTAGGATGGTATGATGCAGGTCTCTAACTGCAATTGCCCCAAACTGAAAGCTCCTGTTTTCAATCTACATCTTGAATTTATATAGAAATAAAAAAAAACTGATTAACATATTCATAGCACCTTTCATGACCTTGAGACATTCTAAAGTAGTTTACAACCAATGAAATCTTTTGGAGTGCAATCACTGCTCTACTATAGAAATCACAACAGCCACAGAAAGCTTCCACAAACAGCGTTTTAGGCACTTTACTGTCACCGAAGTACCCTTGAAATGCAGTCACTGTTGTAATATAAGAATGCAACAATTTTACACAAAATCCCCAAATCCCCTAACAGTTTGTGATAATGGCCAGAAAATCTGCTTTATATTAATTAAGAAATAAATATTGGCCAGGACACCAGAACCAGAAATGAATATTGGCCAGGACTCCTCCCTGCTCTTCCTCAATATGTTGCAGTGGTCAACTCTGGAGTGTGATGTGAAACCAAAGATAAAAAAAAAGCATGCAAAACTTTGCAAACCATTGGAAAGAGAGGTCAAAGGGGCAAGCAAAAGATCAGTCAACAAGATGTGTTCTGAAAAAACTTTTAAAGATGGTGAGAGAGGTTATGGAGCTGGGAGTTTGGTTTACAATGCCCAGAAGTTGGACCCAAGATGGAAGTACAAAAAACAGAATTAGACTGCTGTAAGCATGTCATATAGGAGAAGCATTCCATTGTAACCCTGGTTTTGAAACTCTCTCCTAATAGCACTGTTACTTTTAGCTAGAAAGGAAAAAAGAACAAGCAGTAGTGAGTCCTAATCAAACATGTTCCTACATCCAAGCAGGACCATAGCAGAGGCCCAGAGGTCAGTGGATTAAAAAAAAGTCTTCCACAGAAGAGAAAGCCACAGCAGAAAAGTACCTGAGGCACTTTAGGAACACAACTAACCTAAACTATGCAGATTTACATCCTATTATGATATTCTAGCACCCCCTTTAAAATATCTGTCAGAAAGTCAAGTCCAAAAATTTCTGGCAAACTGTTCTTGCCACCAGATCTACAGTGGGGAGAGACTTTCTCTGACCTGGTGCTGATCCCATTTCAAATTCTGTAGAGAGGGATCAGTCCCTAGGATTGTGCTTCATGACTATGTCTCATGTTGAGTCGCACTTTGCATTCCATTGTGGGACTGGGCCGTACTGAAAAGGCATATTTTGTTTTTAAAAAAAAGGTGCCAGCGATAACTTGGCTGGTTTCCCAACATTAGAGGTTCCACTTGTGATTTTATATAGCACTATTTTGTCTGGGCAACAGGAGAAAAAGTAATTGATGGGTGTTTGTAGTGGGAGTGTCAAACAAATTCCACCTCACCAAGCAGAATTTCAAGCCCCTAGGTTAATAATCCAAGAAGAACAATTTCTGCCCAAATTCCACCCTCATCACAATGTTTTCGTACTCAAAATCAGGAGGAATTTGGGGGCTCACACCAGCTGGAAAATCCTTGGGTTTAAAAATGTTGAAAAAGGTAATTGACCTGAAAGGTGAATTCTGTTCCCCTCTCTACATCCGCCGAGTACTGCCAGTACTCTTTCTGGTTTCAAGCATCCATAGTTATCACGGGTTTATGAACCCTTCGGACTGACACAACGACGGGGCCACAAGAATGTTTGCAGACAGATTTAACGCTTTTTGGAACACGAACATAACGGCACTTAGCGGAGTCCCAGCAGCAATAAATGCACAGTAGTCACATACCAACGTCAAAGCGAGGCGTTAATGTAGGTGTGTTAAACTGAGTTAACCTCACGGCGATGTTGCTTTAACTCTACCGCAAGCCTGTACTCTGAAGTTATGGGGGGAGGGTGTGGAAGCTGTGTGCAATGTTTACATAGATGTAGAAAATAAAAATGTAGGTTTTGAACTGGATCCTTATGAAAGGCAACCCTCCTGTCCGTGGGACGTCAGTAAAAGGCCCGGGCAGCAGAGAGATGCCGCGGGGACGGTGTCCGAGTCTAGCTTTGATTTTCCAATTCCTCCTTAATTTCTGTTCATAAGTCATCGCTGGCGCGGGTGCGGGGTGTTTTGGGCCGGGATTCCCATTCCTGGCCCCCGACAAAATGGGCGCGAGTGCCGAGATGCCCCGTTAGTCCCTGAGGAACCCTGTGTGGGCCCGGCCTAGGGAGCGCAGGCAGAGCCTCCGGGCCGGGCCGAGCCGGGCCTTCCCCCTCCCCCTCCCCTCCGCCCCCGCCCCCTCCCCCGGATCCAGGCTCCGGGCGCCCACTCCCTCGGCTGGAAGTGAGGATCGAGTGACTCACCGGGAGAGGCGCTCCTCACAGCATCAGACAGCCCGGCACTCACTCAGTCTGGGCGACAAAATTAGCAACAACAACAACAACAAAACACACCGTGACCGCAGCGGAACAGGACCTAGCGAGCACGCCGGGAAATAGCGCGTCCATCCCACGGCGAGATGTGAAGCCTGCGCCGCCATGACATTAGCTGGCAACTGCCGCCTGCACTGCCCGCGGCCGCCATGTTTGTTACTGGCGAGTTCCAGCATCCCAAACAAGTCGAAATGGTTTGAATTGGTGTAGATGTTTGAAGTACGGTCACTGTTAAGATGGGGGAGAAAAGACGGTAAAGCGTGTTGCGCACATCAAGATTCCAAACCGTTTTGTGATGATAACGTTTCTGTGATGTCGGTTGCGAGATAAACGTCGGCCTGGGTGCTGGTCCTGCCCTGCTCTTCAGCACAGACCCACGGCATCTTCTGTCACTCACTTACCTGAGGGAGCAGACCAAGATTTAACGTGGCATTTATACCCTATGTTTGTATGCCTGTGACAACGCTAAACTTGAACTTGTACCAAGCTCTAATCTTAGTGCTGAGATTTCAGTGCGAGGAACTCTCAATCTCCTCAGACAATAATGAGTGCTACCCACTTGAGGTACCTGTCCAGTCTCACCCATCTTCGTCTGAAAGTGTAAAAGATTTGGCAGTGCAAAAGGTGTCCTTTATTTTAAGAATAGTGTCACGTTTTAAATTCATTTTTGGTTGTTTAATTCCATGATTCTCAATTAACATCTTAAATTTCCTGACCATAACAATTCTGAATCTCTATTAAAATATTCCAGCAGGCACAAAATGCTAGGAATCCTCCAATCCAACCCTGGATTAAATCCTATAACCTGTTTTCAGGATGAGCTTCCATTTGTCTGAACCAGTGGAATTCCCACTGATACCTCTCTTCCCAAAACACACCTCTTTGACCAGGCTGAAAATCTCCTATTGTCTTCTTTGTCTCTACTTTTGTTCCATACCTCGGAAGCACCTTGGGCTATTTTATTCACCTTGTAGGTACAATATAAATGCAAAGTTGTTATTGTTGATACAAAGAGTAAATGGGTTACCAATCCTCCTGGATTGCCTGAGAGATTCCCAGAATGGGTCATAGAATGTAGAACAGTACAGCAGAGGAACAGGCCCTTCAGCCCACAGGTCCTGAAGGGTCTTGACCCGAAACGTCAACTGTCCATTTCCCTCCAATAGATGCTGCCTGACCTGCTGAGTTCCTCCAGCATTTTGTGTGTGTTGCTCCAGGTTCCAGCATCTGCAGAATCTTGCATCTTCAGCCCACGCTGTTGTGCCCAACTAATTAAATTAGTAATCAAATGCCCAACCAAACTAATCCCTTCTGCCTACACAATGTCCAAATCCTTCCATTCTCTGCACATTCATGTGCTTATCTAAGAGCCTCTCGAACACCTCCATTGTATTTGCCTGCACCACCACCCCTGGCAGCGCATTCCAGGCAACCACCACTCTGGGTAAAAAAAAACTTGCCCCTGCATATCTCCTTTGAACTTACCCCCTCTCACCTTTAATGCATACCCTCTAGTATTAGACATTTCAACCCTGGGAAAAAGATACTCCCCTCCACTGCTCCAGTAGAAAGCAACCCAAGTTTGTCCAACCTCTCCTTATAGCACATGCCCTCTAATCCAGGCATCATCCTGGTAAACCTCTTCTGCACTCCAAAGACTCCACATCCTTCCTGTAATGGGGTGACCAGGATTGAATGCAATACTCCAGATGCAGCCTAGGGTTTCATAAAGCTGCAACATAACTTCCCGGCTCTTGAACTCAGTTCCATAACTAATAAAGGCAAGCATGCCGTACGCCTTCTTTACCACCCTGTCAACCTGTGTAGCTACTTTCAGGGAGCTATGGACTTGGACCCCAAGATACCTCTGCACATCAACACTGTTAAGGGTTCTGCCATTAACAGCGTACTGTCCCTTTACATCGAATCTCCCAAAGTGCAACACCTCACATTTGGCCAGGTTAAACTCCATCAGCCATTTCTTCGCCCATATCTGCAACTAATCTATATCCCGCTGTATCCTTTGGCAACCTTATACACTATCCACAACGCCACCAATCTTCATATCGCCTGCAAACTTACTCACCCATCCATCCACATTTTCATCCAGGGCATGTATATACATCACAAACAGCAGAGGTCCCAGCACAGATCCCTGCGGAACGCCACTAGTCACGGACCTCCAGCCAGAATAACTCCCATTGACCACTACCAATTCTGAATCCAAACAGCCAATTCACCGTGGATCCCATGCATCTTAATCTTCTGGATGAGCCTCCCATGAGGGACCTTGTCAAACGCCTTACTAAAATCCATGTAGACAACGTCCACAGCTCTACCTTCAACACCTTTGTCACCTCCTCGAAACACTCAGTCAAGTTAGTAAGACATGACCTGCCCCATACAAAGCCATGTTAACTGTCCCTAATTACGCCATGGTTTTCCAAATGCTCATAAATCCTATCCCTAAGAATCCTCTCCAGTAACTTCCCTACCATGCTAGCAAACCTGGAGACCTGTGTAATTCAAATTCCCTCCCCTGTTCCCACCATCCCCACCACCTCCATCTCCTTCATTCCATCACATCACATCACCAGCTGATAATCAGACACCCTGAATGTGTGATACTACCCCCAGCATAGGAGAGAACCCTGTGTAGGAGTGACCAGACACACCTAGCGAGTGAGGACGCAGGGCACAGTAGAGTGGGCCTTGGAGCAGGGTAAGAAAGCGACAGTAGACCAGAGTGGAGAGAAATAGGGAAAATTGGAAGTATTGGAATGGGAGGTTTAGGTCCCTGGAGGAAGACTGGAGAGTGAGGGCTCAGGAGTCGAGTCATAGAGTTAAACAGCATGGAACCAGGCCTTTCAGCCCAATTCATCCATGTCAACCAAGGTGCCTTCCTGAGCTAGTCCCATTTGCCTGCATTTGGAATTGGTTTATTATTATTGTCACATGTACTGAGGTAGGGTGAAAAACTTTGTTTTGTATGCCATCTGTTTGTTGTGTACATTAATGACTTGGATGTGAATCTAGTAAGTTTGCAGATGACACTAAAATCGGTGATAGTGAGGGGGATTGCCTTAGGCTATAGCATGATACCAGCTGGAAAGCTGGGTAATGCAATGGCAGGTGGAATTTAATCCTGACAAGTGTGAAGTGATACATTTTGTAAGATCAAATATGGGTAGAACATACACAGTAAATGGTAGGGCCCAAGGAGTGATGATGAACAGAGGGACCTTGAGATACAAGTCCATGAATCCCTCAAAGTGGCAGCACAGGTAGAAAGGGTGGTGAAGAAGGCATATGGGATGCTTGCTTCATCAACCATGGCACAGAATACAAGAGCAGGGACATCAGTGGAGGAGGATGAGGGAGGACCTGATAGAGGTGTACAAAAACATGAGGTGATAGGGTGGATAGTGAGAATCTTTTTCTCATTGCTGGGGTGTCTAAAACAAGATGACATAGGTTTAAGGTGAGATATAGGAGTTTTAGGGGGGAATCTGAAGGGCATCTCCAGAGGGTGATGAGAATCAAACGTACTGCCTGAAGGGGGTGGTGGAGGCAGAAACTCTCACAACATTTATGACGAGCACTTCAATCACCAAGGCAGAGAAGGTTATGGACTATGTGCTGGTAAATGGGACAACAACCAAACCTGTTCTGAAATTATTTCTGCTTTGGCTGAGAAATGATTAGCTCAGCTGGATGGTAGCATGCACGGTGGATGTAGTTAGGCCAGACTGAACTGCAAAGGCTCTTCGATTGAGAAATGACTGACCATGTGGAACTATGGACACAAAGGTTAACAGAAGTATTTATGATAGATGTCACCAGCTAGGTACGAGGTCAAAGAGGGCAGCAAGAGTGACAGTTAAATAGGGCACGTAGAAAGTTAGCTACGGGAAGTTAAGGGCAAGTGGAGGAGTGGTGCCAAGGGAGCACTGACCACCAAGCACCCAGTTACAACAATCTGACACGAATCCTCTTCCCTCCTCCCCCCATAATTCTTTTCCCACCCACCTACACTGAGGGTGATTTACAGCAGCCATTTAGCCCACCAACCTGCACATCTTTGGGGAGGAAACTGGAGCACCCGGGGGAAACCCATGCAGTCACGGGGAGAACGTGCAAACTCCACACACAGACAACACCAGAGGTCAGGATCGAACTGGGGTCTCTAGAGCTGAGAGGCAGTGGCTCTACCCACTGCGCCATTCGAATTAACTACAGAAAGGAAGAAAGATGGATTAGATTACAAAGAGAGAGAGAGAGAGAGAGATGCAAGAAAGGTTACAAGTAAACATTTTAAATATTTATATTAAATTAACCTCCAATTAATTCCCTGAAGGAACTGAGATTCCACATTATTAATATCTAATTTCCAGTTTGGCAGTGATTATTGGAAAGTACAGACACTATTAATGACAAGACATCTAAGTTAGGTTTGGTTCATATCTATTACACAGATAGGGCAAGCTCACAACATTTTTCAAATGGCAAAAAAACACATACAGGTTAGGAAGTTGTGGCTGTGCTATGTTGGCGCCGGAAGCGTGGCGACACTTGCGGGCTGCCCCCAGAACACTCTACGCAAAAGATGCATTTCACTGTGTGTTTTGATGTACATGTGACTAATATAGATACCTTATCTTAAAGAGGGCAGCAAAATGCTGCTTCTGTGATGCAGCCCCCACTGTGCTTGTCACCTCCTGGCTCTGTGGAGGTGCTGGCTGGCTTTTAAGGCAGTAGAGGAGCTAGGCCCCATACATTTCAGGTTACAGTGTGTGCTGTGAGATGAATTGGCCTCCATCAACCAGGAATGTGTACTGAGACCCGCCAACCCGGCACTGGGAGATTCTCCTTGGTGGACAGCACAGAAACAGGCTCTTTGGCCCACCATGTCCATGCCACCCATTGTATCCATCTATACTATTCCTATTTACCCACATTAGATCCACAGCCTTCTATGCCTTGGTGATTTAAGCACTTGTTGAGGTGTTTCTTAAACTTGAAGCCTCTACCTCCACCCTCCCCCCCCTTAGGTGGTGCGTTCCAGGTTCCAACCCCCTTCTGGGGGAAGATTCCCCCTCTAAACCTCCCACCTTAAACCTATGTCCCCTTGTCTCGGAAACCCCCACCACAGAAAAAAGATTTTTTACTATTTACCTTACCTATTCTCCCCCTCAATTTTATAAGCCGCTATAAAGTCACCTGGATGCTGGGTGTTAAAATTACCAAGAAACACAAGGACTTATTTATAAAGTTAACTTTTTACCTTTAATTAATTATGTTAAACAATTATTTACTAAATGGTCCCCATTCTCTCTATCATTGATTGGCCGAATTAATGCAGTTAAGATGAATATTTTACCAAAATTTTTGTATCTATTTCAGGCGATTCCAACTTTTATTTCAAAATCCTTTTTCGACACTATTGATTCCAAAATTCTTTCATATATATGACAGAATAAAAACCCAAGATTAAGTAAGAAATATTTACAAAAATTAAAAAAGGATGGTGGTATGGCTTTGCCTAATTTTAGATTTTACTATTGGGCAATTAATATTAGATGCTTAATTTTCTGGGCACAAGATTTAGATGCAATTCATTGTCCCTGTTGGGTACACCTTGAGTGCAAATCAGTGCAAGGATTTTCATTAGTTTCTATTTTAGGAGCTTCATTCCCTTTTGCATTTACTAAATTGAGTAAACAAATGACTAATCCAATAGTTAAACATACAATACGGATATGGTCTCAATTTCATAAACTTTTTGGATTGAATAAATTTAATTTATCAAGTCCTATTCAATCTAATTTTTTCTTTCGACCATCTAGAATTGACTCAGCTTTTTCCTTATGGAAAATGAACATTTTTTTTGATATTTACAGATTAGAAATTTTTTAAAAGTTACTTTACTTTCTTTTCCGACACCATATAAAATCGAAATTAGGGGAAAAAATTTAGGTTTTAATCCTTATCAGAAGGACCTGATAGTAATAATTTATGATCGAATTATGAAAATACATTCAGAGGAACTTGATAAAGTTAAGAATGAATGGGAAAGAGAACTCCAGATACTTTTACCTACAGAGACAGGGAAGAAAATTCTTCAATTAGTTAATACATCTTCAATGTGTGCCAGGCATTCTTTGATACAGTTTAAGGTGGTTCACAGGACCCATATGTCCAAGGACAAGTTAGCCCATTTTTATCACCATATAAATCCTATATGTGACAGATGTAATTCAGAGGTGGCTTCCCTGACACATATGTTTTGGTCCTGTCCCCTTTTGGAAAGATATTGGAAAGACATTTTTAACATTATTTCATCTGTATTGAATATTGATTTACAACCTCATCCTATTACTGCAATTTTTGGGTTACCAATGATGGAACCTCACCATTTATCTGCTTCTGCTTGTCGTATGATCGCCTTTGTCACATTAATGGCCAAGCGATCCATTTTGTTCAAATGGAAGGATCCAATGCCTCCCACCACTCTTCAGTTGTTTTCTTAAACTATAGCATGTTTAAACTTAGAAAAAATTAGGAGTGGCACTGTTGATCCTCTGCTTAAATTTGAGGAAGTTTGGAGTCCATTTATTCAATACTTCCATATGATATAAGCTGACCTTTTTCAGATCCCTTTCAATAACCCTTGAATACAGGGGAGCAGAGTTGACGACATAATGATGTTTTTTTTTAATTGAAGAAATATCAGTCAGTTTTTTTTTGAAGTTTTTGGTTTTATTTTGGTTTATTGTCAATTTTTGTTTTGATTTGGGGGTTCTTTCATATAATTAAATTTCATTTCTTTTCAATCTTTCCTTTTGTATTTGTTCACTTAATAAGAGAACAGGAGGTCTAGATTACTTTTTTTTACTCCATGTCATTATATATATTAACTGTTATGATTGCTATCCTGATCTCTTTGCACCATGTGTATAATTACTAATGTTATATATATTATTTTGTACTAATTTGAAAATTAATAAAAAGATTGAAAAAGAAAGAAAGAAAAAAGAACTTGAAGCCTCCACACCCCCTCTTAAGTGGTGCGTTCCAGGTTCAACCCCCTTCTGGGGGAAGGTTCCCCCCCCCTAAGGGAAGGTTCCCCCCCCCTAAACCTCCCGCCTTAAACCTATGTCCCCTTGTCTTGGAAACCCCCACCACAGAAAAAAGATTTTTTACTATTTACCTTATCTATTCTTCCCCTCAGTTTTTATAAGCCTCTATAAAGTCACTCCTCAGCTTCCTCCACTCCAAGGAAAACAAACCCAGCCTCTCCTCATAACTGAAACACTCTGTCCCAGGCAAGCACCCTGGGGAATCCCCTCTGCACCCTCTCCAGTGCAGTCACATCCTTCCTGTAGTGCGGTGACCAGAACTGTACACAGTGCTCCTGCTGTGGTCTGACCAATGGTTTATAAAGTTGTAAGGTGACATCCTAGTTCTTAAATTCTACACATCCCATACATTTTCCTCACCACTCTCTCTACCTGTGCTGCCACTTTCAGAGATCTATGGACACGTAATTGGTTTATTATTGTCACATGTACCGAGGTACAGTCAAAAACTATTTTGCATGCCATCCATACAGGTCATTTCATTACAACAGTGCATTGAGGTAGTACAAGGGAAAACAATAACAATGCAGAATAAAGTGTTACAGTTACAGAGAAAGTGCAGTGCAGGCAGACAATAAGGTGCAAGGTCATAACAAGGTAGATTGTGAGGTCAAGAATCCATCTTATCGTACTATGGGACTGTTCAATAGTCTTCAATAAATACCCCAAGGTCCCTCTGTACATCAACACTCCTCAGGGCCCTGCCCTACCCTACCCTGTATGTCCTACCCTTCTTTGCCTTCTTGGGGGGGATTCGATGCAGTCTGTGTTAGACTGCAGACTTCACATGGGGCAGCTGGTGGGGGGACAGAGAGAAGAAAGAGAACAGGCGAGGGGAAAGAGGAAGGGCAATCAGAAATCAGGGACAGCTGGATGCAGGAGAGAATGAGCAGCTGCAAAATAAGATTGGGGGGGGGGAGATGCAGGGGAAGAGGGAGGGAGGAGGGAGGAAGGAGGATAAAGAAAAACAGGGGAAAAAAATCAAGCAGCAAAGGAAGCAGAGGGAGATTGGGGAACAGCAGACAAGATCCTGTGAGTTTGGTCAAAGTGCAAGGACACATATGTAGGCAAGTGTGCAGCAGAGCCTGCTCCCAAATCAGCTTGCACCTCTTTGCCATTAGACCATTCTATTGCATCTGAACCAGGCTATAGATTCTGCTGGCATTCAACTCAAAGATGATTAATAAAATCTCATTCTTTGGTACCATTCAGAAGGTTGCTCATGTCCCCAGTGGAGGTGTCTCTACACAAGAGAACTCCCCCTTTACATCAGGGACCTGGTGTGGAGAGTGTTGCCCAGAGCATTGCAATGCAACAAGTGTTTAAGTTGCTATCCCAGACTGCCTGCCATCTCTGCAGCCTAGAGGAGTCAGTGGTCCACGTACATACTGAGTGAGAGGTTGCAACCTCTGTGAGTATTTGAAGGGGCTGCTCCTCAGCCCCATGCTCCTGATCTTTGAGCACCTGGTGCAGAGAGGGGTGGGTTGGTCTGGGGAACCTCCTCGTTGGTCTGCTCCTGGGCCTGGCCGAGGTGGTCATTCACAGGTCCTGGCAGTGGGCTGTCAGGAGTTCCACCTGATCTGACTACCTGCCTCTCTTCTGTCCGTCCTCAGATATCCCTGGAGAGGGAGCACGAGGAATCCACTGGCTCTCTGGAGGCCTTCCGGGACTGGTGGATGTCTCTTGGACAAGGATGGCAATGTTATAATTTGAGAACCGTGTAAATATTCTGATGCAAATATTGTAAATGTAAATAAACCTCAAAGATAAATAGGGTTGCTAGGAAGACTGGAGAACTGGGCACACCTGACCCTGACCAGTGAGCTGGCTGCTGCAGTCAGTGTGGGGAAGGCTGGAGCTGACGGGAGGTGGAGAGAGGCTACAGTTTTTCCATCTACCTTGCTGGTGGGAGAGAGGAGAGGAAGAGGACTTTGTTCTTGGAGGAAGAAGAGTGGCTCTGGGGTGCAGGGGCCACCCGATGGGGGAAGAGACAGCTGCTGGCCGGGTCCCTGTTGTGGCCACAGGCCCTAATGGGGTCACTGTCCCGTGGGAAAAAGGAATAGGGGAACCCCTGTGACATCAGCTCCTCCAGTGAGCCAGAGTGAGGGGGTCCCCGTGGTTGGGGACCCTCCTGGAGCTATTTTAAAACCAATAAGAGCACTGAAAATCATGCTTTTACTGATATTTATTTTGAAAAAATGTCATTAGTTGCCTGGGTTAAATTTACTAATTCCAGCTTTGTTACACACCACAAACTGGGATTTAAAAATGTTTCTCCAAAGCCATATACTGGCTTGGCCATAAGCTGTCCAGCAAGACCGGATAAGTTTTAAACAAGGTTGTTAAGATGGACATCCTGATTTTAGTTCTGATGTATTAATCTTGGGCTAAATGCAGCCGGATTCCATCAAATATTTAAAAACGACTGCACAGTCCTTATTCTGAAGTCAGACAACCCAATTAAATTAACAAATATAGATAACTGGAGGCCTACAATCTGTTCGACATCAGGGGTGTTCACCAAAATCTCGGCAATGCAGTTGGCTGAGTCAATCACTATGAATGTCTGGCAAAAGTGTTTTGGCAGCCACCTCCAAATGCAACCAAAATATCGCAATACAAAACTTGAAAGTAGTTTTTAAATAGATCTTGCCAAAGCCGTCGACTCTATCAGTCACAAGCTTAATATTAAAGGCTTTGGACCACGTGGGAGTTGGCACCCATTTTATCAACCTCATTTCTAATCTATAATTCAATCCAGCCACATTTATTGAAAATGTTAAGGCCAGAACCGGACCCATCCCTATTATGGAGGGGGTGAAGCAGGGAGACCTGCTTTCCCTTATTTTATTTAATGTCATTAGGGACATTTTACGATGTTTGGTAGATAGGGATGGGTGCAACCTCTACCAAGGGATAGACAAGTTTTATTGTACCACTCTGGCCTTTGCAGATGACAGTCTCTGAATTATTCTCACAAGGACATGCCATGAGACGTCAAAGTTGTGGAAAATTTTGTAACAGGACTAGTCTTGAGATTGATATTAACAAGGCATTAATTTTGATATGGAATCCAAAAATAAGACCTTTATTTTTAATTCTGTCAAGAAGTGGGTTATCAATGGTGGTGAATTAGATTTTATTAGTCCCAATCTATTTGAGTGCTTGGACTCAAATGGGTGCTTGAATCAATCCCTGGATTGTTACTCAGGTGAAGACTGAATTTGTAAACTTGAGGAATGGTCACATAACTAACCTAAAACTTATCCGAAAACCAGAAGTGTAAAGTTTATATGATCCTCTATTGTACAGTGATATTAAATAAGACTTCCCAGAATACTTTAGTTAAAATGGATGAAGTGATTAGGAATATAGTGTCAAGGGACTTTTACATTTACACAAATATTAATTAGTATTAGAACAAGGAATGGAGATCTTGGACTTCCTAAATTGGAGGTCCAGATCCCTTTATCCATTATCAAGAAATTCAGAGCTTTTATTTAGAGGCCAGCGATGGGCTGGTCCCTCTGTTCTTTTGGGGTTAGCTTGGAAGACTCCATTGTTAGATATAGTAAGCTTAAATGGCTCAGGGCAAATTTGAATTTGAAGTTTTACAGGATTCTCCAACCAGTGGAGGCCTTTGAATAAAGTCTAGCAACTGGCATGATGCTGAATTTGAGGCTTGGGCCTGGATGCCCCAATGGGGATTGGCGTTCATTATTTTAAAAATGATTTGTCATCTAGCAATTGGCTAAAGAAATTCACTCCTGTTAAACAAGAAAACGTCATCACTGCTTTGCTATCGAGATCAAGTACATACCCTGTAATAAGAGCTTCCTGACTGGTTGGTTGGTTTTGAAAGGAGCTACAGTTCCCAGATGCTGTCGGCAGGATGTGGAATCCCGATGCAATTTTTACTCCTAGGAGCATTGCTGCTGTATTTGGTGTCTTATCGCACCAACCCCTCCCGGGGGCAGAGCGAGGGTGCCGGTGGTTGGAAAGACTGTCTTGTGCTGGGTTAGGTGTCCAGGGAGAGTTCACTGCCCGTAAAAGGTCAGGGAGAGTTCACTGTCCTCTGATACCAACAGTGCCTCAGAGGAGCCCGCCCCAGAGACAGCAAATGTTGTTTAATTTGCAAATAGTTCCCCAGTTCCTGGGCCTGTAGGCAGTGGCAGGTTAGGGGGAAAGAGTTGCCCCTCTGCCTCAGGACCTGGCTCTGACTGGATGTCCTGAGCTGGGGACACCCTTTGGCCTGAGGTGAAAGGGGTTCCTGTCCTGATGCCACCCCTGGGCCCAGGTTCCCCAGAGGTTCCTGAGGAGGATTCCTCGGCCATGGAACCTGGGGGTGGGATTGTGTGGGAGGTGGGACCAGTTGGAGAGCCACTGAGGGTGACTGCCCAGGGAAGGAGGGGGAAGTCTGTGTGGGGGGACACGGGACAATCTGGGAGTCCATCACCAGTGAGATGGTGGGCATCCTCATGCTCCCCACCGAGTCTCCCCTCATCCCCATGGAAGAACTCTGGGATTTCCTGGAGAAGACCAGGGGTTGCTGCAATAAGATCCAGCTGACTATTGACCATCAGTTGGAACTGGCGCTGCTCCTGGGGTCTGTCCGTGCCATCCTCAACAAGACAGGGAGGGGCACGGGTGTGGCTCCCATCGATGGTGCCGGTTCAAGGGGCTCCCCACTGGGCTGCTGAGGGGAGGGTGACGAACGACTCCGCTCCCTCCCCACAGGGTGTCAGTGACGGTATCTACAGTACTCCTAACATGAAGGCCACCACAGCCAGACTCAACGTCAACAGTAGTAGGGGGTCTCTGCACAGGTTTCACCATCTCCCGGTCCTCAGGGACGGGAGATATGTGGTGAGCTTCCTGCAGGAAACACCCACCATTCTGGGAGATGACCCCACTTCACTCCTGGAGTGGTGGGGAGGGGTCTACATGAGTCACCTCAGTTCCATTTCCAGTGGGGTGGTACCTTGTTGGCCCCGACATTCCAGCCAGAGACCGTGGGGGTGAAGGATGTTGTGCTGGGCCGCTTGCTCCACCTCACTGTGCGTCTTTGGGAACGTGTACGCCCCCAGGCCTGGTGATGCAAGCATGCTCGTTTTGAGAGGTGCCTGTTCTCTCGAGTTCCAATGTCAGCAGTGAGAGAGTCATCCTCGGAGGAGATTCAGCTGTACCCTCGAGGAGGGGGAAATCGCTCCGGTCCCTAGCATGGTCAAGTGTCAGTGAAGAAGTTAAGGGAGCTGTTGGCTCCTTTGATTTGTTGGACATCTGGTGAAATCTCCTGACTCCAGCGCCTTCAACCTGGAGATCTTGACTGCGGGGGGGGGGGGGGGGGGGGGGGTGAAATTATCCTGCATAGACTGCCTCAGCAACCTCCATGTGGCTGGTTTTGTACTCCGTCAGTGCACTTCTTCTTCTTCTGGTACATCTGCCACAGGACCAGGCCCTCGACAGCTCGACCCAGACGAGACTCCAAGTTGAGCACTTCCCTCTCAAGCCGAGTCACGCCTTGCCCACATCCCACCATAGCCTCATGGGGAGGAAACCCTCCTGCTCCCTTTCCCCTTCCCCAGGCGATCTAGAACCAACAGAAGGAATCCCAGAATCGCCAGTGTGGGCAGAGCTCAGACCACTGCACACGAGTGGGGTCCACGTACCAGCACCTTCACGACCAGCTGCCTGAGGACGAGCAATTCCAGTGGGGGGGGGGGGTACCTTCTTTGAGGAATGTCTATCCAGAGACTGTGGGGGTGCAGGATGTTGTGCCAGGCTGCTTGCTCCACCTCACTGTGTCTGGACAGTGTGGGATACACTTTGTGAACGTTTACAGCCCCAGCCCAGAGTGATGTAAGCACACTTCTGTCGAGATGTGTCCGCTCTCGAGTTCCATTGACAGCAGTGTTTGTGTCATCCTCGGGGGGGTGGGGGGTGGCATCTGTACCCGAGGAGGGGGATCACTCTAATCAAGTGTTGGCAAAGAGGTTGAGGGAGCTGTCAGCTTCTTTGACTCGCTGGACCTTCACCTGGAGGTCTGATGGGGGGGGGGGGGGGGGGGGGGGAAAGGACGCAGGTGCTCTTGGATTGACCACCTGTACAGCTCACAGGCGTACATCTCCTGTGTCTCGGCAGCCTCCACATGCCACGTGGCCAGTGTTGTGCTTGGACCACGGTGTGGGTGGAGCTCAGACCACTGTGCACGAGTGGGGTCCACATACCAGCGCTTTCACAACCGGCTGCTGGAGGATGAGCGATTCCGGGATTCCTCCCCATGAGGCTATGTGGGATGTGGGCAAGGCCAACATTCAGGTCTTCTGGGTCACCAAGGGGGTGGAATTCCAAGATCGAGTGGCTCAAGACAGTTGCTCAACTTGGACTCTCACCTCAGTCCAACTACTTACAGCCTGTTCTCATGGCACTTGTATCAGGAGAAGGGTGCACTGAGGGACCTGCAAATTGAGAGGTTGCAAGGCCCATGTACAGTCATGGGTCCAGGTGCTGCAGGATTTGGACCACGCCTCACCCTTCTTCTACTTGTTGGCAAAATGGCAGGGAGCCCACGAGCAGCTCGTGGTACTGCTGGCCGATGGCAGCTCCTCTATTACCGATCCGGAGAGAATTGGTGTCTCTGTTCCCATCTCTTACGAGGACCTGTTCTTGCCAGATCCATCCAACGAGGACACAGTGATTTGTGGAGGGACCTGCCTAAAGTTGACCCAGAGCTCGATCCAGAAGAAGTTGGTGGATTTGTTCTGGGGCAACAGGAAACACTAGGTCTCTGCTGCAGTCCTGAATCTCATAGTCAGGGAGGGCAGTCAGTCACTGGTGTCTGTACTCAGGTGGCGCACTGGTGATGTATATTTCTACCACCAGGGACACTGCCTTCAGGAGGACACACAGATCCCAGCGGTGAGCATCAGCCGTGCTGCTCTGTGGGAGTTGCCTGTCTCTTACCAGACCTATTCATAGTCTGGGACACGGTCTCCTCCAGTCAGGACACTCCCCCACTGGTGGAGGGAGGGGCTCTGTCTGTGGGGGTGGCCGGACCAAGGGACTGACCAGACGGTGGGGGAATGAGCTGCTCACCACTGGGTCTCATGGCCGAAGTCTCCAGCCTTCCCGTCACTGTGTGTTGAGGGGGACACCCACGGTGACCCGTCACCCAATGTGATCATTCTAACCCCTGCTTGGCCACAGTTGCTCATTGGACCCAGAGCCCGAAACCCTCCCCGGGAGCCGGTCCCACACAACACGAGCCATCTCCCGGAGATGCCCCCTGTGCCGTTCCACGCTGCGCAGAGGAGCTTCCCGTACGGACTGCTCTTGCACACTCTCCACTTTCTCGTCCTTGTCTGCTGTCTGGATGCACCGTCGTGGTCCGTTCTGTCACCCTGCAGAGGGGGGGTCCCCCAGTGGAGGTCTCTCTACACTGGGGACCTGGGGTGGAGGGTGTTACACAGAGTGGTGCCCTGTAACAGGTTTTCAAAGCTTATTCACAGACTCCCCAGCCCCCTGCCTTTTCTGTGACCCAGAGAAGCCCATGTTCATGTATGTACAGAGTGAGAGGTTGCAGCCCTTGTTTCAGTGTCTGTAGGGGCTGTTCCCCAAGCTCTGGTCACACTGCAGCCCCACACTCCTGACCCTGGGCACCCAGAGGGGGAGGTGGATTGGTCAGGGGGAATCTCCTCATTGGTCTGCTCCTGGTTCTGGCCAAGGTGGCTACTCACAGGTCCAGGCAGCAGGCAGTTGGGGATTCCACCAGTGTCCCTGGAGAGGGAGTGCACGGTGTCCACGGGCACCTTGGAGGCCTTCTGAGATTTGTGGGTGCTACAGGGGTTGGAGTGTGTCCTGGACAAGGATGGTCCTGATTTAATCTTGTGTATATTCTGAAGAAAGTGTACATATTGTAAATATGCAAGGAAACTATAGTAAAAGTATAGATATAAAGTAATGCTCCCTCCACATTGCCCCTTCACACATTCCCAGGACAGGGTCAGCACTGCCCTGAGTACTTATGAAAAACAATATTTGCTTAAAGCAGACCAAAGCTTCCCCTACTCTGCCCCAACACACACACATCCAGGGCTAGAAAAGGTTGGAAAATTAAGTGTTTTACTGGAGGAACACTTATTTGTACTGTCCAGCAGTCAGTGCCAATTGAATAATAATTTGGAACAAAGGTTTCCTTCACTGGCAGGGTTACTCATCCCCCTGAGAAATGACCTGCAGAGTCACCAACAAGACATCCTCTCCCCATCAGGCTGCAGTTTGTTGATCCAATTTCTGCTGACCCAGGTCGACTTGGACACCACCATGCATCAAGTCTTCTCCAGGCACCACCTGGTGGTGATGTGATAGCAGAGACTGATTTAACAGTCTGTACAAAAAAGGGAGAGCTGGGTTGATTGTGAGACCAATAGCTCCCGAACCCAGTGCAGTGTGGGGGAGAGTGTGGAGCGAGAGTTGGAGAGTGAGAAGAGAATTCTTTTTTCTGTCCTACTTTTGCTGGTGGGAAGAGGAGCAAGGCTAAAGAACAAACAACTATTGTGAATGCCGAGAGGTTGGTGGCTGACTGCAGAAGACTGTTGAGGCTGCAACACATTGGGGTGGGGATACCCAACTCTGCAGGGATTCCGAGTTTCCATTTTCAAGACAGGTAAACTCCCTCCCCATCCCTATTGCCTGGCCCAGGTCAAAAGGAGCTGCCTGGGTGAAGAAAATCAGACAGAGTCCTGCACAACAGTCCTTAACAACAGTTTTTAACATGGTTCACACTCCCAGGCTTCCTCTGACCTCTGCAGCTTGGATGAGCCTGCTGCACATGCAAGTGAGAGAGTTTGCAACCCATTTTCATAATTAAGTGGGCTGTTGCTGAAGTTCTGGACACACCTCAGCCCCGTCTCCTCCTAGGTACCAGTGCAGAAGCAGGGGGTGTGGTCAGGGAATCTCCCTGTCCAAGGTGACCATGCACAGTTCCAGACAGCAGGCCACAAGGCAGTCTGCCCAAACCCACTGCCTGCCCCTCAGAGGAATGTGTCCATGCCCTGGGGTTCCTTGAGAGAAAGAACATGGCAATTGCTGGCCCACTAGTGGGCACTACAGGGGCTGAAGTGCACCCCAAGGTGTGAGGAGGGATGAGGTTACCAGAAGTTTGCTTGAAGAGAGCCTGTTTTCCACTCCCCTGTTCCATCCCCAAATAAAATGCGGGATACAGTAACCGCCTCTCTGCGCCAAAGATGCCTCTGCACAAACTCCCAAGGGCTGGTACAGCAAAGAGAATGAAGCTTACAACACACAGCAGTAGCAGGTTCAAGAGCCCCTTTTGCTATGAAAACGTAGGACTTGCATTTGTTGTATCTATGCAAGATAAAGAGGGACAACTTTTGGCTCTGGGCTCACAGTCCAGTAGAACCTTTCAAACCACATCCAAATCTTAGAACCAGCCTTCAACTCTGTCTTTATTCAGCAAAAGCCCTTCAAAAGTGTAGTATTTTGTCAAGCTAAACTGCCTAAATCAAGTGTTCCAAAAATAAAGATGCAGGTGGGGTAACGAGTACAGCAGGTCACCTAAACCCAGTCCGAACCTCTGGACTAGTCTTCAGACAATGGGTGGGCAAAGCATCATTGTGGCTGGAAGTCACTTCCCAGGCGCTCAATTTCATCCATGAAAAAGTCCAGGTCATCCAGGCTGACCTGTGAGCTGATCAGGACCTGCCTGAAGAAGTTCACATTGGTTCCGTGCTGCTGGTAACTAACCATCATGGTGCCTTGCTTGACCATCCGTTCCTTGATGAATGGAGCCACCTAAAAGCAAATGAAAAATGGGCAGTAAATAGAATAGATAATGGAACACAACCACCTTTTGTTATATTCCCTTCTCCCCCTCTGCCTAAAAGGCATAGCTCCAACTGGGAACACTACCTTCGCTTGCCTCACTTCACATTATGTGGCATCATGATGACCGTGTCCAGTGTGAGTCATACTTTAACCTACCACACAAGGTCAACACTTGTGCTACAGTGTGCAAAGTGTTTCCCATTTCTCTCCTGAATGGCCTGGCTCTGATTCTTACATCATGTGCCCTTATCTTAAGCTTCCATACCGGAGGAAAATTTCGCAAGCTACCTCATTTATTCCTTTCAAAATCATAAAAATCTCCATCAAATCAACCTAGTCCATTCCACAGAATGCAAGCCTACTTTGTGTTTCTCTCATGATCCAACTCTTAAAGCCCTGCTAATATTCTGGTGGGAGTGCACTGCACTCCTTTCAAGGCTGATACACTCTTTCCAAGACAAGATGCCCAGGACTGGACATAAACTCCAGGTGTGGTCTGACCAAGCTCCTGTGTGGTGTAGCAAAATTCCCTCCCCTTTATATTGCAGCCCTTGAGATATAAAGATTAACTTTACATTAGCTTTTTAAGTATCTGTACCCAACTGTTCTAGTGATCTTTGTGCATAAGCTCCAAGATCTTCTTGGACTTCCACTGTTCCAAGTTTGTCACCATTCAAAAATTCTCATTTGGGTAGAATGAGGTGGTTAGCACTGTGGTGCAGCAAGTAGTGCTGCTGAGTCACAGCTCGTGAACCAGAAGACTGGTTCCATTGTGAGACAATTCAATAAACAGATGGCAAGGAAAACTAAGACTATGGAGAAAGGTCTTGATGAACTACAGAGTTGTTCTGGTGGAGCCCTGGCATGCACGTGATGGGCCAAATGGCCTCCTCTACCCTGTAACCATTCTATGATTCATTCCTAGCTGTTGGTCCAAACTGGCACTTAGCTATGCCAAAATCCATCTGCTACAGTTTTACCCGCTGAATCTTTCTGATATCAGGTGAGACTGTAGCATCAACTACTGCACTATTTGCAAAGCTGAAGATGTGGTAGTCCATCTGTCATTCAATCCATTTATAAATATAATGAATGATCAATGCGCTGCTGAAACCCTTGTGGGGGTTATACGCATGGCAGAAATTAAGTAATCTGGCAGTGAGCAGATTCTCTCTGGAGAAGTCCAAGTACGAAAAGCACTGAAATCCTAGTTCAGTTCCCACAGTGAATTTTCTTCAGGAGGGATAGATTGCCACCAAAGCCAATCCAAATGCAGCCTTGCCTTTCCTAGGTCTTTCCAGAAGTCAGGGGTCTCTTCTTTCCCTTGCAGGCTGGGAGGGATGTACCAGAAGCAGACATTAACACACTGAGGCTGAAAGAGAAAAGATTTTACTCACTCAAGGCTCCAGCTTACTCCAAGAAATCATACTTTTCAAAATAAAAGCCTACACGTCTATGACACAAAAAAATGGCCCAAAGGTAGGCCTGTGACACGAAGACAAGCCACCCACTTGAAAGTGCTGTGGGATAGGTATTTTATAGCAACACACCTCTTCCCCTCCAAATTGAGTGAAGCAGGTACAAGTGTGGGAGGCAAAAGGCTTTACATTAAAAAAAAGTTAATCCAACAGGAATTTGGGATTTGAATCCTAACTTAGCAGAGGGCAGAACAGATAGTAGATTAGAACTGGGAACATCCTTTCCGAACACTGACCTCCAGGTGGGACATAGTTCAGTTTGTTCTCCTGCTCCAGAGGAAGTTAGACACAGCTTTGCAATTGGAGGTTCCCTATCTCTGTAACCTCCAATGCTACTGACTCTGTTCCTTTTGAGTTTTGTGCATCTCGCCCTATCCTTCCTGCCTCCTTCCCTAACATTTGGTAGTTGTGCCACAGGAGGCCATTTGGCCCATTAGTTTCATTCCCCCCTGCCCTCCCTTGTATCCCTCAATGCCTGCAAACTATTCCCTTTTTGCACATATCCATCAACTCGCCTTGGACTTTTATTTTTGCCATTAACCTACATTAAAGAGTAATTTGCATTAGCTAATTAACCTACCAACACTCCCTTGGGGTGTGGGAGGAAGCCCACACATTTGTAGGGAGAATGTGTAAAGTCTGCACAGGCTGCACCAGTTTTCGATGCTGATGCCACGTTGACAGATGTTAGTGGCATTAAGAGACCAACCACACAAAAAAAATCTCAGGAGTAATAGGAAGCAGCAGTGGGGGTCAGGAGGTATGGAGCTGTATGAAGTAGAGAAAGGCAAAGGCGAGGAGATAACGGGAGAGGTGAAAAACACGATGATGCTGGAGGAATTCAGCAGGCCAGGCAGCATCCATGGAGAAAAGCAGGCGGTCAATGTTTCGGGTCAGGGCCCTTCTTCAGAACTGAAGATAGGAAAAGGGGAAGCCCGATATATAGGAGAGAAAAGCAGAGCAGTGATAGGTGGACAAAAGAGGGGAGGTGGGGTGGGCACAGGGTGGTGATAGGTAGATGCAGGTCAGAGATAGTGATGGGCAGGTGCAGGAAGGAGGGGAGAGCAGATCCACCAGGGGATGGGTCAAAAGGTGAGGAAAGAAAGGGGATAGAGAAGAGATAGGCTGGGAAAGGGAAGAAAAGAAGCAGCATGGTGGGGGGGGGGGGGGGGGGGGGGTTGGTGGAGGGGGGTGGGGATTACTTAAAGTAGGAGAATTCAATGTTCATGCCATTAGGCTGCAAGGTTCCAAGATGGAAAATGAGGTGCTGTTCCTCCAGTTTGCGCTTGGAACCCTCCTGGCAGTGGAGGAGGCCGAGGACTGACGTATCTGTGATAGTGTGGGAGGGGGAGTTGAAGTGACTGGCAATGAGATGCAGATCGATAATGGGAGAGGCCAGGGCTAAAAAGGTGTCATTGAGCATAAAGCTCAGTTATTCAAACAATATCAGAGGCAAATGGGACGGATCTGGGGCTACCTTAAGTTTGGTGAGGGTGCAAGTATTTTCAATTATGCAATCCTTCATTTATGAAATGCATTCCTGGAAAACATTCAGGTGAAATTTTTTACGTTGAAAAGGCTGGGAGAAATTCACTATTGGCATTTCAGGACAGCATATTCCTACATGTAGAATTGAACACTATTCATTAGTGAAAAGTAACTTCAGACTGGATGCACATACCCCAAAGAGCTAATGCCGTTATGGCAAAAATGAGTAAATCAAGGAATACCTGTATTAGAGTTGAGTCACTTTACCTCCATCAGTAGTCGAAAACCTGCTCTCTCTTTCATCTCATTGACCAAATACCTGGAAAATTTTAAAGGCATTAAAACAGAAGCTCCTTGATATACAAAATACAGAAAGTCATTTCTTATAGATAACAAAACGACACACAAAAGAGTTTGTGGGGATAGGTTGGTGGTGGAGATGGGAGAAGCAAACAAACAGAAGCTCATGCATGTGGGAGTGGGAAGGATGAGGATGTATTGGAAACTTTCCCACATGGCTACAGCAGTGCAGTGGACATGTGGATAAGTAATTCACCCCTCCCTGCTGAAGAGCGATTTGGAAATCAGCACTGAACAAACCTGGAATGAAAGCCCAGGTGGTTCAAGCACATCAACTATGGGAGAAAATCTGCTGTTAACTGGCCCAATGGCGGAGCCATAGCAAGTACACCCCAGATTGAGGTGCTACCTTGAGAAGTTACAGTTAGTCCACAAAAGGAGCATGCCAAGTATGGACAGAACCAAGTAGAACAGACCAAACCTCTCCAGTCTCATCATGGAGGCAATAGCCAAATGAACAGAATCCATGAGAATAGATCCAGCCTCAATAGAAGAGCCCAGCATGGGTAGGAGAGAAGGACAAGGCAGTGGACCTTGACTTCTTCCCATCACCACAAAACACAATCTTCAGCCAATCAATACATGCCACATTATATTAAGAAACAGCCAAGTGCACCGGTTGTAGTGCCAACATACACTTAGAGTTATGGGACCCTCGTGACATCCCAGCTGTAGTGTTGAGGAGCTGTGCTCCAGGACAAGACATACTTAAGCAAAAATATTCCAGAAAAGACCCATCCACAAAAAGCAGCACAAATCCAATCTGCCCGATTACTGCCATAGCAGTCTACAATAACACCAGGGTGATAGAAGGCAAACAGTACATTGAACAATCATCACACAGAACAATCTGCTCACCAGTTCCCAGTTTGGGTTTCACCAGGGCCACTCACAACCTTGGTCCAAAGAGACAAGTTCCAGAGGTGAGGTGAGAATGACTCATCTTTAACATTTGACCAAGTGTGGCATCAAGGAGACCTGGTAAAACTGAAGTCAATGGGCACCAAGGGAAAAACATCTCAAGAGTTGAAATCATCCCTTGCACAAAAGCATAGTGGTTACAGTTATTGTTGGTCAATAACACAGCTTCAGCACATCACTGCAGGTGATCCCAAGGGCAGTGTCCTAGGCCCCACCATCTCCAGCTCCTCCCTGAACAGAAACAGGGATGTTTGCTAATGACTGCGCAACTTTATATTTATTCACAACTCCCATGAAAAAAAAATCAATAAACTACAGATGCTGGAAATCTGAAAAACAGAAGATACTGGAAACATTCAGCAGTCAGGAAGCATTTGATGTAGGTCATCCATCTGTAATATTGGATCAGTCTTTTTTCTCCATTAGCGTGGCCTGACCTGTGTATTTTGCAGCTTTTACATTCTTCTGCACGTTTGCTCTGTCTGTTCACGTTTTCTCACACAGAGACGACTTCATTTCAAATTAACCCAAAGCAAACCTAACCTTGCCTTATCCAAGGCATGCTCTTCTCTTCCCCCACCCTCTGCAAATTAAAACCAGCTGGTCTTCTTTCCCCATTCCAAGGGTCTTTGGCCTAGAACATTAACTTTCCACAGGTGCTGCCTGACCTGAGTGTTTCCAGCATTGTGTTTTTATCCCTGGATAATGAAGTCCACTCTGACGTACAGCAAGACTTAGATGACTTTCAGATGTAGGGTAATGGGTGCTGTAAGTGTTACTTTCCACAAGTGCCTGAAATGACCATCTCTGGAGTTTAAACAACCTCTGTCACCCGCTGACAACATCTCCAGCTATATAAATACATAGGCAAAGAATAGGTAGAGTATATCCTGCAGCAAGTGGCCCAAACTCCCACAGCCACCATCTACAAGTCCAAAGTGTGATGGGACACACTCCACTTGCCTGAATGAGTGCAGATCCAACAACTCAAGAAGCTCAACACCAAGGACAAAGCAGCCCACTTGACTGGCACCCCTTCCACCACTCTGAACACTCACCAGATGAGGGGTCTCAACCCAAAACCTTGATTATCCATTTCCCTCCACAGATGCTGCCTGACCTGCTGAGTTCCTCCAGCACTTTTTAAAAAAATAACCTCACTCCTTCCATGACTGGTACTACATAGCCGCAGTGTGCAATCTACAAGACGTACTCAATTTACTTGGGTTCCTTTGGCAATACTTCCAAAAACCAGTGACCTCTTCCATCCAGAAGAGGAAAGGCGAGAGGCAGATGAAAGTTCTCAAGTCTCTCACTGTCCTGAAGTACCCTTCATATTCTGTACTGACATCATTGTGGGAGTACCTTCACAATGAATTACTTCAAGGTGGCAGCAAGCCACTGCCTTAAGAACAATTAAGGACGTAAGTACTGGCTTTACCTGCAAGGCCCATGTCCTGTAAATGAACAAAAGATCCTCGGAGGTCAATAGGCTACTGAATAGATCAATAGGTCACTGAAGCACAGTCAGCAAGAATATTATGCAATGGCAAAGGTATAAGATCCTGGTTTAAGCTCCAACCTTCATCACACTCCACTGCAAGAACATGCTGTTCCAACCTTCCCACTCTCAGTGAATGCTACTCGGATGCTGTGCGTGGGGGAAAAAAAATCAGGAAGGAGCAGAGCATATGCGCGCACACCTCTAGATAGCAAATGGTTTCTTCCCATAACATTTATTCCGAGATGGCCCCAATCACAGGAACATATGATATAGGAGGCCATTTAGCCCATTAAGTCTCTCAAAGCAATCCCATTCCAACACTAATTTCCCCACAATTTATTTTCACGTCCCTCAACTCACCACCCCCTCCCCCCACCGATGAGGGATAATTTACAGTGGCCAATTAACCTATCAACCGGCATGCCTTTTGAATGTGGGACAAAACAGAAGCACCTGAGGGAAACCCACACGGTCACAGGGAGAATGTGCAAACTCCACACAGACAGCACCCGAGGTCAGGATCAAACCTGGGTCTCTGGAGCTGTGAGGCAGCAGCTCTATCCGCTGCGCCACTGTGCTGACTAAAGAACACACCCTTATACCAGTTGGACATGGGAGAACGTGGAATGATGCAAATCAGAAACATTACTTAGTACAACACACCCATACACTTTACAATGTTAAAACAGAGGAAAAGAAAAATAAACATCCAAGTTTGAAGGTACAAGCAGTTTCTGCAAGTAATCCCCAGAGTCACTACTCCAGAGGCAGTGTGAACATTCAGTTTTATCTCCTTCTGGAGATAATGGGTAGTTAATATCTTGGGATGGAGCAGTGACCAAGGGTTAGCTTAATTCTAGGGCTCTTGCCTTCTCTGCTTTGCACCTGATCAAGAGAGAGCAGCTCCTGTTTGCTGGAAAAATTGGGAAGAGGGCAAGATAAACTCTGATGGGACAACTTGCCTCAGATTTAGCCCAAAATCCTCATTGCAGGAAGAATGTTCAGAACATCTTCCCATACACGTGTAACATTAAGGGAGGGAAGTACAGCATACCATGGAAGGATTTGAACAACAACTGGCCAAGATAGCATTGGAATAAAGTCAAGTGTAGATAGGCATGGTCCTGATCACTACACCAACCTGGTGCACGCAAAGGCACGATCCACCCTTTCCTCCAGCCCTTGAGTACCAACAGCTTTCCACATCAGCCACAGCTTGAAACAATCTACCTTCCGACCGCACTGAAGGGACTTGTCACCGGTGTCATAACAGATATCGTAGAACTTGTCTGGCTGGAAGAGGTAGCTTGCATTGGCTGAGTGACACTTCTTCAGGAGGTCCTGGCAATAGAGACAGGCAAAATCCAAAGCTTGAGTAAGAGAGTTACAGGGTGCCTCAGGAGGTGATCTTGTGGAAATAAGAATTATTAACTAGTTAACTTGTTATAATTGAAGGAACATAACATAACATATCAAGCCTCAAGATCACCATCTGCTCTGTTGTACATAAAGACCAGGGGATCTAAATGCAACAATTGAATCACGGCAGAGGTGCAGTGAGTTAATTATTCCCTGACTTCCAAAGGTCAAGGATTCCACTTTAGCTCAGACTTGGATGGGAAAGTCCCCTCAATTGGGCAGCTTTGCAGTGTATTGCGTGGAGCCTCCAGATCTGGTGCTGTTTGATGCTGTTGTGGTGGTATAGAACAGTTGGTGCAACAAGTCAGTTAGTACACTGGAGCAACAGTGTGAGGGTGGTAACATAGGTTGTCTTACTGCACTTAACCCTCATTATACCTGGAGGACCACAGTGGGTTTGAATCTCTGCTCATCACTGTGGTCTCAGTTCAGACTGACATTGGATGCGAGCAAGTCCATTTTAACTCCCTCAAGAGGGAATCTGACACAGTGCCAAGAATGAGTACTCACTTAATCCTGCAACTGTTTGAATGTGCCTCAGACAGAACTAAGAAAAACAAAGCTCAACAGTTTTACACCCAGGCAACGAGTAATCGCCCAGACCAGTTTGGAAAAGAATGAACCATAGTCACAGTGCCAAATTTAGCATCTAACCTATAGAACTGGCTGATCGCCACTAAGATAGCAGCAGGGGCGTCACTCTTACCTTAACACTTCTGGTAGGAGAAAGACAACAAGGGCCCCCCCCCAAACAGAAAGCATCCTATCTGGATGCATCACGGCTTGGTACGGCAACTGCTCTGTCCAGGACCGCAAGAAGCTGTAGAGAGTTGTGGACACAGCCCAGTGCATCATGGAGACCAGCCTCCCCTCCTTGGACTCTCTTTACCTCTCATTGTCTTGGTGAAGCAGCCAGCATAATCAAAGACCCTGCCCACCCAGGTCATTCTCTCTTCTCTCCTCTTCCACTGGGTAGAGGATACAGGTGCCTGAGGGCACGTACCACCAGACTTAAAGACAGCTTCTATCCCACTGTGATAAGACAATTGAACGGTTCCCTTATACGATGAGATGGGCTATGACCTCACGATCTACCTTGTTATGACCTTGCACCTTATTGCACTGCACTCTCTCTGTAGCTGTGACACTTTACTCTGCACTGTTACTGTTTTTCTTTTAAATTTTATTTACAGCGTGGTAACAGACCCTCCCGGCCCAATGAGTCCGCACCGCCCATTTTAAACCCACATTAACCTACCTGTACTACATCGATGCACTTTGTACTAACTCAGTGTAACTGCACTGTGTAATGAATTGACCTGTACGATTAGTTTGTAAGACAAGCTTTTCACTGTACCTCGGTACAAGTGACAATAATAAACCAATACCAAACCTGATCAGTCCTTTGGCAATTGCTGCCTTCAGCATTCAACATTGAAAATCCTATCCCAGGATGCAAAGAAAGGCCACAGAACCTTCTTAAAGCAACTTTTGTTTTTAAACAAAAGGCTGCAAGATGAAGAGTCTGCAAGGAAAGCTATTTTCTTCCGTAAACAATATTAACTGAAAGACACACACTTACATCTGTTAAGGCTAGAAATTCTGCAGGCCATCTGTCTGGAATTTGTGGAGTGAAATCTTCCCCAGATGCTGATAAGCTCAGAACTCAATGTCCACTGAAAGCTGGTTTGATAGAAGGTTTAATGTGATTAAGACTGGATAGACTGGAGGAATAAACTAGGTGCAGAAGGAGAAAGGGAAGAGTTTGCATCTATCAATTATCCAGAGGCATGACTGTTTTGTATTATAAAAAGGGACAGGGATGGTTGAAGGCAAAGCTGTGCAAACTGCCAGAAAGCACAGACTGGTCCTATCAAGCTGTATAGCTAGGGACAACTACTCACCCTGGTGGCCAAAGTAATGCTCAGACTGGGGCTGCAATTGATTAAGAGTTTAAAAACTATGCAAGGTTGTTAGAGCACAAAGGCTGCAGCTGTGCATGACGCAGTATAATAGTTTGTCATGTTTCTTATTTCATTCTACATCAAATTCTTCTGTAGTTTCTTGTATTCTTATTTTTATTGTTTCACATTATATTAGTAGTTTTACTTCTCAGTTGCACTGCTCAGAGTTTCAGTTGGCTTTACTCCACTTGGACAGGTTCAGAGCCAAACACCGAATGGGCATCAAGGAGGACTACTAACGGAGCACTCAATTATGACTGGGTTCAACCAGGTGCCATTGAACATCCTGCCAATGTGGTCCAGGGTCAAATATCAAGAATGCCTACATGGGCAAGGTGCCAGCAGACAACCAAAGCCCATGGAACAAGGTCCCAGCAAAAAGTCAGCGGTACCACCTTTGGAATTGAGCAAGTTCAGGAACAACCCTGTCTGGGTTATGCTAGGATTTTGACTTACTGTGTTATCTTTGAGCAGGAAGGCAGAACACTGCAGCCCTGCCTGTAGCATTTTGTGTGGGTTCCAAGCAACAGAATCAGCCCTAGGAAGAGAGAAAAGTGATTAGTTTCAACATGCCCAAGTGCCCATGTCCCAACCTGCAGTTAACCCATTGAAAAAGATAGTTGAAAATGTCCACAAAAGCAGGCAACATCTGAAAGGAAGAGTTGATGGTTTGGGGGTGAGACTTCACCACTGCAGGTGAGATCCCACTAAACATACATTCAACCTGTGACACTTTCAGATAAACAAACTACTGTACACTTTTAAGGTTCCTCTTTCCTTCTCCCAGAATTCAAACATGCACAGGTTCTTCATCTTCAACTGTTGCCTCCCCCTGTGCACAATTTCTTGGCTTGAGCAGCATTGACCAGCCAAGGACAGGCCTTCCACTGGCATGGAACCCCCTCAACTACAGAGAAGAAACTCAGGCCAGATTCCAACAAAGAACAGCAAAATACTGAAGTGGTTATATTATTGGACTAGTAATCTGTAGGCTTGAGTTATTGAAAAATAAACTGCAGATGCTAGAAATCAAACAAAAACAGTAAATGCTGGACACACTCAGCAGGTCAGGCAGTGTCTGGGGAAAGAAACAGTTAATGTTTCAGGTCAATGACCCTTTGAGAACTGGGAAAGCAGTTCTGATCAAGGGTCCTTGACCTGAAACGTTAACACTTCCTCCTACCAAAAATGCTACCCGAAGTGAACATTTCCAACATTTGCTGCTCTTGTAGATTAAACACGGCATCCTCTGCACTGAATTCCACCACATCTGCTATTGCTCAACATCCTTTCCCCTTTTGATTACTGCTCAGGATTGCTTGTTGAGTTAACTGACAGGAGTCTCTTTCAGCTTCATTCATCTCCATTTATACACCTTCCATAGAGCTCATGTTTTTTCTTCCTGTGCACAGTAACCACACCCATCAACTGTGATAGAATCTTTAAAAGTTAAGGCATTCCTAGCACTGAATATGCTCATTTTGAAGTTGTAAAAAGTCTCAAGGAATCTTTAGAAAACAATAGTCAGCCATGCTGCTGAAAGTTCCACTTGAGGGAATGTTGTTGCTTGAACTGTGATATTGGTCTCAACCAACAATCTGAGATGCAAAGCTGGGGCAGGCACGGTAGTGTAGCGGTTAGTGTGACGCTATTACAGCGCCAACCACCCGGGTTCAATTCCAGCCGCTGTCTGTAAGGAGTTTGTACGTTCTCCCCATGTCTGCGTGGGTTTCCTCCCACATTCCAAAGACGTATGGGTTAGGAAGTTGTGGGCATGCTATGTTGGCGCCGGAAGCGTGGCGACACTTGCGGGCTGCCCCCAGAACACTATGCAAAAGATGCATTTCACTGTGTGTGTTTCAATATACATGTGACTAATAAAGATATCTCATCTTCTGAAGTGGAGAGATCCAAGCAATAAAACCTTTAAAAGATACCAGCATATCTTTTAGGATGAGCTCAACAGTGCACATAGCCTTACTGCAAGCAGTTCCTACCTCTCAATCCCAGTCAGCAGGTGTCGGTGTTTCCTGGAAAGCAAGGCACTTCCACCCCAGGCTGCCTGTTAGAGAGGGAAGAATGGGAAATAGCAATGGCAAGGCAGTGAATAACAACTGGACAGGAAGCAAGCCCAAGGTATGGCCTTCAGGACAATACCTGACACCATGCAAGTTGCTGCATACACATTGAAGACAAATCAAATAGCACTAGCCATTTTCATCAGCACTATTGTGGGGATATTTAGCCTGGAGACAACTGTTTATTTTACAGCACAAATAAATAACAATGCCTTTAGTACTCTGATGCAAATGTACATTTGCTTTTTGTTTTGCCCAGGTTGCTGTCCACATCCCAATCCTCCTAATCTGTAGTAAAAGAGGAAAGAAAAGGTTAGAGAACAGAAGCAGGGCTTGTGTGAAACCAAAGTACCATCACCGACCAATTGGGCAAGATGGCTTCTTGTACTGTACATTGGCATATATACAGCACAAAAGCTATTTCTAATCTCCCAAGTGCCACATTCCCCTTCCAGCTAGGATAAAGGATGCATCAGAGATGGCACAGCTGGAATATAGTCATAGTTCAAAAGGAGCTGGAAGTATGGCTAAAGTTTTCTTTAAAGTAAAACAAATGGGACTGGGCCCTTGAATATTTAGTTACTGAAAGCTGCTGTGGTTCCATCATTCAAGCTTGGTACCCCATCCACCAATCAAAACGTTCACTCCCCCCACCACTATTACTGTATGTGTGCTAAACAATATATACACCCTACCCAACAGCACTGTGGGAGCACCTCAAGGCAGACTGCAATTCAATACAGGGTCTCCAAGGTCAATAAACGTTAATCTTGCCTGCAACATCTGTGACCTTGAATGAACAAGTCCACACATCCTTAATGCAGCCCTGTCAAAGGTTACTACGTCTAAATTAAAGAACTGTTAAGTAATAGATAGCATCCTGCATAGCCGTGGCACACTACCCCTTATCCTTAAAAATCAAAAAACTGCAGATGCTGGAAATCTGAGATAAAAGCAGAAGCTACTGGAAACACTCAGTAGGCCATGCAGCATCTGTGGGAAGCAAAACAGAGCTAATGTTTCGGGTCAAAGACCCTTCATCAGAACCTTTTTGCATTCATGCAGAGCTTAACATTGTCATTATTTTCCTTGCCAATTTTCACCCTGCCCTCGCATGGTCAATCTCCAACTCTTCCCTTCCTCTTCTGGATCTCTATCTCAGGAGATGAACGAGTTATGAACATCCATTACAAGCCTACTGACTCCCACAGCTAGTGGCTACTCCTCCTCTTGAAAGGACTCTACTCCATTCTCCCAGTTCCTGTCACATTTGCTCCAATGAGGAGACTGAACAGGTACCTCTGAAATGCCCTCCTTGTCCTTTTCTAGCTTCTGCAGCTTTGGGTACAGTCAATCTCATTACCTTTTCCAAAGCCTCTCCTCCACTGCTCAATGTCAAATTCCTCCAATGATTGCTCTTCCTGCCCCCCACACCCCCACTTCTGGAAGTCTCCTTAACCCACCCACCTTCATCCCATTTCTCAGTTGTAAGCTACCTTTTGGGAACATAGTTACTTGTGTGCAAATTCATTGCTGGACCCCTCCTCCATCTCTAACCACCTCTGATCCCAAAAGGCCCATCTCTGTTCCTCTGACTAGAGTCTCTGGCACATTCTTTACTGCTGTGTCTTAAACCACCTGGGCCACAGCCTCCTAATTCCCTTCCCAAATCCCCCACTGATTGAGCAAGCCTTTGATCACCCCTCTGACAGATTCTCCTCTGGCTCAGCATTCTGATCCTACCACTGCACTGCTTTGGGAAATCTTTCTGCATTGAAATGGTACTGTGCAAGATACTTTAGTGCCCAGTTCCCCTCATCAGCATTGGGCACAAGATGCAGAGATGTTACATTCTGGACTGGTAGATGCGGTATTATTGCCGCATCTACCAAAAAAAAGGAGGCAGGGGTGGTGGGGGGGGGGGGAGAAAGAGAAAGAGAAAGAGAAAGAGAAAGAGAAAGAGAAAGAGAAAGAGAAACTGAACCAATTGGCAGACTTGCAACTAGTCTTAAAATAAAATCAGAAGTTCTGCCACATTCTGCACTTGAACACACCTCATTAGAAACACAAAAGAATCTCTTACAAAACTAAAATCTCTGTCCAAAATGCAGACACAAAGCTAGAGGGAAACAATTTTAACAGGCAGGCCAAAAGAACTTGGGCAACCAAATGAGCCAGAAGTATTACGTTATCACTACTCTGAGCTTAAAAAAAATCTCACGAGTGACACTTGCTGGTAGCAATTCATCACATATTGCCCACTCAGATTTCTTGCTCTTTCCCCAGAGTTCACACTGGGTAATCAGCTCAGAGAATTGGCCCAAATCACAAAGTACATTACTGTTCACAATCTGAACACCAACATTGCACAGGTTGAAGCAATTCAGATAACAGCTGTCATTACTGCACCGTGCTTTGATCAGCCTACTTACATCAACATGAAGCCAGATTCCTTGTTTTTCACAGATGTCTGCAATTTCAGGCAGGGGATCAAATGCTCCAAAGACAGTTGTTCCAGATGTAGCATTCACCAGGAATGGAACTGCTCCCTGAAGCCAGAATACAAACTTTAGGCATACTGTACGTCTTAATATTACAAACCACATTCAAGTAAATGGGGCTCCCGAGCCGATGGGGCTCCTGCTGCGGTTGTATGCCCCACTTGCACTGCTGGCGGATTCTACAATGTCACCAAGAAACTGTACTCACCCCATTCTGGACCAGTGATGCAAACATCACACTGCCAGACAACAGCACTCTCCCCATCAGAAGCATCCACACACAAAGCTCCCAGAATTTGAACTCTAAACATCAGGAGACCAAATTGAAGTCAGATTAAAATACCAAACTTGGCCTTGGTTAAATCCACACTAGATAGAGTCATAGCAATCAGATGTACAACAGGAGATTGCTGCACCATGATTTTACTGACAATTGTTACACTGAATGGATGACACAGCTACTCAAAAACAGCATGGAATACCCAGGAACTGCACATGGTCCCACATTCTGCCACCCCAAAGTAAAACAACAATCCCCTAGCCTGTGCTGAACTCAAAGCAGTCAAGGGGTTGCTACCAGTGGCCTCAATGCTCCTGGGCTGGTAATGTATGGACAACCAATTTAGCTGCAGTATCTCCCTATTAATGGACACATAGGGAATCAACACACTAGATTCAGAGGAAGACTGGACACAGAGACCAAATAAGCTTAGAGAACCAATCAGGGGGGAAAAAAAAAGTACCACTGACAGTAGGAAGTGGGGCAGTGTGAGTGGAGCAAAACAACAGACCAGCATCACCCTTTAACACGTGGAATTTACCTTGGACTTCGCAATGAAAATTTGCTCTTCCAGTTCTTTTGGAATCATTCTCCCTCTGTTCAAAAGAAAGGTAATGTTAGTTCAAGTATAGCACAGGTCACCCCAGTAATGGAGAAATGCTCTAAGGGACAATTAGATAAATAAAATTAAAGTATGCATTGTATTACAAAAACCCAGTTAACAAATCTTTATCATTTCTGGTCATTTGGTAAGGGTCGCTGGCCTGAAACATTTCTCTCCACAAATGCTATCTGACCTGCTGGGTGTTTCCAGCAGTTACTGTTTATATTTCAGATTCCCAGCATCTCCATTTTTTTTTGGAGTTTTCAATAAGCATCGAAAGACTGGAATGTCTATTCTGTAACTTGTGTCCCCTTTAGAACACCCCGTGGAGTGCAGCAATTTTCTTTCTTAAAAAAAAACAACTGAGTCATTTTCTTGTGTAAAGAGTTGTTCAGGTATCAGCCATAGCTCAGCAGATAACAGTTCTACTTCCAAGTCAAGAGACTCCCAGTTCCACTCCCACTTGAATCTGGACCATAATCTAAGGCAACACTCCAGTCCAGTTTTGAGGATACAACATTAAACCAAGGCCAAATATGCTCAAGTGGAGAGCAGGTTTGCTACCACAAACCCCCAGACCACCCCCTCCAACTTGCTACCCCACCCACCAGTAGCCAACAAGCTCCACCAGTGACTTTTGGGATCTGACCTGCCACACCCACAAAGCTACTCAACCCCCCACTTCTTACCTCTATCCACCACCCCCTCAAAGACTTTCCTAGCACAGAACACAGACTTTCCTGGCCCCACCCTTTGGCAGCCAATACCTTGGGCTTCAGTCACTATTGAATTTGCAAGTGACAGGCACACAGCCAAAATGATTGAAGGTGCTCCTTTGTGGGTGCTGATGAATTTTAGGGGCTGCATATACAGATAGAAGGTGGTATCAGACCAGAGGGAAAGAAGGACTACTCATCTTGAAAATCTGGGGAAAAGGTCCAATGTGTCCTCTTTGACCAAGCTTTGTTCCCCAGTATCTCCCTTTCTGGCTTGTGGGGACTATACCTCAGAACACACTTTAATGGATGGTTGATGCAGACTCAGTAGGCTGAAGGGCCCACTTCTGTGCTGTATGATTATGAACACTGCCACTTTAAAAGGTACTATATAAATGTTAAGTTTCAAAGGCAAGGATGGAAGGAGTGGGAGAAGGTGCGAGCAAGAAGTTTGAACCTTTGAGGAGCTAAGCAGCCAGTTACTGTGTAGTGTCAGCAGGCTTGAGACTCACCTTTCATCTGCTTTCACCACATACACACTGTCCGTGCCCAGGCCCTGGAAGGCAGCTCCTTTAGTGACAGAGTAATGACACTGAGGAGGAGGAAAGAATATTCCATATATTGGTCATTATCATAGAATCGTACAGGACAGAAATGGGCCCTTTCAGCCCACCTACACTAATCCCATGTGCCTGCATTAGGCCTGTATTCCTCCACACCTTTCCTATTCAAATGCCTTTTAAACACTGTAACTGTACCTATCTCTACCACCTCCTCTGGCAGCTTGTTCCAGATAACCACCACCCTCTGTGTGGAAAAACAGATCTCCTTTAAATTTCTCCCCTCTCACCTTAAGCATGTGCCCACTAGTTCTAGATTCCCCTGCCCTGGGGAGAAAAGAGATTCCAACTGCCTATGCCCCTCAATCTTATAAACCTTTACAAGGTCACCCTTCAGTGAGAACAATCCCAGCCTATCCACTCTCTCCTTATAACTACAGCCCTCCATTCCAGGCAACACCCTGGTGAATCTCTTCTGCACTCTCCATTGCTACCACATCCTTCCTGTGGTGTGGTGACCACAACTGCAAACAATATTCCAAATGCAATCTAACCAATTCTTGTACAGTTGCACTGTGATGTCCCAACTCTCTCATACAATACCTCAGCCTATGAAACCAAGCATATCAAATGCCTTTTTAATTACCCTATCCACCAGTGTCACTATTTTCAGTAGAGTATGGACTTGCACCCCGCCCTTCTTTACATCAACACTTAAGGTCCCTGCAATTTAGTCTACGTTAAGATTATGATTGAATATTACGGAATATTCATACAGGAAAAAAAAGAAATGGAAACTTGCTGCAAAGTAGATCTCAGGAGCCAATATAGTAACATTCAGTATTTAAGCATGGAACTTTAAAAAAAATCAAAGCAACAGTGAACATATGCCATCTCCCATGACTATTTGCCTAAAGACATCACACTTATCACAAGCAGGGGTCCAGTCATCACATCTAACTTTGGTGTGGCTCAAAAAAGGTATACAAAGTAAAATATTTCTGGTAACACACAAACTTAGTGTGGAAAATTCAATCAGTGGAAATTCAACAAGGCAACTGGCTCCAATGCTCATTTCCAAGCAAATTTGGAGATCAACAAAATTCTAAATGCTGGTTAACCTTTTAGCACCTAATGTTTACTTGCTTTTTTTTAAAAAAAACAAAAACAGACATAGATTATATTATTACAGAGCAAGTTGTATGGCTGGACTGCAGTATATGGGAGCCAGAGAGGTCAGAATATTAGAAGAATTTATTTCAGACCCTCAACCATACCACATATCAATGTACAGAGTGAAAGAAACTTAAGTAATTTAGAGCATGACAAGAGTGTAACCATTGCAGAAACAGATTACAATGGAAAGAGACTGCCCAGAGGGAAAGGGGAGAACAATAATACAGTTCCTGTGGGGGTTGTAGTGGTGGGGAGTTAAGTTTCCAGTCAAAGATTGTCCAACAAGCATCTTGGATACAAGAACCAGTCAGGGGCTGGGCATTCTGCAGCTAGCAACTTAGCTCCTGACATCTCAACTTTTTGAAAGACATCCAACTCGCCACCCTAAATGCCCAGTCGCTATCGCTAGTGCAGTGCACAACCACAAGTGCATTGCACTTCCTTGCCTAAGCTACTCTGGCAGCACCTCCCAAACCTGTGACCTCGACAACCAAGAACAAGGGAAGCAGGTGCTCAAAAATCACAGACTAGCCAGATTTGAAACTTCTTTTAAAAGTCACTGGATGTAAACATGAACATCAAGCAACACCACCACCAATCACAGGGTGTGCTGCAGGACAGGACAGGACAATTGAGGATGGGCAAAACATGCCAGCCTTGCCACAGACATCCACATCCAGAAAATGAAAAAAAAATGCTCTGGATTCAGGAACTCATTTCTTTAGACTGGAAAATTTTACATGACACAAGAAAAAGGCAAGGGAGAAAACAGCATGAAGAACCAGTTAGACCACTATCTGTTCCAGGAAAGTTAGACTACAACTAGAGTAATCAAGCACCTCAGATTGTCAGTTAAATTGAAAGGGTAGATCATGCTCCAAAAAAAGTACTCACAATGAATGGTATTCTTTTGGATGTTATTGATATGGACTTGGAAGGTGGCATTGATAAAATCCCTCATGAGAAAATGAAGCTAAATCTGAAGCTCATTGAATTGAGATTCATTTGATTTGACTAGGAAATTGCCCATTGGCAAAAACACAATAGGGTCAATGAAGAGGTGCTCAAACTGGCAGGGCATGCCCATTAGCATCCTGCAAAGATCTGTTTGGGGTCTGAACTATTCACTCTGAAGCAATGTTTTTCTATCCCATCCAAGTTTTCCAATTTCATTTTAACTGTGAAAGCTAAAATGAGTGGGATGTACTAAGCAAATTGGGTTCACGTAAATAGATTAAGCTGTCACAGAAAAATTAATGCTGGCCTTTTACATCTGAAGGAATGGAGTGCAAGATGACAGAAGTCAATTACAGACAGAAACCCTAGATTAGCCCATTCCTGAGCAAGCAGAGATTTACCAGAATGATATTTTAACTCTAAGAATCCAGGAAACTAGGATTGTTTCCTGGAATTTAAAATGTCAAGGGACATTTTAATATATTAAAAAAAAGTAATCTTAAGGGCAACTTCTAGACAGTGGAATGAAAGCACTTCTACTGCTTGGGGAGTCTGGAACTCGAGGGTGTAGACTAAAAATTAGAGCCAGGCTTTCAGGAATGAAGTTACTAATACTTCCACTCAGTGTTCTGGGAATTTAGAATTCTCTTCTGCAAATATTGCCCTGGCATTAATTGTTGTTTTTCAGATATATGGGGAAAGGTGGGAATATCAAGTTGTTTTACAGATTAACTGTCTTATTGAATATCAGAACAGGCTCAAAGGACTGGATGGATTTCTCCTTCCCTAGTGTTTGTGTACATTATTGAAGCCCTCAAAATTTAGATTTATGCTTTTTGATTTCAGAGCCTAATGGTGAATGCAAATCCTTTCATCATCTCACTACTGATCTTAGTGGGATCCCATGTTTCTACCCTTGACCCCACCTCTGCACATTCCAAGGCAGCCACTTATCTCCCAATTCACATGGGCTTGTTCATTAATTTTGCAAGAATTCATTAAAAAAAATTGACGACATGTTTGCCAGGGTTCCTGTTAACTTCAAACTCCTTTTGTAGAGTTAAGGATGAAATCTGTGCCAATGATTCATTAATATTGGTGGTTTCTGGATGTTTTTCTATTTTCTCTAGTTTCACTATTTTCCTACTACTCTCTCAAACAATGCCAGAGGAATGATGGGCAGATTATTTGCACCTGTTTTCCAAACAAATTATTCAATGTGCAAGTGTGCCACATGTCTTTACTAGATTCTTTCCAAAAATGCAAATGTAACCTTTCTGGCCAGCAAGTTTCATCCCAATGTGATTAGCTTCTTTAATATTTCACCTGTAAAAACATCACAAGTGACATCCCCACTCCAGTAACAAGGTCCAGCCCCATGTGATAGCATTATTGAGCAGAGGCAAACACTCAGGTATAGTCTAAAAGAAGTTTTCAAACAAAAGTAATTCAATAAATGGCCCATTTAAATAACCCCACTAGAACTCACCTCTTCAGAGGTAAAGATTGCCAGTCGCGGCACTTCCCATAGGCCTTGTTTTTTTATTTCAGGGAAAAGCTTGTACCTAGCCACATTCATAGCATACATATTGGACATGGAGCCTCCTGAGGACAGACAAGTCACACAAAAACACCAGACAATTACATTCAGCTCCTGCATCAATTGTTTGAACGTCACATACATAGATTTACAGTCTGTAACAGACTACCATCAGGAAGTTTTGTGTACAAGGGTAATTGATATGGAGGAGCTTAATGACCACCACCACCTCTTTCCCCCCCCTCCACCCCCCACACACAAAACCCCCTCCATTCCTTGTATGGTTGCAAAACTGAGCCATTGGAGCAAAGTCAGGCCCCTTCCCTTCACCTCTTTATACTGGCCATCTCCTCTATCTTTCTGTCCAGATGAAGAGTCTCGACCCGAGAGGTCAACCGTCCATTTCCCTCCACAGATGCTGCCTGACCCTCCGAGTTCCTCCAGCATTTTGTTAGTTAGCCCACGTTAATGTTCACCCTTCCAGTGAGAAAATGGTTCTAATCACACTGACCTGCCCTATCCACCTCTCCAATTTAATGCCAACGATCCCTGCCTTAACCACCAGATTCTGGAAGTGAATCCACAGCTTTTCAATATCCCAGACATAGTAGTTTCTCCTACTTAAAGACATAATACATTAAAAGCTAATCTTGCCCGAGTATCACAAATTAAAGTTAGGTGACAATGATAGCCTTTAGATGTTATACTTTACTGTATACTGTACAAGTTACCCCAAGCCTAATGACCAACTTGTGGTGAGTTTTAAAAAGCAGAAGAATCTGCCCCATCTATACAACAGCATCTGGAGTGGAATGTTTGGGAAGCCAACTCAGGTTTTAAAACATTACAGCGCCAGCAACCCGGGTTCAATTCTGGCTGCTGTCTGTAAGGAGTTTGTACGTTCTCCCTGTGTCTGCGTGGGTTTCCTCCGGGTGCTCCGGTTTCCTCCCACATTCCAAAAACGTATGGGTTAGGAAGTTGTGGGCATGCTATGTTGGCGCCGGAAGCGTGGCGACACTTGCGGGCTGCCCCCAGAACACTCTACACAAAAGATGCATTTCACTGTGTGTTTCGATGTGCATGTGACTAATAACGATCTTATCTTATAAAATGTTCGTGAAAAGTAAAACGTGATCCCCTAGTGCTGGTTACGTGCAACAGCCCAATGAGCACATTTGAAAAAAAAATCTCAAGATCTTTAATGATCTGGATCCCAATCTACTTGTAGAATTTTGGATTCTGCATGGCTGCGTCCTGAATTTCTGGAAGTGCCATAAGCAAAGATCTCACACATCTGAGGGATGCTTCAAGAGCACCACTTTCCAAAATGCCTACTTTAGCAATCATACCCTCAAGGTAAAATGGCAGAGGCACTGATTGGACACTGGACTCGACTAACGTGCCTGGCACAGGAATCACCTCTTCTTCAATGTATACAATTCTGAAAAGCCGATGTGCCGATCGATGGAAAAGAACACATCAGAACGTGGGAACCTGGAGTGCACAGCCACCTCGTGGCATAGAGATTACTTTCTTTCTCTGAGCTGGCACTTACCTGGAGAGGATCAGGCCACACGCATCCTGGTTTTGTATTGTTGAGTATCCAACACCCACTGCTTTAAACACTTTGTAAGTGGCACCTGTTATAAGAGTAGGATTTTAAATCCTCAGCCTAACTCTGAGACACAACCCTCACGGGACACCAACCTGGACAAAACAGTCCATCGCAGTTCTTCCATCCAATCAACTCGCAAAGCTTTTTCAACACTACTTCCTCCATCAGCACAAAAACTGGTGCAATCTCATAGGTGTACCTGAGGCACAGTGCAGAGGGCAAGACAAAAATAAAAGGGTCAGTCAACATGAAAAGGGGAGGGGAAGAAGGAGAGACACAGGAGGGCAGAGAAAGAAAATGGAGCATGCTGACAAAGTAAGACAGAAGTCAAAAAGGAACAGGCAGTGAGTGGGGAAGGGGGTAGAGAGGTAATGGGAGGAGGAACCAAGAGCATGGCAACATGCAAGAAAGAATAATCCATACTAATTTTATTGAAACAAGCAACATCCAAACCTGCCTGATCGAGAGGATAGAAGCAAAAACTGCCTATAACAACGTCACCATTCTCTACAAAATGTAGTTCAGGCTAGTACCAGGTTACACATTTACCAGCAGCATTTCAGCACCCTACTGAGTAGCTATCTTTGTTTGTGTGAGAGGCCTGATACCGTATCTAACCACAGTAATTGCTATAGTGCAATCCCCAACAAAACTTACTCTGGAATGAAAACTGCCTGATGTTCACTTAGCCAATTGCAGTTGCCTATGATCAGCTCATCCAAGGTCAGCTTACACTGACAAAGTTAGACACGACTTGCAAACTATTTAATGGAATTTGGGACAGAGCACATTCATGGGAGTACAGGGTGCTTTACTCTATGGGAGTGTGTGATGGGATGGTACAGGAGAGTGTTTATTGTATATGTAACCCATTCATTTGGTTAGATTTATTCCATCCCAGTATTGCTGTCAAAACAGCATTGATAACTGGTCAGACCCAACAGTAGGAAGTGTCACCCAAATTTACTACATCTCCAAATCAGAAATTATAGGGCATCGATAGCAGTGGGTGGGGGGGAGAGAGAGAACTCAGGGATGCGAGCAGTTTGAACGAAGAGCCACAGTTCCTTTGCCCATTTGTTGACAACTTGCAGAAAACAAAACTCCTCAAAAAGAAAATGGGCCATTGGTTTTAATGGGGTTGGAGGAGGGGGGCAGAAAAAAGAAAACAAGGAAATGTTTCCTCTTTATTGAACAGTTCCAATTTTAGAACATAGAACAGTACAGTACAGGCCCTTCGGCCCACGATGTTGTGCCGACACATAAACCTACTCCATGATCAATCTAGCCCTTCCCTCCAACACAGCCCATAACCTGCCATTTTTCTTACATCCATGTGCCTATCTAAGAGTCTTTTATCAGCAAGTGTGGACAGAAGTGAGCAGAGACCTGCCCTCAGTAACTCAACACAGAAATCCTCACAGAACAGATTTGCCCTCAGTGCCACCTACAGTCAACAATGCATAGTGCCCACATTTGTCCTATAGAATTAAACCTGTAAAAGAATGAGCACACTGCAGCTCCTAGTCTGACTAACTGACATCCATCCATTTCGTCTGATAGAGGCTCAGCAGCCCAGGCAACACTTGGGAGATTCATGAAAAATTTCAAGTAGTGAAAAAGCATTGCATGTTTTCCCCACTTCTAATGTACAACTCCCAGTGGATTGGATGATCAGTAAATGCTGCTCACTGGCTTGTGTTTAGTGTCTCTGTGATATAACGGCCAACCAAGGAGTGATGATCCAGTCCTGCAAATAGCTGGTTGTAGAATCGCGGGTGAACTGGAGGGAAAAGAAAAATGGCATAATTCAAAATTTGGGAGAAAGTAACACTTTCAACTACAAAAAAAACACATTCCTCAGTCCGTGGTATCCAAATTCAACCTCGCTTCACATGTTGCTAGGGATTGAGTAAAGTCAAATCAGAGACAGGCTTTTCAGCCCACCAAGTCTGACTGACCACACATTTACACTGATCCCATTTTATTCTCCCCACATTCCCATCAACTCCCCCCAGATTCTACCCCTCACCCACACACTGGGGGCAAGTTACAGCCAATTAAATTACCAACCTACACAGCTTTGGGATGTGGGAGGAAACCAGAACATCTGGGGTGAAATGCAGTCACAGGGAAAATGTGTAAATTCCACACAGGCCGTGAAGCAGTGTTCACTCATAGTGGGGATGCAAAGTTGGCAGGTGGGGGAGGAGGGGACATTAGTGTATATCTGAAGAGTAGTGATACTAATGATCTACATGTGTGTGTACAGGGCAAGTGATACAGAACCTGAAGTAGTCAACAATGAGGCAGAAAACAAAAGTGCAGGAGGATAGAAACAGGCTGAAAATGGATAGCTTTATGGTAAAGCTAACAAAGTTATACATTATATACAAAGTTATAACAAAGCTAAGAGGGACCACAGGAGAGCAGAGAAAAAAAAAAGAGGCAGAACTTCAGCTGACTTCATAATTTGAGAGCGCAAAATTAAAGAGTCTAAAAGAGCAGCAAGTATACATAGGCTGTGCCCAAATGCAAATGGGTGGGTTGAGTATACAGGCTGTGGGATGATATTAGCTGGGTGGTTGAGTCCATTCCCCAGGAATCAACAAGATACTTGACAGCCAATCAGTGGTCACTCAGTCCATTTGTTAGCCATGTCCTAGTTCACGTAGCAATGAAAGTGACACTTCGAGACACAACAGACTGCAGATGCTGGAATCTGGAACAAAAACTACTGATAGAAATCAGTGGGTCAAGTAGCATCTGTGGAAGCAAAGGAATGGAAAAAGAATGCAAAGCAAAGGTGCAGCTAACAGAGACCTGGGGATAAGGATGGCAGAACAAATGGAGGTGGCATCTAAAAATATACAAAGGCAGGTGGTGTTGTTGATACCCAGTAGGTCAGGCAGCATCTTTCTTCATCATAACCTTTGATCAGGTCCTGACCTGATACCCTAACTCCGTTTCTCTCTCCACGGATGTTGCCTGATCTGCTGAATGGTTCCTGCATTTTCTGGTTTTTATTTCAGATTTCCAGTATCTGCCTTTTGTGTTGAATTAAAAACACATACATTCTTTTATCTCTGTACATACATCGATAATAGTTATAATAAAATCTTCACAAATAATTGGTCAGGCCATAGCTAGAACATTGTGTCCAATTTTAGGAAGGACATCAAAGTTTTGGAGATGGTGCAGATGAGATATACTGGAGTGGTCGAGCTATAGGAAGAGACCAAAGCAGCTGGGGCTGTTCCCCCTTAAAGCAGAGAAGGTCAAGAGAAGATTTAATAGGGGTGTTCAAACCACAAAGGTTTTAATAGAAAGGGTTTCCGTTGGTAGATTGATAACCCAAGAACACAGCAAATTGTTACAACCTTGAACAGTGCCTGAAACAGTGGTGGAAGCAGATTCAAACAGGAACTGGATCTACCAAAGTGTAGTCGTGGCCAGATGGCCTTGTCCTGTGCTGCAGCATTCCACCTTACTCAGTGTGAACATATGAGGACAGGAAAAGGCCACCTAGCCCATCAAGTCTGTAGCACGTCTCATGGATGAAACATCACAATTCAGCACCACTCATGCACCCACTCAGCAGCCATATATTTAAGGCAAGAAACCAGAAAACCCCATTGGAGGACCAGTGGGTCATAACATTAGTCATTGACCAACTATTTATCAACATAACAGCAAGCAGAAACTTCTGATATAATGGGTGGGATGGGGTAGAAAGAATTTTAGGGGTTTTTTAGGCTGTTAAACCTTTGTTTTCTCAAGTTTTAAAACAAACGAACAGACAGTGATCACTCAGGATACAATGGGCCCAACAAGATCACCTACTAGTTTTGACACTGTATCGGATGACATCTTGGCACCGCTCCAGCAGTTTCTCATGGGGTTCACCAGCATCAACCAAATCAAGATCAAGAAGTGCTCGCAGTTCATCAGGTTCCTTCCATTCACAGACCTAGAGAAAACCAAAGGCAAGAAATGACCACACTACAAAAGGATATTCTTCCAAGTCCCAGATTTATTGACAAAGGATTAAGACTGTGTAATGAACCATGGATTCCCCATCCTGGCAAATGATTTTAATGAACTCCTGTCCAAACCTTCCCTGGAATTGAACAAAGAAAAACAGAGGCCATTCTACCTCAAACACCAGGTCATCCAATGTGTATAAAATTTCCACTTGCTTTTCTGGGCTAATCTGGAATATTTCGAAGGGAAATCAGCGGTATCAGTGCATTTATCCACTTAAATGTTTTGTTTTATAAAATCACCAGCATTACAAGAGATTGTGCCCATCCAAACCTGGGCCATGGATATTAGGGGGACTGGCCTGTCACTGGCAGAAGGCACAGGTTGACAAACCTCTTAGTTCATCCTGTCATCAAGACCGAAGGCCATGGAACAAAAAAAAGCCTGGAACAGCACAGAGAGAGAATTGGTTAAGTAACAATGGAAGATTAGTTTTGGATTAGGGACTAAGAGGGGCAAAGTGTACAGTCAAGCTCGCTGGAGGTCAGTAAAAGGACTACTGCTTTCCTTTGAACTTGGGTGCAAAGGGCATAACTTCCAGATGGACAAAACTTGGAGGCATAGTTAACTATGTACAGGATCCCAATAGACTTTGAGGAGATATAGACAGACTGGTTTGAAAGGAAAAATAAGAAGCAACATGAATCAAAGGGCACAATTCTACAAGGGGTGCAGGAACAGGGATCAGGGGGTATACGTGTATAGTTTCATTGAAAGTTGAAGGGCAGGTTGAGAAAGTTTTTAAAAGTATACAGGATGCTGGGCTTTATAAATGAAAGCATAGGGTGCAAGAGCAAGGGATTCATGACACACTGGCTTGGCCACAACTGGAGTAATGAGTCTAGTTCTGGATGCCTCACTTTATGAAAGATGTAAAGACTTGAAGGTGTCGAAGAAAGTAGCAGTGGCACAGCAGGTAGGGCTGCTGTCTTATAGCTACAGCACCCAGAGTTGGATCCCAACCTCATGCTGCAAAGTTTGTACATTCTCCCTCTGGGTTTCTTCCCACATCCCAAAAGACATGCAGGTTAGTGGGTCAATTGGTTACTGTAAATTAGTGTGTGCGTGTGTGAGGGAGAGATATTAATGGACATGCAAGGAGAGAATAGGTTGCAAGAAAAAAAAAGTGGTGGAATGGAATTACTCCAAGACCAAGCATAGACATGATGGGCCAAATGGCCTATGTTGCAAGGATATACAAAGATATTTACTAAAATGCTTCAGGGCTCAGGAGGCAAGTTATGTGGATAGACTGGAGGAGTATTCCTGCCTGCAAAGCAGTTGAAGGGTTACAGCCAGATTCCATACAATCCCAGCAAGTAGAGACTGGCCTTGATACTCAAGAGGTATAGACCGCAGGTGAGCCTCTGTCACTGCACAGCTTGGGAGAAGATATTCCAAGAAGGTAAAAGTAGTAAACAGCCCCGATGCAGGGTTTTGGCCCGAGATGTCAACAATTCCTTTCCTCCCACAGATGCCGCTCGACCTGCTGAGTTCCTCCTGCAGATTGTTTGTTGCTCCAGATTCCAGCATCTGCAATCTCTGGTGTCTCCTATAGAAGACCCTAATAAGGAGAGGGCAAAGCTCGACCTACTCTTGGGAAACAGGGCAGAGTAAGTGACTGAGGAGTCAGTAGGGGAGTGACCATAGTTTAAATTAGATATGGAAAGGGACAAATCTGGTCCACAAGCCAAGTTCTAAATCAAGGCAGGGCAAATTTTGATAGTATTAGTCAGGAACTTGCAAGAGTTGATGGCAGTAGGTTGTTTGCAGGTACAGGGACATCTGGCAAGTGGGAGGTTTTTAAAAAGTGAAATAACGAGAGTTCAGGTCTGCATGTTCCTGATAGAGTGAAGGGCAAGGCTGGCAGGGGTAGGGAACCCTGGATGATGACGGTTATTGAGGCTCTGGTCAGGAAAAAGGAGGCATGGGTCAGGTACAGGCAGCTACCTAGCTAATGTTGTGCCTTTAAGAAGGCCTGCAAAGAGAAACTTGGGAACTATAGACCAGTAAGCAACATCTGTGGTAGGCAAGTTACTGGAGGGGATTCTGAAGGATAAGATATACATGCATTTGGAAAGACAGAAGTTGATCAGCGATAGTCAGCATGGATGTGTGTGTGGAAGATCATGTCTCGCGAATTTGATTGAGTTTTTTTGAAGAAGTAACCAAGAAGGTCGATGAGGGCAGGGCGGTAGACGTGGTCTATATGGGCTTCAGCAAGGCCTTTGATAAGGTTACGCATGGTCAGTTGCTGTGGAAATTTACATTGCATGGGATCCAGGGAGAGCTGTCTAATTGGATACAGAATTGGTTTAACAGTAGGAAACAGAGGGTGATGGTGGAAGGTTGTTTCTCGGACGGAGGCTGTGACCAGTGGTGTTCCCCAGGGCTCAGTGCTGGGCCCATTGTTATTGGTCATCTATATCAATAATTTGGAGGAGAATGTACAAGGCATGGTTTGTACGTTTGCAGATGACTCTGAAATAGGTGGCATCATGGACATTGAAGGTGATCAAAAATTACAGAGGGATCTTGATCAGCTGGGTAAATGGGCCAAGGAATGACAAATGCAGTTTAAGTCAGATAAGTGCGAGGTATTACATTTTGGGAATACAAATGAGGGTAGGACTTTCACAGTAAACGGTGGGGCCCCAGGGAATGTTGTAGAACAGAGGGACCGAGTACAGGTACATGGTTCCCTCTAAGTAGCATCATAGGTAGATGGTGGTGAAGACAGCTTTTGGAATGCTGGCCTTCATTAATCAGGACACCGTGTATGAAAGATGGGATGTTATGTTGCAGTTGTACAAGATGTTGGTGAGGCCGCATTTGGAATATGGTGGTCAGTTTTGGTCACCCTGCCAGAGGAAATGGTTGAGGCAGGTACATTAACATTTAAAAGACATTTAGACAGGTACATGGATAGGAAAGGTTTAGAGGGATATGGGCCAGATGTAGGCAAATGGGACTGGCTTAGATGGGCATCTTGTTTGGCATGGACTGGTTGTGCCAAAGGGCCTGTTTCTGTACTTTATGACTATGACAGTAAGAAACACTCATCTGCCTGAGCATTAGGTGCCAAATCACCAATTTTGGAAAAATATAAACTGAAACCGCTCCTACCTGTTCGCTGGCATCTGTCCCCTTTCTGATGGCCTCTTCCAGAATGATCTGAAAAGCATCTTGTACAAATTGTTCTCCTCCTTTTGAGTCATTCAGTGGTCCATCGAGCAATACTCCATCCACAGTAATGGGGTGCTTTCTCCGTGTTCCATGGAGGTCTGAGGAGACAACAATGGGAAGGCTTTTTTTTAAGAAAAGAAAGGAACAAACAGGATGGAAAACAGCAGCTGCAAAGTGTGTTCATCGACAAGGTAATTTGATAGCACTGCAGTTTAAAACTCCTGCATGGGCCGTCCACAGAACCTGCAGCAAGTCAGATTACATTTCTCGCCCTTTAGCCCAGTTTCTCTGTGCCAGTGAGTCCACCCGACAAGAACACTGGGACCAACGGTCTCCCTTCTCAAACAATGAGGCAAAACTGGAGGGGATGAAGCAGAGGGAAACTGGAGTCATTAGAGGAAGAAATAACAGACTGAGACCGAAGGGAGGAATGGACAGTGAACAATTGTGCATTCTCAGAACAATTCCTCAGCTGCGAGACTGACACTCCAGGAGGCCATGTGACCCAGCAAACACACAGCAGCACCTTGCAAAAGCAATCTGATTAGTTCCATTCCACTGCCCTGCTACTTTTCGCTCAAGTATATGAATTGGCTTCCACCACCCCTTCAGGTAATCAATTCCAGATCATGATTCCTCGGTATCATTTTTCACTGTTTGCCGATCTTTGCTGTCCACAGGCAAGTTACCAGATGACCAGAGGACAGAAGATGTGGTACTTTTATTCAGAAGCAGCAGGGATAAGTAATTACAGACCTGTTAGTCTAACATCAGTGGTGGGGAAGTAATGGGAATAGTTCTGAGGAACAGGTTTAATCTACACTTGAGGGGCAGGGATTGGATCAGGGATGGTCAGCAAGGAATTGTTGGTTGGAGATCCTGAAGATGTAACTAATATAGACTTGATATAGATTTCAGCAAGGCCTTTGATAAGGTCCACATGGTAGACTGTTACAAAAGGTTAGAGCCCATGGGATTCAAGGCAAATTGGCTTGGTAATAGGAGAGAGTGATGATGTAGGATGCCTTTGATTGGAAGCTTGTAACCAGTGATGCACCACAGCAATTGGTGCTGGGACCCTTGCTGTTACTTGGTAGAGAAATGGCAGTTGGAATTTAATCCTGATAAAAACAAGGTGAAGCACTTTGGGAGGATTACTCACCTTGGCATAGCTCTCAACTCTACTTTCCAAAAGTCTATGGGACACAGGCGAGGAGGTGGAGGACCCACCAGTTACCCCAGATCTGGCTGGACAACACACCACCAAGCCCTGTTCTCGTCTCTATTCCTGCGTCATCCTGGACTGCAAAGATGAACCCCCCAGCAGCTTCTCCACTAAAAACCATTTTAGAGGAGTCTCCTCTCCTCCACTTGCATCTGCAACAGCAAGCTCGAAGAGCTATTAGACTTCTAAGATCAAGACCCACCCATTGCCTCTTACCTACTTTCCCATAGCCTGTCAGACCAAATTTCAAGCTATCCCTCACTGGTCCCAAACTCACATTGCCCATTCCCTCCCCCCACGCTCTCTTCAAACTCATCTTTCCCATTAGACCCACCTCCTTCTCCCACTGAACAGCTGACCACCAAAACTTCCTGCACTGACCGCATCCCCCCCCCCCCCCACGATAATCAATATAGTTAGGAGTTAACCCCTTCTGGCACCATCCCCTTCAAAGCTGTTATCAGCCCCTTCTTCAAAAAGCAGCCTTTGACCCCGCAGTTCCATCTCCACTCCCCCCTCCCTCTGCAGGCAAATCATAATGCTGCTATCTAAAATGCGCCCATCTTTCCGAAAACTCCTCATTTGAACCTCTTCAAATCAGGCTTCTTCCCATTCCCACAGGCCTGAAACAGCTCTCAAAAAGACTAATCAATGTCTCATTTAACTATGAGAAAGGTAGTCAGTCCCTCAACATCTCCAGCCTCGACACAGCTGACCACACGATCCTCAGAGCACCTGCTGGGTGCCCAGCTGGGCAGGACATCACCCCTTGACTTGATCCCTCACTATCCTAACTAATGTAGCGGAGGGTGGGTGAGGGAAAGGCAGATCCCCTTTGAAGAACTTTTTGAAGTGCAACCACAGTTCCAGTGCAGAAAATCTAGCAGTCAATTTACACAGAGCAAGCTCCCACATACAGCAATCTGATAACAAGTCTCAAAAAAAAGGGTAGCAATTCACGACAGACAAGAAATTTCTTCAGCCAGAGGACAATGAATCTTTGGAATTCTCTACCAAGGCAGCTGTAGAGGCTCAATTGCTGAGCACATTCAATACAGGCTGGTAGATTTTTTGATATCACGGTAATCAAAGGGACATGGGCAAGTGCTGAGGTAAAAGATCAGTCACAATCAGATTGAATGAAATAGTCGCAAGAGGCTGAACAGCCTACTCCTGCTTCTATTTTTTTTTAGGTTTTTCGAGATATTCCCATAAAATAGAATAACTGAAGCTATTTTTTTTTGTCAGGAAAGAATGAGGGATAAGTATTGGCCAGATCACCTGCCCCACTATTCTCTGCAACAGTGTGGGAGCTTTTATAAACACTTGAGACCGCCACCCCTTACAGTGCAAATCACGAAATGCTCCGATGTTGTAGGACCTCAGCCGTCCTGGCACCAAGGAGCTGGCTCAACTACACCCCCCTACCACCAGGGCAATACCAGCACCACCCCAGAGTAGCCATGGGCACCAACTCAATATTTTCACCAATGATGTGGGTACAGAGCAACAGTAGGATTTCAATCATTTGGACAGACCTGGTAGCAGTGCTTGACAATCTAATTTAGAAATGCTCCATTTTGATCTGAGAGAGAAGGAGAACAGAGCAGACAACCACTCCACATTGCACTTTCATCATTGCTTTAGGAAAACAGTTTCAAAGGTCGAGCTGGGTACATTTTTCCCCCCCAGCATCTATGTTAAACACAGTTTTACCACACACACTAGTCCATTATAAAACCAAGTAAATAAGACAAAACTTATCAGTGCTCATACAAATCAGCATCAGGATTACTTACAAGTGAAATATAAACTACATTGTCATGACAACTTGGATGACGCTTGCATAGATACTGGCAAATAGGCCGACTTCAATCCTGTAAATAATGTTAACACCCCATTGACAAAGATGCAAATGTCAGCAATCTTTAGTGCATTTGGCTAGACAGGGTTGAACACGCTTTAAACAGGGTCACCTCAATGCAATGAAAGTTGAAGTGCCTATTTCTTCGGGACACAAGAGACTGCAGATGCTGGAATCTGGAACAAAAACTACTGATGGAAATCAGTGGGTCAAGCAGCATCTATGGAAGCAAAGGAATGGTCAACATTTCAGGTTGAGACCCTGATTCGGTAACACTGCTCCCAGGTTTTCTTTACAAGTGCCCCTGAGGCCCCAGTGCAAATCTAATCAACAAGCTGAGATTTCAGTTCTTCCTTCTCCCCCTTCCATTAGTGTGAAACACAAAAGGAAGATGCAAGCACAAACCTGAAATTTGAAACTACATGATAAAACACAACCGTTATATTTAGCCATTGTTAAAATAGGTTAAAAGAGAGCTTAACGGAAATAATTATCGTGGTAGTCTATCTTCTGCTCTTTGGTTTCACACCACCATTTAAGGTGTTGAAATTCTGTACTGTGCAAATTGTTTAAATGGGTACCTGGTGTGATTTATTCTGGCTCTCTCAAATGGGTGAGCACAGATTACAGCTGCTTGATTATGGGGTATTGACAGGGTGGTGGGAGCAGTAAGTAAGGTTTCTTAGCACCAATCTATTAAATAATTGGCATTGAAGGGATTAAACTGAGCACTCGGATTACACAAGCACCTAGCAGATCCAACAAGGGGTACATGAAGACTAGTCTACTCAACACACCAGAGGAACTCACCAACATTTCTTCAACAGAATCTCAAACCCATAACCTCTATCATCTGAAGATCAAGGGCAGCTGGCAAGCTCCACTATCTGCAGTTTCCCCATCCCGATTGGAAATACAGACACCAATCCTTCATTGTTGCTGGGTCAAACTCAGGAAAATCCCTACAAAACAGCACCCTGGGAGCACCTGCATCACAAGGATTGCAGCAGTTCAAGGCAGCAGCTCAAGGCAGCAGCTCATCACCACCTTCTGAAGGGCAATTAGGGTGGGCAAGAAATACTGGTCTTGCCAGCAACACCCACATCCCATAAATTAAACTACCATAATATAAATAGATTCAGTCCTATGAATATTGAATCACCCTGTCAAGCAAGGCTCAAGGCAGGGAAATGCCCAATATCATAAACTACCTGCAACTCTCACTTATGGGGCAGCAGTTGCTGGTCGTCTTAACTGCAGATCAGGAGGCTGTGGGGCTATTAACATTTGCATCTCATCCATCTTGGATATCCTAGTCTCTCCCCAACCCTGGTCATTTCCCTGGAGTAAACACCCATCCCCACTCAAGTTCAAGGGATGTAAACTTAAGTGATTCAGTTTGAGAAACAGGGAGCACACACTCCTTGACAAAGTTCTCCCTCAGCTAACACCAAAAACAGAGCAGTTTGTCATTTATCCAGTTGCTATTTGTGGAATGGTACATTTAAAAAAAAAACTCCCTCAGTGCTTTTTTGGCCTCTGCACAGAAAGACTGCCCACCCTTGTTAATTTCAACTGCATCATGCTGCCTCTCCACCAGCTTCACTATCCTTGGAGGGCAGGCACGGTAGTGTAGCGGTTAGCGTAACGCTTTACAGCGCCAGCAACCTGGGTTCAATTCTGGCCACTGTCTGTAAGGAGTTTGTACGTTCTCCCCATATCTGTGTGGGTTTCCTCCGGGTGCTCCAGTTTCCTCCCACGTTCCAAAGACATACAGGTTAGGAAGTTGTGGGCATGCTATGTTGGTGCCAGAAGCGTGGCGACACTTGCGGGCTGTCCCCAGCACACTCTACACAAAAGATGCATTTCACTGTGTTTCGATGTACATGTGACTAATAAAGGTATCTTATCTCCCAAAAATCTTTCCTTCCATACCAATTGTTCCGAAACTTCACTTTGGCCTTCCCACCCTGATGCTTTACCCATCCCTAATCACTCCCTTGTATCCTTCTCTACCCATAATCATCTCCCAAACAAATTTCTTTTCTTTGTGCAAAATAGGGACACAAGAAAATAGTAGACCACTCAGCCCCTCATGCCTACCCCACCATTTATTATCATGGCTGATCTGCCCAGATTTCATCTCCTCCTCCTGTGCCTATTCTCCATAGCCCTCAACCGCCCCATCTTTCAAAAACTGTCTATTTCCTCCTTAAATTCCCTCCAGTGATCCGGCCTCCACAACCCTCTAGGGCAGGGAATTCCAAGGAGTCACCACCCTCTGTGAGAAGTTCCTACATACCTCAGTTTGAAATGACCACCCCCTAATCCTGTAACTACGTCCCCTCTTTCGAGACTCTCCCACTCATGGAAACATCTCCACATCTACCCTGCCATGCCCCTTTAGGTTTTGTGTGTTTCAATAAGATCACCCCTCATTCTTCTCAACTGTCAAGAACACAGACCCAACTTCTTTAGCCGCACATGCAAAACAAACTCGGCCTCACTTTCCCTAACAGTTGTACCTTTCACCTAACCATCAACTTGGTCCTCTAGTTATCGTAACTTCGTGAACATTAAGCAGCCCGGTCACTCTTAATGACCCCTGCATACAAACTCCAGACCTCTGTTTCTGTAGCAACACACAAAACATTGGAGGAACTTAGTGGGTCGGGCAGCATCTATGGAGGGAGATTACCAGTCAACATTTTGGGTCGAGACCCTTCATCAAGACAGAAAAAAATGGAGGGTAGATAACCAATATAAAGAGGTGGGGGGGGGGGGGGGGGAAGAGGGGAGCAAGAGCTGGTGGGTGATAGGCAGATGAGGGAGGGAGGAGAGTGGGAATGATGTCAGAAGCTGGGAGGTGATAGGTGGAAGTGACAAGGGGCTGAAGAAGATGAAATTTGATAGGAGAGGACAGTGGACCGTGGAATAGAGGGAAGGAAGTCAGGAGGGGAACCAGAGGGAGGAATGAGGGGGTGATGGGCAGATGGAGGGGTTGGGGGAGGGAAGGAGGAGAAAAAAAGAGGGGAGTAGTTACTGGAATTTAGAGAATTTGATGTCGATGCCATCAGGTTGGAGACTACCCAGGCAGAATACGAGGTATTGTTCCTCTGCGTCCAGCCTCAATTAGGCAGTAGAGGGGGCCGTGGACAGACATGTCAGTGTGGGAATGGGAAGTGGAATTAAAATGGCTGGCCACCAGGAGATCCCGGCTGGTACAGCGGATGCAGCAAAGGTGCTTGATGGAGCAATCCGATCTGTGTCGGGTCTCATCGATGCAGAGGAAGCCACACCAGGAGCACCGGATGCAGTAAATGACCCCAATGGAGTCACACCCGAAGGACCGCCTCACCTGGAAGGACCGTCTGGGGGCCCTGAGTGGTGATGAGGGAGGTGATGTAGGTACAGGTGTAACATTTGAGACGGTTGCAGGGATAAGTACCTGGAGGGTCATCAGTGGGGAGGGACAAGGGGACAAGGGAGTCACAGAGAGAGCGATCCCTGTGGAAAGTGGCGGGGCAGGGGGGGAAGATGTGTCTGGTGGTGAGATCCCGTTGGAGAATATGTTTGATCCGTAGACTTGTGGGGTGGTAGGTGAGGATGTCTTTGGGGGGGGGGGGGCGGGGGGGGGGAGGAAGAAAAGGGAAAGAAGAGAGGAAAATGGGGGGGAGGGGGGAGAGACAGATATATGGGAAATAGAAGAGATATGGGTGAGGGCTCCATTGATAGCAGCAAGGGGGATTTTCTGGGGGAAAAAAAAGAGGATATCTTGGAGGGGTAGGCCTCATCACAAGAACAGAGAAAAGGGAATAGCATCCTTACAAATGACAGGGTGGGAAGAGATGTAGTCAAGGTAACTGTGGGAGTCAGTGGGTTTGTAGAAGATGTCTGTGGTTAATCTGTCTCCAGAGATGGAGACAGAGAGATCCAGAAAGGGAAGAGAGGTGTTGGAGACGGACCAAGTGAACCTGAGGGCAGGGTGGAAGTTGGAGGCGAAGTTGATGAAATTGCTGAGCTCAGCACGGGTGCAGGAAGCAGCACCAATGCAGTCATCAGTGTAGCAGAGAAAGAGTTGGGGGGCGTTACCGGTGTAGGCTTGGAACATAGACTGTTGCACGTGGCCGACGAAGAGGCAGGCATAGCTGGGGCCCACGTGAGTGCCCATGGCTACACCTTTGGTCTGAAGAAAGTGGGAGGAGCCGAAAGGGAAGTTGTTGAGGGTGAGTCCTAGTTCTGCCAGACGGTGGAGAGTGGTGGTGGAGAGGAACTGGTTGGGTCTGTTGTCAAGAAAGAAGTGGAGAGCCTTAAGGCTTTCCTTAAGTGTACAGGGACTGGATGTCCATGGTGAAAAGAGCACAATATGCATATGTGAAGATGATGAAGCTAGGAGGGAAAGTGAACTATGGGATTTGGGCTATAGAGAGGATATTAATAGACTTATTAGAGAGAGGCTGGTGGAGTGGGTAGATAGGTGACAGACGAAACTTAATGCTGAAAAATGTTTAGTGTTACATTCTGGTGGGAAGAATGAGAAGGGGGCATGATTCTGAAAGGTTTACAGAAACTGAGGTGGAGACCAGAGCCCCCACCGCCGCTGGTTCCCGCCCTGGCTACATCCAGGCCGAGATCGCTCGTGCTGTCGCTGGGTCCTACTGCCTCTCTGCTTCCACAACCACTCCCCACCTACCCCTGGTCTCACATGCCTCCCCCTATCCCTCATCCCCCTTTACTGCTCTGGGCCCTCCTCTTTTTACCACACCGTTTCCCGTAACTCCTCCAACCTCGCCTGAATCCAGCTCCATCCCTTGCCATGTCCTCAATATCCCCTCTAATCTTCCCCTCTCTGAGGCTGAACATTCTGTCCTCAGCAGGGGCCTTGCCTTCATCCCCGTGCCCGTACCTCAATGAGTTCCGCGCCCGTGACGCCGAGCTCTTCTTCTGTCGCCTCCATCTCCGGGCCTACTTCTTCAGCAAGGATCCCCCAACCCACACCACTGTGACCCCTTCTCCTGGTGGAGGAGAGGAACTGGTTGGGTCTGTCGTCAAGAAAGAAGTGGAGAGCCGGACGGAGTGAAGGTGCTTGACAAAGCCGTCACCCAATCTGCGTCGGGTCTCACCGACGTATGGGAGGACTGGTCACAGGCTTCCAATCACAAAAGCAACTTTCCACCATCACCGCCTCCTGTTGCCAAGCCAATTTTAAATCCAATACACAAACTAGCCTTGGATTCCATGGGCTCTAAGCATTTACAGCAGCCTTCCACATGGGACCTTGTCAAAAGGTTTACACAGAGGATCAGATGAAAAGGGGTTAACTTGAATGAAAGAGAGCACCAGAAGGACAGACACACTGGGGGAGTGCAAATGCAGTGGATGAACAGTTAAAAATTCTTCAGGAGAGAGTTAAGATCTACACAAGAAACAACAGGTTGAAAACACAGCTCAGCCTCAAGATGTCATGATCTGAATGATTATTGCTTCTAGACATTCACAAGAAATGAGCAACCTCTCTTCCCTAAACAAACCAGACATGTGAAATGGAAGTGCTGGTCATTTGAAAGGATCCTCAAAATGTTAAGGAGAGTAGCGAGACCATGGAGTCAATAAACAGCAAGAAAGGGCCAGAAATGGGATTGTCTTGTGCTGCACTGGGCCCATGAGGAGTTGATGCATGTTGGAAGCAGGCTATTGTGTATTCAAAGAAACAGACCATTTAGTCTCCATTCCTTTCAATGCAAGTAACAGAACTGATTCAGAGCAAACTTGGGATTAACTGTACACCAATATCATGGTACTCTGCAGTCAGAGTCAAAATAGGAAGATATTTCTGACCCACTGTTACGGACTCAGTGAAAGTCCCTTTAAGATAGAGAGTGTGTGTGTATGTGTGTGTGGGGCGTGCTTACGTCAATAGAAGATAAAGCACGTAATGACGTGGTTGAAGAAGTTAGAAGAAGGAGAGAGAGAGAGAAGGGAGAGAGACACCAGCCTGCTTGTTTTCTCTATCGATGAATGAGAAACAATAACTGTGTTTGCCACTGAAATCCATGTATGGAAGTTGGAAGTAATCCGGTGGAGTTCACTTTGTTGCTGACCTGTAGAAGGAAACAGGTATTTGTGTGTGGACGACCACGGTTCGGATGCTTTTCGGGGTGAGGAAGTCACTACCGAGTAAACACTGAAGTGTCGTTTGGGTTCCATCATGGAACATTTGGATTTCGTATTTACTCTCCCTATGTTTCTCTACATCTACATCTTATCTTCAGACAACGGTGGTTGTTGAAGAAGCCCTTGCTCATGTTTCACCTTATGGCTTGCGGAACTGAACTTTAAGAACCATTCCGGAACTGGGAGTTTTGGACTTTGTCACACACACACACACGACGAGTTTAGTTTTGGGGTTAACGTTCGAGGTTTAACATTTTTGAATTCTAACATACTAACATTTTTTTAAACTTTTATTTTACGTATTATCATAAGTAGTGATTAATAAAATAGTTTTTAACACTGAATCATGCTCAGTGTGTTTCTTTTGTTGCTGGTTTGTGACACCACTCTAACTTCAGTTAACAGCCCAAGTGGACTGTGAAAAACTGTCAGAAGGCTATAACAAGTTCCACATGAAAGGCTGTTGGATAAACTAAAAGCTATTGAGATTCAAGCTGAACTGCAAGAATAGGTAATAAACTGCCGAGGGTAGGAAATAATATGGTATAGTCTAACTAGTAGCATTTACCTATATAAATGTTCAGTTATGACTTTGCTCCTAGAATTGTACCCTAAAAGACAAAGCAGCCTCAGTACCATGTCAGTCAGGTGTCAAACACAAACCCTATTCCGAACTTGATCATGGGAAGCGATTACCAGATGGATAGAAAATTCAAGGATGTGTTCAAAGTTTCCTTGAAAAAAAATGCAATATCCCCACTGACTCAAGGGAATCCCTCACTCATAACCACTCAAATGGAGTATTGAGAAGCAAGTGAATGCATCAGGGGCACATAGAAACCTCACACAAGTGGCAGGAGGAGAGCACCACCTCAAACTACCCACCCTTGCAGCCCAACCAGTCCATGCCAACCACGGTACCCACCCAGCTAGTCCCACTTTCCTGTGTTTGGCCCATATCCCTCTAAGCCCTACCCCTCTATGTACTTCTTAAATGATACTATCGTACCTGTCTCAACCACTTCCTCTGGCAGCTCGTTCCATACACTCACCACCCTCTGCATGAAAAAGTTGCCCCTCAGGTCCCTTTTAAATTTTTCCCCTCTCACCCTAAACCTATGCCCCCTAGCTTTGGACTCCCCTACCCTGGGGAAAAGACTGTTACCGTCCACCTTATCTCTGCCTCTCATAATGTTACTCATTTCTATCAGGTCGCCCCTCATTCTCCTGCGCTCCAAGGAATAAAGACCTAGCCTGGCCAACCTCTCCCTGTAACTCAGGCCCACTAGTCCTGGCAACATCCTTGTAAATCCTCTCCGCACCCGTTACTGTTTAACCACATCTTTCCTATAACAGGGTGACCAAAACTGTACTCAGTACTCCAAGTGCGGCCTCACCAATGATTTGCACAACTGCGACATAACGTCCCAACTCCTGAACTCAGTGCCCTGACTGATGAAGGCCAGCGTGCTAAATGCCTTTTTCACCACCCTACCTACCTGTGACACCGCTTTCAATGTACTAGGCACTTGTACTCCTAGGTCCCTCTGTTCCATTACACTCCCTAGTGCCCTACCATTCACAGTACAAGTCCTACACTGGTTTGACTTTCCAAATTGCATCACCTCACACTTATCTGTCCAGAAATCCATTTGCCACTCCTCGGCACACTGCCCAAACTGATCAAGATCCCCTGTAATCTACGATAACCTTCTTCACTATCAACACCTAATTTTGTGTCATCTGCAAACTTACTGATCAAGCCTTGTGTATTCGCATCCAAATCATTTGTATAAATAATGAATAACAAGGGTCCCAACACCGACCCCTGCAGCACACCACTACTCACCGGCCTCCATTCCGAGAAACCACCTCCCACCACCACCCTCTGCTTCCTACCTCCGAGCCAATATTGAATCCACCTATCTCACTCTCCTTGGGTCCCATGGGACCTCACCTTCCAGACCAGCCTACCGTGCAGGACCTTGTCCAAGGCCTTGCTAAAGTCCAAATAGACAACATCCACTATTAATGCTTGTTTAAGATTCAAAATGTAAACCGATAGGATCGTTACCAAAGTCAAGAATTAGAAGATTGGAGAAGTTCGAACTTTAGCAGCAGTAAAGCTACATCGCAGGAAAGGACATTCGGCCCAACTGGTCAGTGGTAGTGTTTATTCTTGCCAGCGTCCTCTTCACTTCCAGTCTCCCCGGAGGGGACTGAGCCGTTACAGGACTTCAGGCGCCCCACCAGGCAATCTCTCCATTTGACCCTCATGAGCTGAGCGTCGGCCCGGATTGATGTTGGGATGATCTGTTCGGGGAATGGCCCATGTTGAAGTTCCTAAAATGATCACCTCAGCCCCAAATGCCTGACCCCCTCTCAGTCGGCAACCCCCAAAGAGAAAGCGAGAAGCTCACCGCGGAGGGGCCAACTGGCGACGCCCAATCAGCTCCCCAGACCATTGAAGGCGCTTCGTCCGGCTTCATCCGCCCATCGGTCAGCGCCCTGAGGCCGGCTTCCCGCCCTCGGGCAGCGGGCATGGCAGGATCAGAGAGGCGCCTCGCCCACCGTGAAGAGCAAGAATAAACAGGTAAGGTTTGTAAAACACAGCACTTGATCCAACAGCACCCAGTCGCAGCTGCCCACTGTCTCCGCTCATGAGCCTGGACTTGGAGCGGCTCAGTGATTGAGGCGGCGGAAGAGCTCCCCCCACCCCACCTAGACATTTTAACCATCCTTCTTCACCTTCTTACAACCACCTCTACAAATAACAACTGTTTACAAATAACATTCTCCAACAGCATCTTTAAAAACTAACAGCCAAGTTGGGATTCAAACTAGAAGTGTATCTGGAAAACCAGTAAAAAGTTACCGTTGTTACTTGGCTTCTTTTTTTCTTGGCTAGTTGCCATGCTGAAGATAAAAATGCCGTTGTATATTACAGATGACCTTAAAATCCGTTTCGCAACTCTAACGCGCAGCTAACAAGCCTCCGCTCTGAGTCTGAGAACCCAGTGGCACCTCACGGCAAATACAATCCCGCCTCCATTTGCTTCTCTCCCAATCATCGGCTTCACCCGTCGCGTCCCTTCCTCGCCAGCCCACCAATCCGCTATGGGGTTAACCCATCAAGAACAAATTCAACAAAGACATTGCTAACTTGGAATGAAAACAGTGAGCTCCCGATCAGAATAAATCAGATCAACTGAAATGAGTCATATAGTCATAATGCCCTTCACCATCCATGTTGGCCATCAAGTACCAATCCCATTCCCCAGCACTTGGTCCATAGCCTTCTCTGCCTTGGTGATTCAAATGCTTGTCTAGATGTTGTTACACGCTGTGAGGGTCTCTGCCTCCACCACCCCCTCAGGCAGTGCGTTCCAGATTCCAGCCCCCCGTCTGGAGGAAAAAATCCCCCCTCAGACCCCCTCTAAACCTGTTACCCTTCGCCCAAAACTGATGTTCTCTTGTCTTAGACACCTGTGCCACAGGAACAAGTTTCTCACTATCTACTCTATCTATCCCCTTCATAATTGTGTACCCCTCTATCAGGTCCCCACTCAGACCCAGCCTCTCCGGTCTCTCCCCATAACTGAAACACTCTGTCCCAGGCAACACCCTGGTGAATCCCCTCTGCACCCTCTCCAGTGCAGTCACATCCTTCCTGTAGTGTGGTGACCAGAACTGTACACAGTGCTCCAGCTGTGGTCTGACCAATGGTTTGTAAAGTTGTAAGGTGACATCCCAGCCCTTATATTCAAGATGTATTGATCTGAGCATAAAGTATGGTTTCCAAGGGATGAAAAGTCATACCTTTCACAATCCTTTAATATTCCACTTTTAACCAACCGACATGAGCATTAAAGTCACGCAAGGTTATTTCATAGTTATTCTTAAAAACTTTACTTAATTCCATATTAATACCCTGTCCATCGGTATAGGAATCCTCTAAACTAATCCCTGCAATGTTTTCAGCCCTATGTTACCTTTTATCTCCATCCGTACTTATCTTGCTTCTTGATCCTCTGAGTCAAGACTCTTAATCAGTACTAATCTTATTTCATCCACTATCATCAGGGTTCTTTCTCTTGATAGTTTGTGCAGCAACACCTATCCACTATTCATTTTGTTGTTACAAGCTCCTGTTTTTGAAGGTTGTCCACACCAGGTTTAATTATTGATCCTAAATTGTGATCTTCCCTGAAATGGTCCTTTGAATGTCCGCTTTATCAGTCCCCACATTGCACTGGAGGATATTATTTGACCTGGCATTTTTACACCATTTTTTCCATCAATAGTAATGCAACACTCATCAATCTGATTGACATATACTTGGTAATCTTCCTCAGATTTCTATTCTGTGGTTTGTTTCATGTTGTACTGTGCTCCACTTTCTCTGAGTTGTTGGTTTGTTCTCAAATGGAGAATGATCTGACTGTATTGCCCTTTCCAATCAACCTGTGAGCACCAACCTGTTTCTCTTATTTTGCAATAAGATTCACTTTGAATCCCCATGTAAAACAAACTAGACTATTTTATTAAAAGTGAGAAAAGAAGATCTGTAAAGGGAATCTAGCTATGTAAATCACCAAATTGCACAGGTCTGAAAAGCAGTCAAAAAGGCTAATGGGATGTTGGCCCTTATCTCAGGACGGCTGGAATACAAAGAAGAGGAGGTATGGCTTTGGATGCACAGGAGCTTGGACAACCCTATCTGAAGGGCTGCATTTAGCATTGGATGGGGTGCAGTACAAAGTCACCAGAATAATATCAAGGTGTAGCAAATTATAGATTCAGGAATAATTTGAGTCAAATGCTTTCACTAGAATGGCAACATAGTCTGAAGTTATATGGAGTTAGGATGGATATATAGACTTAATATAGAAATCTAGCTGAATGATGTAGCAGACTTATTAACAAGATGGCCTCTTCTTTTTCCTGTGAAATAACGTTTTAATGATACTCTAAACCAAACAATAGAGGAATGTTAGGTAAGGATTAATTGTTTTGTCTTGATATCTGCAAATGTGAAACTGCTATTGATTTATACCGCTACTTTAGTAATATCGACCTTCAGTCTTTGTTGATCAGGAAAGTGTGTCAGTAATAATCTTTAAAGTGTTAAACCAAGATTGGCTTGATTTTGGTTTCAGGATAAAATAATCACCTGAACGATGAGGGAATTAAAGATGTGCAACTGTATCCTTGCTCTTAAGGAATTATGATTAAAGATAGTAATCATTATTGTATCAGAAACAACTGGACGCATATCATCTTTTTAATTAGGGTTTATATAGAGACAGGAACTTGGAATGATAATTAATTGATTACTTTTATAGTTTAAGGTAGTATGAATGGCAGAATTATGCATAATAAGAGAAAAACTACTGACAAATAACAGAGCAATGGAGTTGTATTATCAGTGCAATGGAGAGAGAGCATATTGAAACTATTAACTATACATCAATAAGGGACAAGTGCAATTGAATTATTTTGGCATGTCATGTTTTGACAAATGATAGAATGCAAAATGTGTGGATTTCCACAAAGAGAAATATCAGGATGTGGGAAAAAAAGTACCTCTTTGTATAGATGTCTTGGATTTGAAAAAACATCTGATCCATCTATATACGAAGCTAGGAAATGTCAATGTTCAAATCTCCATTTGGCTATGATCTGTAAGCAACATCTAGTGAGTGTATGCTAAGTGTACTGCATGCTTAATAAGCTATGAACAAAGGCCCGGTTCTAAACATTTTATTAATACAAGAAGCAGATATAACATTTGATCAAACAAAATTCTTAAACAGTTCAGTACCCAAACCTGAATGGAATATTCCAGATGGACCCTAATTAGAGATCTATACTGCTGTGGCATAACTGCTTCACTTCCTTAGAGATAAAGTGCCAAAATTGCATAAGATTGTACGATTGCAGTTGGTGAGTTCATATGTGGCTGCAATATCTCACCATGAAAATATTCTGACTTAACATTCTCAGCTCACACTCGTGTGCATTTAAATGTGCCTGCTAGAATTTTGCCCACTTAATCCTTATCTTGTACTATTCCCTATCTTTGTACTGCTGAACAAATTGATAGATTTTTGTTAGCTGCCAATGTGGGAACCGCAGGAAGTGCTTGACAGTGAGTGGGTCGACTATGAGGTGGTGCGCTGCTCCTGCCGTTTGCGCAAGGTCTCTGTGTGCTCATGACACATGGGCTCAATGTTCTCAATCCCATCCAAAATGCTCCTTCTCCACTTTTGGCGGTCATGGGCCAGAGATTCCCAGGCATCAGTGGGGATGTCGCATTTTTTCAAGAAAGCTTTGAGCACATCCTTGGTGTCTAACAAAGGTGCATCATTGCTCAGACACATTTTTCCAGTCTTTTCCACTGCAATGCTCCACCCCACTTCCAACAATCTAACACTGGAGTGAAAGTAATCTTCAGGACTAATGGGAAACGGTTCAACGTATGGCCCCTACACTCCAGAACCAAGGTCACTCTGACCTCAATAGTTGAGCACGACTACACAGACAATGCTTGTGTTTCTGCATGTTCAGAGGCTGAGCTCCAAGTCAGCCCTACAGGACTTACCTGGCCAGATTCAGAGGGCCAGTGGTTGACCCTCTCACCCAGGATTTATCTGCTGAGGTGCACCAATGCCTCAGCGGCAAGTAGGCCTGAGGAAACGTAATACTGAAGCCCCACCCTCTGACAGCCTTTGACAGGACACAGCTTCACCTCCTGTCAAAGCTGAGAGGCGTTTTTAGCAATTTTTAAATGTTTCTTATCAGAGACATTTAAAAACTGTTAAGATGATTTCAATAATAAAAAAAAATTACAATCATTTGTAAAGGGTTTCATTACAAACATATTAAAACACCAAGAAATAATTGAAGACGCTAAAACAAAATAAGAAAAAAAATGATTAACATTTTTATCCTCTGAATCTCTAGGATAGGAATCCAAATTTCAACAATGGGGGATTCTAATCATACATATATCACTCCTTTTTATATGGTATATTTATAACCTGCACAGATTTAGGAACAGTTGAATTATTAGGCTGGAGAAATATACTAGTTGCTATCACAACTGAAGAAGTGACTAAATTGCGCACACTCTTGTGTTATGCCCAGTGCCTGTGGCAGTGCTCACTTTTGACCCTTGTAGATTTGCAACTCCAGGTTGAAGAAGCTTTCAAGTGAAGCCACATTTTTCAGGAGTACCTTTATAAACTACTAGATGCAAACGGATTTGTGTACTGGCAATTGCTGCTGTCTCCCTCTAGAAAGTCCACATTACCCACCTATGGCATTTGCTGCCCTCAATGGCCCTCTTGCAGAAAATCCAGGGGATTTTCCAACTGCAGTGTCTCCACTACCTCTCCCCCACTCCACCCCCAAATCTCTCAGAGATTGGCTAGCAGGAACCAATTTTCTGAATGCTGAGCATGTTTTCAGTTATTTCATAGCACCATTATTATCACCCAATGAGCAGACTATCAGGGATTATCAATATTGACAGATGCAACCAAAGAGGAATTTGGCTTGTACACACAGATACCTTTTCCTGCATGAATGGCCAATCATCAGGAAGAACCTTCATCTCATTTGTTTGTGCAGTTCAGACATGCCTGCAATGCGTAATGAACAGGATTGTGAAATAATGTCAACCCATGGAATTCAGCAGTTGAAGAAGATCACAACTTCAGATCTCTAAAGGAACAAGTAGGAAAGGACAATCTATTACCAGTAACCCCCACATCCCAAACATTAAGGATTTTTTAGAAGATTACTTTCAAAGGTTCTTCAGGCCCTAGAAGTTTCAGCACCAAAAAGATTTCACTGAATAGATACTGCAGGAAATAAACCCACAACCATTTAAAATGAATGGCAAAACAAGGTCTTGCTGTGTTCACTCGCATGTAATTATACATAGAATCATAGAGTGATAGAGCACAGACACAGGCCCTTTTAATGAGCCAAGTCTTACTAACTGTGGTCAGTGGTAACTTTCAGTCAGTCCCAGCTCAGTCGCAGACTGTAATTTTGAGTGTCAGATGCCTGCAAATCTGTCACAGCTCCATCACTGGACTCCATGAGGGATCCAACAGTGGAGCCAGTATTAGTGGGATTCCCAGGCATTTATCCACTACCCAAGCAGGTATCCCACTGTCTGAGTGCTGGAAAATGGGATGAGTAAGCTCGGTACCCTACAGACAGTGTGGGCCAAAGGGCTTGTTTCTGTGACCTATGACTCTATGTATAATTACATATGACTGAACACAGTGATACTTTGTTTTGCATTATGTTTTAATGTTTGTGGATTTGGACTGTTTGAAAGGATGGTGGAAATAACTTCCAGAGTAATGTTCAAAGAGAACTGTTTAACATAAAGGGCTCTGGGGAAAGAACAGGGAAAGGTATAAATTGGCTAATTCTACTAAAGATCCACTGGGCTAACTGGCTCCTTCTGTGCTGTTTCTATGATTCTAAGCACTTCTTTATGTAAGATGAGTTTGCTTACAGTCCTCATTGTGAAATAGCTCTGAGCACATCTCGGAAGTGACAGCAGCATTATGCATCTATAGACCTTCTGATACATCTATGGAGATAACATAGAAACAAATAGTAGCAGGAGTAGGCCATTCAGCCCCTCGAACCTGCTGTACCATTCAATATGACCATGGCTGATCATCCACATCCAGTCCCCTGTTCCACCTTTCTCCCTGTATCCCTTGGTCCCTCCAGCCCCAAGAACAACATCTAACTCCTTCCTGAATATATTTAATGGTTTGTCTTCAACTGCTTTCTGTGGTGGAGAGTTCCACAGATTCACCACTCCCTGGGAGAAGAAATTTCTCCTTGTCTCAGTCCTAGCTGACTACCCCTTATCCTTACACTGTGATCCCTGGTCCTGAACTCCCCACCCCCCCCCCCTCCGCCCCCCACCATCGGGAACATCCTTCCTGCATCTAACCTGTTCAGCCCCATTAGAATTTTGTTGGTTTCTGAGGTCAACTCTCACTCCAATAAACTCCAGTGACTATAAGTCTACTTGACCCAATCTCTCGTCATCCGTCACTCCTGCCATCCCAGGGGTCAGTCTGGTGAACCTTCACTCAACTCCCTCTAGATACGGAGACTAAAACTGCACACAGTACTCAAGGTGCAGTCTCACCAAGGCCCTGTACAAGATATCCCCACTCCTATACTCGAATCCTCTCACTGTGAAGACCACCATTTGCTTCCTTAACTGCCTGCTATATCTACATATTCACCTTCAAAGACTGGTGCACAAGGACACCCAGGTCTCGTTGTATCTCCCCCTTCCCCAATCTATCACTGTACAGATAATAATCTGCTTCCTGCTGTTGTCACCAGAGTGGATCACCTCACATTGATCCACATTGTCTGCCATGTATCCCCCCACTCCCTCAACCTGTCCAATCAACCCGGAGCTTCTCGACATCCTCCTCCCACCAGCTTCGTGTCTCCAAACCTGGGGAGATATTGCATTTAATTCCCTCATCTAGATCATTGATGCATATTGTGAGTAGCTGGGGTCCCAACATTATCCCTTGCTCCACAACTGTGCTCCAGAAATTCCTCCTCTGTAGTACTATTGGTCATTTTCTTTGCCCAATCCGTATGTAGATTGAAGTCACCCATAATTATAGTTGTACCCTTATCACGTGTGTCTATGGTTTCCTGCTTAATACCGTCCCTTGCATCAGCACTACTGTTTGGGGTCTATATACAACCCCCATATACAACTTCACTAACGTGTCCACCCTTGGTGTTCCTCCCATACAGATTCCACATCAGGTTTCCCAGAGCTAAATCCTTCCTCACTGTTGTACTGACACCCTGTTTTACTAACAACACCACTCCACCTCCTTCACCTGTCTGCCCTGTCCCCCCTGAACACTGAGTTCAGTTCTCATCCCTGGCCACCCTGCATCATGTCTCTGTGACCACAACTATATCCTATCCAGGTACATCTATTTGCACTGTTAATTCCTCTACCTCATGGTGAATACCCTGTGTGTTGAGATGTTATCCCAATTTTAAGTTCCCACTCCTGCCTGCTGCAAAATCACACAGTGCCACAGATTAATTCTGTTAAAAAGCGTTTATTAGCAGTATACTGCGGGAGAATTCTCCTCAAACTCTCATGTAGAGTCTTTATCAGAGGTCTCCACAATACTGAGGGGCAGACATTAATTTATACAGTTCTTGTCACACACTTAAACAATGCAGCTACACCAATTTCAATTGGGGACCCTAAGATTCAAAGACAACCATCACACTCATTGTTTAAGACAAACCTTACACTTATTGTTTAATACAAACCTCACACTCATTGTTTTAAGACAAACTTCACACTCATTGTTTTAAGACAAACTTCACACTCATTGTTTTAAGACAAACTTCACACTCATTGTTTAGGACAACCACCTGGTCTTGAGTCAGGGGCTTGCTGTGTGTGGTATTTTTTCATTAGTTATATGTACGGTCACAATTTCTTAACCCTTTACTTCCTCAGAGACACAATGCCTCAGTCTTGCCTCTTTAGTGTTCTTAGTTACCTTGGCATTATTTTGTTCCCTGGTTCTGCCTGCCTCTCACCCTGATCTCTTTGTCCTCCACTTTTGCCTTTCAGTTTCCTGTTTACATCTTCCTCAACAACACTAACAAGCACCCCGCTGGGAACCGTTCGTTCCTCTCCTGCCTCGGTGTAACATGGCCTGCTTATATTGGTCCCATCTTCCCCAGAACCAGTCCCAATGTCCTAGGAATCTAAATCCCTCGCCCCTGCATCACCTTTTCAGTCACATAGTCATCTGATCTCCTCCAGATGCCATTGAAGGTTCCACACTGGACACTGAAGGTGCAAAATCCCAAGCAAGGTGTTTGGGAGGAGGTGAAAGAGGTGGTCAATGCAACCTCCACCAACTCAACATCTGTCACACAAATAGGAATGAGGTTCAATTTTCCTACAAGTGGGGCCAAGGCACATCCAGTTAAGATAAAGCTCCCATTTACAACTTCAATCCCCTTGCACTCACATTTACACAGGTTCACCTTGATCAACACCGGGGAGTCAGTGAAAGTCATTAATGCAAAGGGGAACCTCTCCAAATGCTCAAGCACCTTCTTCACTCAAATCCACCTTCACAACCAACATGAACTTTGAGGACACTGGAATAACTGACGACCTTAAGTTCACCCACTTCAGTGAAGCACCTTCTGACAGCTCAGCCAAACACTCATGTAAAGTAGGAATGCCCTTCAAAGCAAACTTGCACTCCCTTTTGATTCTTTTGTTTCCAGGGTGCTGGGGGAAGAATCTTCTCCAGAATGAGTGACAGGCAAGCACCCAGATTCTCAGAAGCCTCTGCTGAAGGGTCATTGACTTAAAACATTAACAGAGGCTGCCTGACCTAATGAGTCCTTTCAGCATTCCCTGTTTTTATCTCAGAAGGTCCTTGTGGAAGAAGCGAGTAGGTTTTCCAATACAAACCTCCTCACACAACTTCTGCCTTATTTCCTCTCTGTCTACGGTATGCACTCCCAGCAAAGGCCTCTTGCACTCTCAGTAAATCTCCGTCGACACAGTGATTATGAGAGGAGTGAGGTCAGGAAGGACCAGCCAAGACCAGCACCCTGAGCGAACTGAAGCAACACACATTAGAAGCTTTTGGGGCTGTTAAGAGATGTTTACATTGGGAATTTCAAGTTTGGAAACTTCATTGTACTCCTTCATTCAGAGCTGCAAAAACATCTTCAGCCATTATACACAATGTGAAGTTGCTTAGTGCCCCTCTAACTGCTCCAATTCATCTTCCTCTATTTACACGCCTCCAGACAGGGCAGCCATGATTAACAGTAACTGTGTCATATGTACCCCGTCTTCACCTCTGCCCCTCTCTGCAACTTAAAACACTTATTTTCTAACTTTTTGGTTCTGGTGAAGGGTCATTGACTCAAAACTTTGTCTGACTCTCTCTGACCTTTTGCTCCCTCACGTCTCCCATTACAACCCTCTCATCCTTTTGTCATTTAATCTCTCCAGCCTTCCACCCTGTGACAGATGTCCTCTTGGTTCTCCCCTCCCCATCCCCACTTTCTCTGCATTTCCAACTACTCCCAGTTTTGAAGAAGGGTCATCAACCTGAAACCTCTGTTTCTCTCTCCACAGATGCTGCCTAACCTGCTGGGCATTTTCAGCATTTTCTGTTCTTTTTTAGGATTTTTCAGTATGATTGGATGAATGGAGAATCTATTTCCAGCCTTCATGTTGTCATTTCAAAGGGCATCACTGCTCTGCAAGCTGCCTTGCAGAGGGTAGACACTGAAAAGGACATTCTAGCTGAACCCACACAGTAAAAGTCCGTGACCGTAAATGTGCAGTTTTGCTGCCAGGAAAACTCTGGGTTTAGAACACACAACAGAACAGCACAGGAACAGGCCCTTCGGCCCACAATGTCTGTGCTGAACACGATGCCAATTTAAACTAATTCCATCTACCTGCACGTGGTCGAAATCCCTCCATTCTCTGTCTGTTCATGTGCCTGTCTAAATGCCTCTTAAACATCATAATCATATCTACTTCCACCACTTCTCCTGGCAGCCAGTTCCAGGCACCCACCAGTCTCTGTGTTAAAAAACTTGCCTCGCACATCTCTTTTAAATTCCCTCCCCCCCCCCCCCACCTTAAACCTATGTCCTCTAGTATTTTCCACTCTGGTAAACAGGCTCTATCTATCCTATCTACAAGTATGCCTCTCATAATGTTATATACTTCTATCAGGTCTCCCCTCAGCCTCTGACGCTCCAGAGAAAACAATTCACGTTTGTCCAACCTCTCCTTATAGCTAATACTCTCCAATCCAGGCAGCATCCTGGTGAACCTCTTCTGCACCCTCTCCAAAGCCTCCACATCCTTCCCGTAATGTGGCAATCAGAACTGCACAGAATACTCCAAATGTCACCTAACCAAAGTTTTATACAGCTGCGACATGACTTGTCAACCTTTATACTCAATATCCCATTCGATAAAGGCAAGTATGCCATATACCTTCTTTACCACAACTTTCAGAGAGCTCTGGACTTGCACCCCAAGGTCCCTCTGTACCTCAATGCTCTTAAGAGTCCTGCCATTTACTGTACACTTTCCCCTTACATTTGACCTCCCAAAGTGCAACACCTCACACTTGTCCAGATTAAACTCCATCTGCCATTTCTCTGCCCACATGTCTAACTGGTCTACATCCTGCTGAATCCTTTCACAACCTTCCTCACTATCCCACAACTCCACCAAGTTTTGTGACATCTGCAAACGTTTTCATCCAAATCACCTCTAGATATCACTAATAACAGATCTCAAAACTGATCCCTGCAGAACACCAGTCAGAATAACACCCCTCCACCACTACCCTCTGTCTTCTATTGCCAAGCCAATTTTGAATCCAATCTCCCAAATCACCATGGATCCCTTGTGCCTTAATCTTCTGGCTCAGCCTACCCTGAAGGACCTTGTCAAAAGCTTTACCAAAGTCCATGTAGACAACATCCATTGCCCTACACTCATCAATCATCTTCGTCACCTCCTCAACAAACTCAATGAAGTTTGTAAGATATGACCTCCCCTGTACAAAGCCATTCTTATGATCTCTAATAAGTCCATGCTTTTCCAGATGTGAGTAAATCCTATTTCTAAGAATCTTCTCCAATAATTCCCCCACCACTGATGGCAGGCTCACCAGCCAATAATTTCCTGGTTTGTCTCTGTTGCCCTTCTTAAACAGAGGAACACCATTGGCTACTCTCCAGTCCTCTGGAACCTCACCTGTGACTAAAGAGGATACAGAGATCTCTGTCAAGGCCTCAGCAATCTCCTCTCTTGTCTCTCTCAATAACCTGGGATAGATCCCACCAGGCCCTGGGGACTTATCCACCTTAATGTTCTTCAGGAGACCCAACACCTCCTCCTCCTTGATATCAACATGCCCTAGAATATCAGCGTACCCCTCCCTGATCTCACTGTCGTCCATGTCCTTCTCCTTGGTGAATAACGATGCAAAGTACTCGTTTAGTACCTTGCCCACTTCCTCTGGATGCAGACATAAATTCCCTGCTTTGTCCTTCAGTGGTCCTCCCCCCTCTCTACTTACCCTCATGTTTTTAATGTACGTACAAAATGCCTTGGGATTCTCTTTAATCCCACTCGCCAAGGACATTTCATGGTCCCTTTACCCCTCCTGATTCCCTGTTTAAGTTCTCTCCAGCTTCCTTTATATTCCTCAAGGGCCCCTCTGATTTCAGCTTCCAAAACCTGACATATGCTTCCTTTTACATTTTGACTAAACTTACAACATCTCTCGTCATCCAGTGTTCCTGAACTTTGCCATCCCTGTCTTCCTTCCTCACAGGAACAAGTTGGTCCTGAATTCTAACCAGCTGGTCTTTATGTGACTCCCACATGCAGATGTGGACTTACCCAGTAACAGCTGCTCCCAATCTCCTCTCCCCAGCTCCTGCCTAATATTGTTGGAATTAGCCTTTCCCCAATTTAGCTCCCCCCCCCCCCCCGAGGACCAGTCTCATCCTTATCCATAACTGTCTGTTACAGAGTTGTGATCACTGTTCCCAAAGTGCTCTCCCACTGAAACTCCGATCATCTGGCCAGGCTGATTTCCCAATACAAGATCCAGTCTGGCCCTTTCCCTGGTTAGACTACCTACATACTGTGTCAAGGAACTCTTCTGGATGCAGCTAACAAATTCTGCCCCACCTAAGCCCCTGGCACTAAGGGAGCCCCAGTCAATATTGTGGAGGTTAAAGTCACCCACTACAACAACTCTGTTACTTTTACATCTTTCCATAATCTGCCTACGTATCTGTTCCCCTGTCACCTGGTAGTGATTGGGAAGCCTATAGTATAACCCCATCATAGTGATTGCACCTTTCTTATCCCTGAGCTCTACCCATATTGGTTCACCAGATGAGCCCCCCAGGATGTCCTCTCTAAGTGCTGCCGTGACATTCTCCCTGATCAGTGGTTTAACTCCTCCACCTCTTCTACATCCCTCTCTAGCATGTCTGAAGCATCTGAACCCTGGAACATTGAGCTGCCAGTCCTGCCCTTCCCTCAACCAAGTCTCCGTACTGGCTACAACATCGTGGTTCCATGCACTAATCCAGGCTCTAAGTTCATCTGCTTTACCTCGAAAAGAACTCAAGAAGGGAATTAGGAGAGCCAGGAGGGGCCATGAGAAGTCCTTGGGAAGTTGGATTACAGAGAATCCCAAGGCATTCTATACATACACCAAGAGCAAGAGGATAACTAGGGAGAGGGTGGACCACTCAAGGATAAAGGAGGGAACATATGCTGGGAGGTGGAGGATGTGGGCGAGGTCCTAAATGAGTACTTTGTGTTGGTATTTACCAAGGAGCAGGACATAGAGGAGAGTGCTAATATGCTGGGACATTTTGAGATAAACAAAGAGGTGGTGTTGGGTCTCTTGAAGAACATTAAGGTGGATAAGTCCCCATGGCCTGATGGGATATACCCCAGGTTATTGAGAGAGGCAAGAGATGAGATTGCTGGGGCCTTGACCAAGATCTTCATGTCCTCTCTAGCCACAGGCGAGGTCCCGGAGGACTGGCGAGTAGCTAATGTTGTTCCATTATTCAAGAAGGGAAATAGGGATAATCCTGGAAACTATAGACCGGTGTGTCTCACGTCAGTGATAGGGAAGTTATTGGAGAGGATTCTTAGGGATAGGATTTATGAACATTTGGAAAACTATGACCTAATTAGGGACAGTTAACATGGCTTTTACGGGGCAGGTCATGTCTTACTAACTTGACTGAGTGTTTCGAGGAGGTGACAAATGTGTTGAAGGTACAGCTGTGGACATTGTCAACATGGATTTTAGTCAGGTGTTTGACAAGGTCCCTCATGGGAGGGTCATCCAGATTAAGATGCATGGGAGCCACAATGACTTGGCTGTTTGGATTCAGAATTGGCTTGCCCATAGAAGACAGAGGGTAGTGGTCAATGGGACTTACTCTGGCTGGAGGTCCATGACTAGTGGTGTTCCGCAGGGATCTGTACTGGGACCTCTGCTGTTTGTGATATATATGACTTGGATGAAAATGTGGATGGGTGGATTAGTAAATTCACAGATGACACAAAGGTTGGACTATGGCATTGTTGACAGTGTAGAAGATTGCTAAAGGATACAGTGAGATGTAGATCAATTGCAGATATTGGCACAGAAATGGCAGATGGAGTTTAATCTGGCCAGATCTGAGGTACTGCACCTTGGGAGATCAATTGTAAAGGGACAGTACACTGTTAACGGCAAGACCCTTAACAGGGTTGATGTACAGAGGGAACTTGGGGTCCAAGTCCATAGCTCCCTGAAAGTGGCTGCACAGGTTGATAGAGTGGTAAGGAAGGTGTATGGCATGCTTGCCTTTGTTAGTCGAGGCACTGAGTTCAAGAGTCAGGAAGTTAAGTTACAGCTTTATAAAACTCTGGTTAGGCTGCATCTGGAGTATTGCATTCAATTCTGGTCACCCCATTACAGGAAGGAGTGGAGGCTTTGGAGAGGGTGCAAGAAGAAGTTCACCAGGATGCTGCCTGGATTAGAAGGCATGTGCTATAAGGAGAGGTTGGACAAACTTGGGTTGTTTTCTGTGGAGCAAGAGGCTGAGGGGAGACCTGATGGAAGTTTATAAGATTATGAGAGGCATAGACAGCCGGTATCTTTTACCTAGGGTCAAAATGTCCAATACTGGAGGGCATGCATATAAAGTGAGAGGGGGTAAGTTCAAAGGAGATGTGTGGGGCAAGTTTTTTTACACAGAGAGCGGTGGGTGCCTGGAATATGCTGCTAGGGGTGGGGGTGGAGACAGATAAGATAGAGGGGTTTAAGAGGCTGTTAGACAGGCACATGAATGTGCAGAGAATGGAGGGATATCGACATTGTGCAGGCAGAAGGGATTAGTTTAGTTAGATGTTTAATTACTAGTTTAATTAGTTCAGCACAACATTGTGGGCCAAAGGGCCTGTTCCTGTGCTGTACTCGTCTGTGTTCTGTGTACATCTAACACTCCCTGCATTGAAGACACTTCAGCCCATCAGCCTCACCATGTTCATTAACCTGGCCCTGCCTGTCCATCCTTTCATACTTACTTGGCCTAACTTGTACC